>NC_133369.1:13314071-13490414 GCF_049309525.1 Garra rufa | reverse complement strand
CAATACTGCAGATCACCAGAATTTAAGAGCTGGTTTGTGCCAGTGGCAGGATTTTCTGGCCTGCGGTGTAACCTAGTGACTTATAACACAGACTGTGCATGTTTATATACAGTTTTCATCAGAAATTTTGCTGGAATGTAAAAAACTTAAGGCTGATTCACACTGCTCACAAAAGGCCAACATTCCAAAACATACGGGGAATGTTTCTTTCATCAGGTACAATTAGCCATTTGTTCCACAACAACTTATGCTTCTCAGAAGCTATACAATTATATCAGTCTGACTGCTTAATCATTCCATGATACGACAAACGCTGTTTGAACATCTTCTGTCAGGTAAAAAATAGAGTTTAGGTTTAAAGGTTTCATTGAAACGCTTTCACTACTGTAATTTTTTAAATAAAATATGCCACTTTTCAGCAAATTACTTGAAGGTGAACTATTATGCCCCTTTTTACAAGATGTAAAATAAGTCTTTGATGTCCCCAGAGTGTGTATGTGAAGTTTTAGCTCAAAATACCTGACAGTTTTTTTTATAGCTTGTTAAAATTGCTGCTTTCAGGGTATGAGCCAAAACGCACAGTTTTTTTGTTTTTTTGTTTGTCCCTTTAAATGCAAATGAGCTGGTGCTCAGAAGAGCTTCAAGAGCTGGCAAAAACAAAACAGGACAATCTCATGCACTGGAAATGTCAGAAACTCTCAGTAGCGGTGTTCAGCCTTATATTTTCAAACCGGATTCGGTTTAAAAGTCAGTCATCTGATTGTACTGTGCAAAATAAATGTTTATGAATTACACAGACAGGGAGCTTGGCATGATAAAAATAACAACATATCTGATGTCAACATAGGGAGAAATCTTCAGAGCGTGGATCGCAATCATTTAATTCAGATCAGGACTTCGGTACGGGTTTGTGAATCATTTGTTTCAGATCAGGATTTAGGAGCAATTTTTGCCATTTTCTTTAGTATATTTTTATTTTTCTATCTCTCTTTTTTTAGAATTTGAAATAGAAGACATTGTTCAAAGTGAGACCTCTGCTTGAAGTCCTTGAAAATCAAAAAGGTGTCCTAGAAAGTCCTGGAAATTCATATTACAGTATCTGTATGAACCCTGTATAATGAAAATTTTACAGTGCATGTCTTGTCTTATTCAAATTTATGAAATTAAAGGGTTAGCTCACAGACAAATGAAAATTCTGTCATTAATTACTCACCCTAACGTCGTTCCAAACCCATAAGACCTTCATTCATCTTCGAAGCACAAATTAAGATATTTTTGATGAAATCCAAAAGCTTTCTGACTCTGCATAGACTGCAACGCAACAGCCACGCTCAAGGCACTGAAAGGTAGGAAGGACTTAAAATAGTCCATGTGACATCAATGGTTCAACCTTCATTGTGTGAAGCTACGAAAATACTCTTTTTGTTGTGCGCATAGCAAACAAAAATAACTTTATTAAACCATTACTTTTTACACACATGCATCGCTACACCTTCGTGAATGCACGTTGAAGACTGGCACTGATGAGAAGAAATTATTGAACAAAGTCGTTATTTTCGTTTTCTTTGTATTCTCAGAGCTTCATAACATTATGGTTGAATCACTGATGTCACATGGACTTAACGATGTCTATACTACCTTTCTGGGCCTTGAACGTGTCAGTTTCATTGCTGTCTATGCAGGGTCAGAAAGCTCAAAAATGTGTTCTGAAGATGAACAAAGGTCTTACAGATTTGGAACAACATGAGGGTGAGTAATTAATGACAGAATGAACTATCACTGTTTGTCAAGTGTTAATTTATCTACTAGCCATTGCAATATTGACATTTAGAGCATGCTTTATAAATCAAATGATCTAATAATGAGGTGGTCAAGGGTTTCTGACTGTTTGAACTGAATATGATTTATTACTCAGGAGATGTGGTAGGTAAAACCCTTGAGGTGTTGGAGTGATTGATCAGCTCTGCTAGTTTCACTGTTCTTGCTCTTTAACTCTGCCATCAGATGGAGGGACAGCAGAGGCAGTTTGTCTGCAGGGGCATATGAGACGGTCGCTTCTGTCTGTGAACCCAGGTCTCGCTCGGTCACATCGCAGATCAAGACCCCCTTCAGGCAAGGTCACAGCTTTGCATAGTTATCTGCATTTAAGTCTTGCCAACCACGACTTAAGATTTAGTTACTGTAAGTGGGACACAAAACAGAACGGAAAAAATAAAGCATGTCCACTTCTAATGCCACCGGCATCTAGTGCAGGAAGACTTGAGTAATCATGCCCAGGGTTTTGTCCCCATTTCCACACACCTATGGACTGATTTTATCTGCTTGCAATTAGCAGAGCTTGTTGTTTGCATTGCAGTATTCTTTTCTTCTAGTTCTAGTTCTAGTTCTAGTTTCCTGGACACTTGTTTTGTGTGAACTGGCAGTGTGTGTGTGAATAGGGTTTTTCCACTTGGGCCTTCTTTGACATCTAAACTCCTAGATCTCACTACTTTGGAAAAGGGTTGTCGAGGATTCCGAACAGGCACCGCGGAGCACAAAGCATGTGCTAAACAGCCTGAGTTGGTGTGTAAAAATTCCTCGTGTAATGTCAACAAACCCCCGCATAACAAGATCTCACCTCACCGACGTTATCACACCGGCCGATTTGCTTATACTTGTGAGGAGAAATGACAGTATGCTTGTGTAATTTTGCTGGCAGAACAGAATGAGTGTGTTTAAAAATTCCACTTTTTAATATGTAAACAAAAAGCCCCGAATATCGTCAGCCTTACATATGTTGAAGCATATTTTAAAATCCTGTCTCCCGGGATTTGGAAATGACACCACTGGGGCATGTTATAGGTTAATATGGGAAAGTGAGGTTGGTTATAAATGGTGAATATTATTCCCAAGAGCCTTAATGGCTCTTAAGACCTTTCCTCATGACCCTGCTCGGAGAGAAAAACAAACCGTGAGCGTTTCCCAACTCCATTCCGACCCCTCATCCAGCCCCCTACACAAACACCAGACATATGCTTTCTCCTAACACTTTCATGAATCTTTGAACCTGTTGTATATTCAATTCATAGTTCTAAATCTCCATTATTTATAGAAAAATTGCTTAAATTATGATTGATAGTGCGCTTTTTTACATTTTGAGAGATCAGTTTCACTCCTATTTCTCTTCCAGCTCATTTTCCGTGACTTTTAAACCAAGCACACGTAAGACCTGTCAGGCTTTCATTTTTTAAGTCTGCAACTAGTCTGTGACAAATAGCCCCAGATTGTAGCCAAATTGCCTGTCACATATTATTTTTCTAATATGTGCGCTTTTGACATGCTGCAACTAGTCACAAACGCTACTGTCTCGTCTTATTTTTACACAGAAGAAAGAACGTCATACAGGCTTAATACGACATGAGGGTGAGTAAATGGTGACAGAATTGTAATTTTTGGATGAACTACCTCTTTACGTCTTAAATAGAAAGTGAATTTCAAGATCATAACCACAATTGAGAAGAAGGATAATCTTTTAATTCAGGAGTTTTTACGTTTTGATGCCAAGGAACCAAAAATGTGTTCCTTCCTAAAATATAAAGACTGCTAAACTGCAAAAGATTACTAAGTTTAAGTTTATTCACAAAATTATGTTTTTTTATTACCATATTTCGTGGGGAAAAATATTAACCATGACTTTATAAAGAAAACATGGTTTCCTAAATTATAATTAGGTTTTATTTTTATTATATTTCAGTGAAATAATTTACTCTTTGGAAATCAGAAAGAATACGTTTTTGCAAAAAAAAGTGTAGATATTTTCATAATAACCCATTTAATTTATGACCGCATTTTTGTGAAAAAAATATTAAGCATGACATTATAAAGAAAACATGGTTTACTAAATTCTATAATTAGGTTTTATTTTTATTATATTTCAGTTAAATAATTTACTTATTGGAAATCAGAAAGAAACTATAATAATATCAAATTATGTTTTTAAAATTCTTGTGTTAAACCTATATTATTGGCTTTTTATATATATTTTAATATATTGCAATTACCAATATTAGAAAAATAGAATGAAATGAAATTATATTATATTACTTTATTTTAATTACTGTATTTTGTTAACCCTGCATTTATTGGCTTTATATATATTTAGTCTTTAGAAGTCAGAATGAAACTCATCAAATTGTTGTTTTATTTATTTATTTATTTTATTTTTTCATTATGACCCATTTCATGGTAATCACCCATTTAATTTATGACCATATTTTGTGTGGAAAAAATATTAAGCGTGACATTACAAAGAAAACATGGTTTCCTAAATGAAATAATTAGGTTTTATTTTTATTATGTTTCAGTTAAATAATTAACTCTTTGGAAATCAGAAAGAAACTATAATAATATCAAATTATGTTTTTAAAATTCTGTGTCAAACCTATAATATTGGCTTTTATATATATATTAAAATATTGCAAATAAATAATGTAATGTTTAGAAAATTAGAATAAAATGAAATTATATTAATTTATTTTAATTATTTTGTTAATCTTGCATTTATTGGCTTTATATATATATATGCAATAGTAATTTAATATTTAGAAGTCAGATAAAACTCATCAAATTGTTAGTTTTATTTATTTATTTTTATTATTATATATATATATATATATATTTTTTTTTTTTTCATTATGACCCATTTCATATTTTGTTTGGAACAAATTAAGCATGACACATGACACTATAAAGAAAACATGGTTTCCTAAATTAAATAATTAGGTTTTATTTTTATTATATTTCAGTTAAATAATGAACTCTTTGGAAATCAGAAAGAAACTATAATAGTATCAAATTATGTTTTTTTTATTTGTATGTTAAACCTATATTATTGGCTTTTATATATATTTTAATATATTGCAATTAGCAATATTAGAAAATTAGAATGAAATGAAATTATATTAGTTTATTTTAATTATTTTGTTAATCCTGCATTTACTGTCTTTATATATGCAATAGTAATTTAATCTTTAGAAGTCAGAATGAAACTCATCAAATTGTTAGTTGTATTTATTCATTTATTTATTATTCATTTTTGTGTCCAACATTCAGTCAGTATCTTTTGACATTTAAAATCTTGATATTTTTTTTTTATTCAAAATGTTCACAAATCTTATCCCTGGAGACAGTTTAAAAATCCTGTTTAATTCATATCAAATTATTATTCAACATTGTTCAACATTTAATCAGTATCTCAGATTTTTTTCAGTATATTTTTTCCCCAATCAGAACTTTTTTTTATTTTTTTCCCCCTTTCTTAGATGTCATCCACTAGAATCTGGTCTCAAAATGTCTTTAAACTCACAGGGTGAGAAGCTTCAGTAGACAGTGCTTAGCCTTAATGTGTTTGTCCTATGCCAGCATCTCTCAACATGCCCGGTTTGCTTATAGCACAACACGCTCTGGGTCAAATCTTGTAAATTACATGTCACAATCGTTCCTGCAGATGTGGCTTCTGTCTGTTACTGATTTCCCTGTCTGTTTCTCTTTTTCCTTTCTTTGTTTACAGTGACACATAAAGCGTCATCAGGGTGATTACATCTGACAGCCCTCCAATACACACACACACACCAGCCAGCCAATCACACAGACACAAAAACATATCATCTCATCTATCTTCATGCCATGCAGCACACATTTCGATTATACAAAGAGGAAAAGAATACTGTTTTAGTTTTTCGCCGCTGACAGTTTTCATAAATAGTATCAAGTCTACAGTCAGTCCAAGCAAAGCATTGCAAACAAGAGAGCGTTCGATCAATTTCAAACACACTGTTTGAAAATCGACTCGGTAACATTTGTTTCTATAAACACGGCTGCATTTAGGTTATAAATCTTAATCCGCACGTGGGCGGTTTTTCCGCACAAGACACTCGTGTCTAAACACCTTTGTCTCAGCTTCTGAAATATAGTTCAGGAAGTTTAAGTAGTCCCCTCTCCCTAAGGACGTGACTGTAAATGCCGCTGCAGAGGGGTTGGACAATAAGGTCAAATATATTATCACAGTATTTCTGTATCATACAAAATCAATATTTATCACAATATTCATTTAGCATTAATGGGGATAGACATGCTTTTCCATGTTGATTTATTATTAATGAATGTTTATTGGTTTTTAACAATAAATAATAAATAACAGTGAAAATAAAATGAGGGGGGGAAAAGGCATTATACAATTTTGTTAACAACAGTTAACAAAACAGAGATAACAGGAGAACAGAAAAAATAAAAATAAATAATTAAATAATATAACAGCTTGTAAAAAAAAGTCATGTAACATCACATTCACCTCAGCAAAAAAAAAAAAGAACACTGACCATAAACTCATTAGCCAGCTATAAAAATTACAATTTTCCTAAATACAGTTGAAGTCAAAAGTTTAGTCAGAATCTGCTAAATGTTAATTATTTGACCAAAATAAGGGGGATTATACAAAATGCATGTTGTTTTTTATTTAGTACTGACTTGAATAAGACGTTTCACATAAAAGATGTTTACATATAGTCCACAAGATAAAATAGTAGTTGAATTTATAAAAATGACCCTGTTCAAAAGTTTACATACACTTGATTCTTAATACTGTGTTGTTATCTGAGTGATCCACAGATGTCCCTTATTTGTCCTGAACAGTTAAACTGCCCGCTGTTCTGAAAAATCTTTCAGGTTCCACAGATTCTTTGGTTTTTCAGCATTTTTGTGTATTTGAACCCTTTCCAACAATGACTGTATGATTTTGAGATCCATCTTTTCATGCTGAGTACAACTGAGGGACTCATATGCAGCGGTAACACTTTACAATAAGGTTCATTAGTTAAACATTAGTTAATGTATTAACTAACATGAACTAAGCATGAACAATACATTTGTTACTGTATTTACTAATCTTTATTAACATTAGTTAACGGAAATACAGTTGTTCATTGTTTGTTCATGTTAGTTCACACTGAATTAACTAATGTTAACAAAATTTTAATAATGTATTAGTAAATGTTGAAATTAACATTAACAAAGATTAATAAATGCTGCATAAGTCCAGTTCATTATTAGTTCATGTTAACTAATATGGTTAACTAATGTTAACTAATGAACCTTATTGTAAAGTGTTACCGCAGCAGCTATTGCACAAGGTTTAAATGCTCACTGATGATTTAGAAAGAATCACTATGCATTAAGAGCTGGGGGTGAAAAGTTAAAGGGGAACATGTAAGTATCTTCTGTAGCTTCTGAAGGGCAGTACTAAATGAAAAAAAAAAATGATATTTAGGCAAATTAAGAAAAATGTACTCATATTCATTCTATTCAAAAGTTTTCACCCCTGGCTCTTAAAGCATTGTGTTTCCTAAACAGGGAACATTTTTTATAAATTCAACTAATGTTTGTTATATGTAAACATATCTTAAATGAAATATCTTATTCAGGTCAGTACTCTTTGTAGGAAAAATAATTAACTTTTTGGTGTATGTAAATTTTGGCTTTAACTGTATATGCACCATATAACATATTCATTATAATTTGTATTGTTATTTAATGTTTAATTTATGTTTGAATAAATCAGCCCTGTTTTTATGACAGCCACAAATATTTCCATATTTAAAAATTGAAGTGGAAATATGTCATTTTAACTGTATTATTATAGCAACTTCATTGAGTGTATTTTAAACATTTGTATACAAATCAGTTAATTTTAGCCTTCAATATTATAGTAATGTAAAATCAACTAACTCTCGTGTAAATTTTACATCATTAGTTGCAAGATTTTTTTTTCCCTTGAGAAAATTTGGCATGTACTGTAGCTGATATATATCCAGAAATCAAATCGCAAGCTTGTAAATCAGAAATCGAATCATGAAATTTGTGTCAAAACCCAGCCCTAAAAAATATGCAGAGCTTATCATTATCTATGATTGTTTAGCGCAATTTCAAAATGGTATATTTACCGCCCAGTCATAGTTATTTAATAATAATAATAAATTTTATTTGTAATGCGCTTTTCTCACACCCAAAGCGCTACAACAATCTAAAAAACTATTAAAATGCAAAATACAGTGATACAATATTAAGTACAGTGAATGTAAAAATCTGTCCTTATTAAGCTATTTTTCTCTTGATCTTTGACCTGTAGCCATATGGTATATAATCAGTCTTGTATGACCAATAGTATTACAAGTGCGATCACTGGGCCGTACAGGCGTGGGAAGACATAGTAGTTGGATCACACATTCCTTCCCCCGCCTACCTGTATTAGATGACCTCCTAAACAACTCCAATTACCCGACCACTGACAGACGGACAGATGAGACACTGCTCTGGGGGTCTGCAGACGTCTGAACGAAAGAAACGCGTGAGGGACGAGAAGGAATGAGGGATGATTGAGAGAGCAGAGCTCAGACAGCGGAGGGAAGCACTGATTGACGTTAGATAAATCTCTCAGCGGTTAGGATCTCTGCTAGACCATTAGCAAAGTCATCATCATGTGTTGTTCTTCACCCTGTCTGTGTCCCCCAAATGTGTCCTGTGTCGGTGTCTGGAGCTTCCCCAAGTGCTATTAATTGTCAACTTGTTCAGCGTAGCTACAAAATACACAGTTGATCTCGTAGCCAGGCACCACGATGTTTGCCTGCACAGTTTTAGTCTTGGTGGAAACATCTTAGAGGAGCAGTCATTAATAACATAAAATTTTATGACATCCTCTTAGTGAATAGATTAGGCCATTATAGTGATTTCTGTGAGGACAAATCATAAGCTACACCTGACGTTCTAACTGTGTGAAAACAGTTTCTGGAAGATGTATTTCTTTTCTTGTATAACAATGTGCCTGTACACTTTATGAAATATTGATTATCTGGTTTTTATGTATTTGTGCAGCACAGGCCGTCCTGCAGATGTCTCAGTTTTTTGCCAAACTCATCTGCATAGACTCTGTTGTTCATTTTTAAAATAATGGATCAGGTTAAAGGTTCTCTGTGTCCACCATGGCAAAAGATATCATGTTTTACCTGAGTTAGAAATAAGATTTCATAGTCTTTATTGATTGTTATGTGATAAGATTTTTTTTTTAAATGTCAACCATGAAATATTCTGAGAAAAAATTGGTATAGAAACAATTTTTACTCTAAAACGGCATGTAACACATTGAATTAAATCTACGATTTTTCAACATTTTTCAACATCAGAAACATTTCTAATTATTGAAGTGATTTTTAGTCATCAAATAATGATTGGAAAAGTTTTTACTGTCAATTTAAAATGATACAGTTGAGGTGAAAAGATTACATACACCTTGCAGAATCTGCAAAATGTTAATTATTTTAACAAAATAACAGGGATCACAAAAAATGCATTTTATTTTCTATTTAGTACTGACCTGAATAAGATATTTCACATAAAAAAGGATTACATATAGTCCACAAGAGTAAATAATAGTTGAATTTATAAAAATGATCCTGTTCAAAAGTTTACATACACTTAATTCTTAATACTGTGTTGTTACCTGAATGATCCACAGTTTTTTTTTTTTTTTTTTTTTTTTTTTTTTTTTTTTGTGATAGTTGTTCATGAGTCCCTTGTTTGGAACTTTTGGAACTTTTTTCTTGTTTTGGAAATTCATTGGTTTTTCAGCATTTTTGTGTATTTGAACCCTTTCTAACAATGACTGTATAATTTTGAGATCCACCTTTTTAAACTGAGGACAACTATTACAGAAGGTTCAAATGCTCACTGATGCTCCGGAAGGAAAAAAATAATAAGAGCCAGGGATGTAAACTTTTGAACAATGAAGATGTACATTTTTCTAAATAAATTAAATTGACCCTGCCTGATCTTTAATTTTAAAAAGTTTTCACCTCCTGGATCTGAATGCATTGTGGGGGTTTTTCTGAAGCATCAGTGAGTCTTTGAACCTTCTGTAATAGTCCCTCAGTCTGAAAAAATGTCTCTCAAAGTCATTGTTGGAAAGGGTTCAAATACACAAAAATGCTAAAAAAAAAAAAAAAAAAAGAATTTGTGGGACCTGAAGGATTTTTCTGAAGAACAGCAGGCAGTTTGACTGTTCAGGACAAACAATGGACTTATGAACAACTATAACTAAACAAAAAAATTCAGGTCAGGTCAGTACTAAATAAAAAATAACATGCATTGATCCCTCTTATTTTGAAAAAACAAAATTAACATTTTGCAGATTCTGCAAGTTGTATGTACACTTTTGACCTCAATTGTAGTTAAGCTAAAAATTCTGTCATTTTGTTCCAAACCACTAAGACCTTTGTTCGTCATCAGAACTCAAATTAAAATATTTTAAATAAATTCTGAGAGCTTTCTGACTCTTTATAGATACATAGCACCGCGACAATACCACAACACGTGTATGGTGCTGCTGACGCAGGAAAAAATTGTTGACTAAAGTTTTTTTTTCTTTGCACACAAAAACTTTTCTTGTAGCTTAATAAAATTATTGTTGAACCACTGATGTCACATGGACTATTAGAAAGAAAGAAAGAAAGAAAGACAGAAAGAAAGAAAGAAAGAATCTAGTTTAGTCAAGCTTGTTCATCAGAAATCTATATCAATGCCTAGTTCTAGTGCATAAAGTTGTCCATAAAGAAATGATTTACTTGGGTATGGAAGAACTTTAATGGTCTGCACAAGCATTCAGACCATGGAACCGCATGCTTGAATTTCTTGGGTTTAAGAGTCATATTCAATTGAGCACCAACTGCTGTTGAGGGAGCAGAACGTGAAGCTTTGTCTGAAGATTTATTATTTTCTGAATTTATGACTTCTTTTTCTTTTCATACTTCCAGCAAAATGGCTAGTGGAATTTATTTCGGTCTTTGCGGACTGTGGGTGTCCACTAAGGTGTGACCAGCAGTAAAGAGAAGACATCATAAGTCTCTGAGAAGATTGAAACAAGTAAGTCCATTGTCCAGCATCTATACATGCTAGCATACCTGCCTCTCTCTTAGATCTCATATAGAGTGCCAAAGCCATTCAGCACAATGGGTCCAGACCCACACTCGCAGTCACAAAACCCGTTTGTAACCGGAGAAAATTGCTGAGTGCAAAATCATATCCCCTTGATCAATGGCACATGGTGGTTTTGGTATCAGTTTTCTGGGATGTAGAGGAAGCGTTTATACAAGGTCAGTTGTTGCTCCCAGTGTACTGACACGTCCAAAGACAACTCGCTTGGATTAGCAGACATCCACACTGACAGGTCCATCTATTGGTTTCATCTGTTGTAACTTGGAGGTCTGTATTCAGTGTTGACTGTGATTCCATTTGTTCCAGTTGTGTCTAAAATATTGAAGTAAATAACCGTCTTTTCAGCATGACTGATGTTCACATTGTCGACCACCCCTGCTGGATGGTGCAGCCTGAATTGAATTTGATGAGAAAAACTGAGCTTTGTGAGGCAATGTGTAGATGAATGGACAGACTTACTGGTTGTATGCTACAACATGCACAGTGCACCAGTCTGACTGTTGTTTTTAATAAATTCAGTTTTTTTTTTTTGTTTTTTTTTTTTTTTTTAATGAACAGATTTATTATTCGGACTCAGATTTGATAATTTCTTATTTACCCATGTACCCAGCTTTTTTGTAATATAAACAGAATATTGGATGTTTTACAATAAAAATCAAATAAAGAAATAGTATTTATTTTTTCTGTTTCAAAATTTCACACTTAAGTTACTATTTGCTGTCACTTTGTAATTGTTTGTGAAATTTACTAGTAACTTTTTTTTTTTTTTTTTAGCAAAAATTGTTTCTAAACCATTTTTCCCAGTGTAACTTTTAATTATTTTTCCATTTTGTTTTTAACCTGAAATTATATATATGTTAGATGAAGAACTTCAACTTAAAAAAAACTTACATGAAAATTAGAAATGTTGCCTTGGCAAATAACTGTAATAGGTTAAAATACTTAAATTACTTTAACTGAAACTGAAATAAAAATAAATTAAAGTAAAACTTTTTTTTTTTAATTGCTAAATTTTAAAGAAAAGGTAAACATTGAATTAAACATGGAATTTTGAGGTTTAAACACTAAAATGTAAAATGTTTTCAAGTAATCATTGTTTTATTTACAACTTTAAAAAACGTTTTACATTTTTTGTACAGTAATTTAAATATTTTTTTATTAAATTAATAAAATAAAATAAAAAACTTAAATTAAAATTAAAATAAAAACAAACAATTACTTGCTGTTTTTTCCCCAGTGTAAATTTTAATTAGGTTCCATTTTGTTTTAACCTGTAAATGTAAAATATAATTTTAAAAACAACAATTGTTGTTGTCAACTAAAACTATAATGATTTGGAATTTGGAAAATTTGGCATAGAAACAATTTTTAAAAATCAGTAAAACTTTGAATTAAACAGAAACAAAGACTAAAATAGCATTTTCTTGTAAAGTTATCTGTTAATCAGTTTTATTTTCAACTTTAAAAAATCTTTTACATTTCTTTTTAGTAATTTTAGTAATGTTGTAATAAAATCCAAAACTTTTTTAACAGAAAATGTAAATAAAAATAAATAAAATCACAAAATTTAAACTAAAAAATTATATTGTAAATATTAATAAATACTAATAAAATACATAAATATTACCAAAATAACACTAGATACACAGGTCATTTTTTGCATTCGAAAATCATTAAACTATAAAAATCAGCATAATTTGAGTTTATCCAACTTCATTGCTTATAATAGAAATTCTTTGGTTTGGCCTATTTGATTAGATTTAAAATGGCTGGTCACATTTATAAACATTCTGCGAATACTGCTGCTTCATCAGTATGAAAGGTTAGTTTAACATGTGGGGCAAACTTGTAACAGCGCTAACAATGAAAGCACACATTCGGCTGACAGGGGCGACGGAACACACCTGAACATATCTTGGGATTTAATTTATTCCATAAGCTTACGCTTTACTATTATTTTTGAAAAATTGGCCCCTGGTTACACAACCCTTTTTCCTGTTTATTTTGTCCACAAAGCGAAAGAGCGAAAGAGGTCTTTGTCAGACAGCCCTTCGAGAAGTTCAACAATCAAAGAGCCTTCTCATTGGAACCAGATGACACTTCTTCTGGCCCGCACCACAGCTTTGGAAAAAGAGATGGGGTTGAATGACCTCTTAGATGCCAGCGCAATTTCGTTTAAAACCAACTTCTGAAATTGTTTGCATATTCATTTGATTCGTGGTTTGTATTTGCAGAATATGAAGTATATGACAGCAGTTGAGTGAGACTGTTGAGTTTATGTGGTCACTGTGGTATTTTGAAGTTTATCATACATATCAGTTTGGTAAATCTTTGGAGTTCCAACTAAATGATGTGTTCATACAGACGGTGAACAGACCTAAATGATATTAAACACAGGCTTTAGCTACTCTACCACTGGTGGGCTGCTAAACTGGAGGCAGTGTTGACTAACATTGTAATTCTAGCGCTGATGTTGAGTCAAAACATTTTGCCAGTGCAATACTGCCTATTCAGACCTTCACAGAAAACTAGGCCAAAAGCATAATGCTTCGTTTTTAAACTGTTTTTGTTAAAAGTAGTTATATCTTTGGCTATGTCACATCATTGAATTTTAATTTTCCATAAATGTGTTGTGATAGTTGTTCATTAATGCCTTGTTTGTCCTGAACAGTTACACTGCCCACTGTTCTTCAGAAAAATCCTCCAGATCTCACAAAATTCTTTGGTTTTTCAGCATCTTTTTCAACAATGACTGTATGATTTTGAGACCATATTTTCACACTGAGGACAACTTAGGGACTCGCAACTATTACAAAAAGTTAAAATGCCTTTTTGAAAACTTTTTGAATTAGAATATAAGGGTAAATTGAACTTTTGCCTTCTGAGAAACATGTAAGTATCTTTTGTAGCTTCTGTAGGGCAGTACTAAATTTAAAAAATATGATATTTTGGCAAAATAAGAACAATGTATACATCTTTATTCTGTTCAGAAATGTACAAATATGGCTCTAAATGCATTGTTTTTCCTTCTGCGGCATCACTGAGTGATTGAACTTTTTGTAATAGTTGCATGCAAGTCCCTCAGTTGTCCTCAGTGTGAAAAGGTGGATCTCAAAATCATACAGTCAATGTTGGAAAGGGTTCAAATATGCAAAAGATGCTGGAAAACCAAAGAATTTGTGGGACCTGAAGGATTTTTCTCTAAGAACAGTTTAACTGTTCTGGACAAACAAAGGACTCATAAACAACAAAACAACAAAACACAGCTGTGGATCATCCAGGTAATGACACAGTATTAAGAATCAAGTGTATGTAAACTTTTGAACAGGGACTTTTTTAATAAATTCAAGTATTATTTTCTCTTGTGGGCTATATGTAAATGTCTTTTATGTTAAATATCTTATTCAGGTCAGTATTTAATAAAAAAACAACATGAATTTTATATGATCCCTCATGTTTTAGTAAAATAGTTAACATTGCTGACTGTATGTAAACTTTTGACCACCACAGTATGTGAGAGAGAACTGTTTAGGATGAACCGAGTCACTGGAGTGAATCAGACTTTCCAGTGCTTTATATGAGAGGGAGGTCTATTTAGGGTAAACTGATTCACTAGAACAAATTAGACTTGCCAGTGCTGAGAGAGAACTGTTTGGGATAAACTGATTCACTAGAATGAAAAAGAGGTTCTAAACCCACATATGAAAGGGAGGTCTGTTTAAGATGAACTGATTCACTAGAACGAATTAGACTTGCCAGTGCTATGAGAGAGAGGACTGTTTAGAATAAACTGATTCACCTGAATGAAAAAGACATTCTAATGCTACATGTGAAATGGAGGTCTGGTTAAGGTGAACTGATTCACTGAAATGAATCAGATTTTCTAATACTCCATATGAAAGGGAGGTTCGTTTAAGATGGACCAATTCACTAGACTGACCTAGATCTTCCAATGTTATATATGTGAGAGAGAACTGCTCAGGATGAACAGATTCACTAGAATGAATCAGACTTTTCATTGCTGCATATGAGAGGGAGGACTAGGATGAATTGATTCACTAGAATGAAAAATACGTTCTAATGCTAAAAATAAAAGTAAGGTCTGTTTAAGATTAAACGATTCACTAGATCAAATTAGACTTGCCAGTGCTATGAGAGAGAGGACCGTTTGGAATAAACTGATTCACTAGAATGAAAAAGAGGTTTTAATCCTACATATGAGAGAGAGGTCTATTTAAGATGAACTGATTCAGTAGAACGAATTAGACTTGCCAGTGCTATGAGAGAGAGGACTGTTTAGAATAAACTGATTCACCAGAATGAAAATGACATTCTAATGCTATGAAAGGGAGGTCTATTTAAGATGAACTGATTCAGTAGAATGATTTAGACTTGCCAGTGCTATGAGAGAGAGGACAGTTTGGGATAAACTGATTCACTAGAATGGAAAAGAGGTTTTAATCCTACATTTAAAAGGGAGATCTGTTTAAGATGAACTGATTTACTAGAACGAATCAGACTTGCCAGTGCTATGAGAGAGAGGACTGTTTAGAATAAACTGATTCACCTGAATGAACAAGACATTCTAAAGCTACATGTGAAATGGAGGTCTGGTTAAGGTGAACTGATTCACTGAAATGAATCAGATTTTCTAATACTCCATATGAAAGGGAGGTTCATTTAAGATGAACCAATTCACTAGACTGACCTAGATTTTCCATTGTTATATATGTGCGAGAGAACTGCTCAGAATGAACAGATTCTCTAGAATGAATCAGACTTTTCATTGCTGCAAATTAGACTCGCCAATGGTATGAGAGAGAACACTGTTTAAGGTAAACTGATTCACTAGAATGAAAAAGACGTGAGGTCTGTTTAAAATGAACTGATTCACTAGAACGAATTACATTTGCCCGTGCTTTTAGAGAGAGGAATGTTTAGAATAAACTGATTCATCATAATGAAGAAGACATTCTAATGCTGCATGTGAGGTCTGGTTAAGATGAACTCATTCACTAGAATGAATCAGGCTTTCTGATTCTACGTATAAGAGGGAAGACTGATTAGGATTGAGCAATTCACTAGAATGAATCAGACTTTCTCTAAGTGAGACAATACAGCATTTAGCTGTGCTACACCACTACTTGTTAGATAAAACAGCTATTTACTAGAAAAGCTACATTATTGTTAAAATATGTAGTTTACTTTACTTTGGTTGCAGACAAATGTGAAGCTTTTGCGACCATTAAAAGAGATGTGGAGAGCTCAGAACGGGTGGAATATTACACCCATGCCCGCAGTTTACCCAGCTGCTTTGCATGTTTCAAACAAACTCAACATCTGCTTTTACTTCATGTTTTACTCTTGGAAAGGCGGGTGAAGGGTTGAGTGAATGGGCTGACTGAAAACAACACTGCTGCCGGTTTCTTCTGGGTCATACGAGCAGGATATTAGACAGGGATTTGGATATTCTAGAGTGAGCTTAATTTGTGACTGGAAAAATCTGTGTGATGCCTGCCGTCGCACAGCAGGAATTTATTTAGGTTTAAGACCCCGGACATGGTCGACAGAAATGAAGTGTTGTTTTCCCCCTCTCTTTTCCTTTCTAAGTCATTTCTAGTGACAGTCACCTGCTGTGATGTGGTACTCCCTCCATAGTTTGACCTTTCTCCGGATTGCTGCCTTGAGAAATCGCTCCTGTGTTCACAAGCGAGCCAGGAAAAGATGAATGATCTGTTATTCCATAACCCAGCTTGGCTCTCCTCCTATCTAATTACTTACTTACCCACAAAAACAAACGAACACAGCACTGAAATTCAACTCTATTGATGGTTCCTCCTCCTCATTTTTTCTCAAAGAGAAGTGCTTTAGAAAGTATCCCAGTAAACTTTCTACCTCTCCTTAGTTCATCCAGGTCCGTCCAGCTCTTTGCATTAATTACGAGAACTGACATTTAGTGTAGCCCTAAAAATAACCGTAATAACGCACTGGTGATGGTGATGAGGAAGTGTTGATGCCCTGCTTGACGGGTAGTGAAGAAACGCCCCACTGTTTCAGCTGTTGCTATGGCAGCACAGTGACCCTGTCCCACAGGTGTGAATGGTGGGTGTTTGTTTTGAAAGCACTTAGTGCTCAGTTGCCCCTCAACTCCACGTCTCACTACACCTCCTTGGAATGTCTGGCATTCTGCGCTCTCGCAGCATCATGTTTTTTATGTTGTTGTTATTATTTATTTTTCCATAAAGAAAGGAAGGGGGGGGGCATATTTTATTGCCATCCCAGCATCCCAAAAATAAACAAAATACTTGAAGTACAAATAGGTGAGAGAGTGTCTTTGTTGAGCAGTTAGAGTGAGATCCCAAATCTAGGCATGTCTGTCATGGCCGCCGCTAAGCAGCGCGCAGTGTGCGCAAAGGAACGCAAGTAGCATGCAGTTTGTGGTTGGCTGCTCCTGATGGAGATAACCTTCATAATCTGACACTGGCACGCTGATGAGATGTGCTCTATGCCTGTACTCGAGGTGTTGACTAGGTTGGGCTCACAGGCCCAACAGCTGCAAACTGCACAAATCCAGCTCTCAATCAGAGCTACAGTGAGAAGAATCATTTGGAGACAATGCACCTTGCAGTTTGCCGCTCACTGGCTATGTATAATATATATAATAAGAGTTTTTTTTTTTTTTTTTTGAGAAAATAATAAATATATTGCATGCAGAACTACTTTTAATTTTATGTAGTAGTTTTTGCTGTTTTTTTTATTCTGAATTTTCAAAATAAATGAATGTATATAACATAAACAAACATATCTATCTATCTGTCTGCCTGTCTGTCTATCAATCTATACACACACACATAGATAGACAGACAGACAGACAGACAGACAGTAAATAGATAGAGAGATAGATAGACAGACAGACAGACAGACAGACAGACAGACAGACAGACAGACAGACAGACAGATAGATAGATAGACAGATAGATAGATAGATAGATAGATAGATAGATAGATAGATAGATAGATAGATAGATAGATAGATAGATAGATAGATAGATAGATAGATAGATAGATAGATAGATAGATAGATAGATAGATAGATAGATAGATAGATAGATTGATTGATTTATTGATTGATTTCATTCTCTTTTATCAGCCAGTCAGCTGTCAGAGGAAGATCTGGTTTCCTTACATCAATGGGTTCGTTTACATATGTTTCACATCATTCTCTAGTTTAAGCTTCCTCACTTTTTAATGAACTGACAGTCATCTCAAATATCTCCCTAATATGAAACATAGCATCTGTTGGATTTTTAAAAACAACATGCTCATCACAGAACAGCAGGGCTTGTTGATTATTATTCTGAATAACTTGTTATTGTCCAGTTTGTGAGGTGGTGAGAGCACACTTGTTTAGCTTATGGCTTGGACTCTCTCTAATGTCCTGTAAGGCTAGGATGCTTTGCTTTCATCACGCAGCCTAATGAGAATGCGGCAGCAGTCTAAACCACCATGTGGCTGTCTGAGGTCAGACAGCACATGTCAATACATGCGTCCAGGTCGAAATATCTTTGATGTGTCCTAATGGTGTGCTTAAATCCCAGAAACAACCAGAGTTAGGAAAATGAAATGATACCATACAAATCAAATAGATTAAAGGATATAAACAAGGCTTGCGTGCACATCTGAGATCTGTTTGCAATTTCAATGACGATGAATGAAATAAAAGTTTCAGTACCTGCATTTATGGTGCTAAATCAAAAAAAAAAAAAAAAAAAACCATCATGTTGTGTGTCGATGGCATGTGCGTGAGCTGAGGTTTTGTGGAGCTCTCTGTCATTAAAGTTTAAGGTAATTCGTTTTAGCGTTGCATGCAAGTAGTCCTCTGTCTAGAGTGCATGGCTTGAGGACCTGATGATACTTCCTGACCAACTGTTTAATTTATCCCCGCTCAACCACATGCACATTCAAAAGGCCTTAGATGTATTTTTATGAAACTTTGTAAACAAGTTTATCACTAGCATGAACCCTTAAAGGAAATTTCCACCCTTGGACACTTTAAGACTGTTAAGACGTCCACTTGCCCAGCACAAGGCCTTTTGTTTTGAAGTTTAGAGCTGCAATAATTTATTTAGTTGTTTTTGTTTATTCATCTTTTGAAGTAAAGTCAGGTCAGTACTCTTGTGTTTTTTGATTATGAATTATGATTAAAAATACAGAAAAAAAACTGTAATATTGTGAAATATTATTGCAATGTATAATAGTGATTTTCTATTTTAATGCACTTTAAAATATAATTTATTCCTGTGATGCAAAGCTCAATTTTCTGGATCATTACTACAGTTTTTAGTGTCACATGATCCTTCAGAAATCATTTTAATTTGCTGATTTATTATCAGTGTTGGAAAAAGTTGCGCTACTTAATATTTTTTTATTTATTGATGTTTTTTTTATTATTATTCTTTTGTAATAATATACAATAAAGTTCAAAGTTGGGGGTCAGTCATTTTTTTCTTTTTTTCTTTCTTTGAAAGAAATGAATATGTTTATTCAGCAAAGATTTGTTAAATTAATAAAACTTGATAAAAAAGACTTATATAGACTTATATAGAAAAGTTTTTAAAAAATCTATTTTGAATAAATGCTGTTCTTTTTTATTCATCAAAGAATCCTGAAAAAGTATCACAGGTTCCAAAAAAATATTAAGCAGCACAATTGTGTCCAACATTGATAATAAATGAGCATATTAGAATGATTTCTAAAGGACCAAGTGACACTGAAGACTGGAGCAATGGCTGATGAAAATTCAGCTTTGCATAACAAAAATAAATGATATTCTAAAGTATAATAAAAATGAATACTGTTATTTTAAATTGCAATACTATTTCATAATATTATTGGTTTTTTTCTGTATTTTTGATAAAATATATGGAACTCTGATGAGCATGAAGAGACTTCTTTAAAAAACATTACAAATCTTACTCAAAAATGTTAAATGGCAGTGTATATTATTAAAATCAAAAGTTTTATTAACCAAATTAAACCAGGATTAACTAATAAAAACTTTACGGTGAAGTGTTACACATTAATTTATTTGCTATTGTTAATATATTTAAAATTATCTAAAAATATATATATAATACACTACCAGTCAAAAGTTTTTGAACAGTAAGATTTTTAATGTTTTTTTTTTTAAGAAGTCTCTTCTGCTCACCATGCCTGCATTTATTTAATCTAAACTACAGCAAAAACAGTAAAATTTTGAAGTATTTTTGCTATTTAAAATATTTGTTTTCTATTTAAATATATTTTAAATGTAATTCAATCCTGTGATCAAAGCTAAATTTTTAGCATCATTACTCCAGTCTTCAGTCACATGATCCTTCAGAAATCATTCTAATATGCAGATTTGCTGTTCAAGAAACATTTTTATTATTATTATCAATATTTAAAACAGTTGAGTAATTTTTTTTTCAAGATTCTTTGATGAATTGAAAGATCAAAAGATCTGCATTTTTCTGAAATAAAAGGCTTTTGTAACATTACACACTATACCATTAAATTAATCAATTAAATTGTTTAAAGAAATGTATAATGTTACATTTCTATTTCAGATAAATGCTGTTCTTCTGAACTTTCTATTGATCAAAAAAACCTGAAAAATTCTACTCAGCTGTTTTCAAGATAATAATGAATGTTAGAATGTTAAAAATGATTTCTAAAGGATCTTGTGGCTGGGGTAATGATGCTAAAAATTCAGCTTTGAAATCACATGAATAAATCGCATTTTAAAATATATAGAGAACAGTTATTTTAAATAGTACAAATATAACAAAATGTTACTGTTTTTGTTGTACTTGCATCAAATAAATGCAAGCTTGATAAGCAGAAGAGACTTCTTTAAAAAAACAAACTTTTGACTGGTAGTATACATTTGTAGAGATGATTAAATGCACTTTTCTTTGATATCAACAACAAAATATATAGTTCTATACATAATAGTAATCTATGCATAATTATTCATCTTTATATGTATTATTCATCTTTCATTTCATGACTTTTCTCCAGCTGAGATCCACTAATCTACAGCTCAATTCGCTCCCTGCTTAAGAGGAAATGTTGCTGGCACAGGGTGAAACAATGTCACTCATTGGTGTTGTTTACTGCTCACCAAAGCAGTAAAACCACTTGTGTTTGCTTGAGTCAAAATAGCATGGAAAAAGCTGGCCCAAAAGTGAAAATCATAGTCATTTTCAGTAACACGTCACCATGAGAAGTGTTTATAGCAGTAAAAAAAATACTGCAATTACCATTGCAATAATTCTTAAAGAGACCGCTGCCTTGGTATATGTTAACGTAAACACACACGAGTTGCATTTTGACTTTAACTGAAGTCATATGTGTACTGTATCTCATTTGTGACTGATTCTGATGTAATGTATGAAAGGCCTATCAAATGACATGCTAACAAAGGCACGGAACCTAAAAGGCCATACAGAAAATTGAGATTAAACCACTGTACATAACGGATCACGTTTCGACGTGTTCCCCACACAAAGCTATCGAATGACTTTCGTTAGATTTAGGAAATAGTCATAGGCAACTTTTATGGTGGCTTTTTTTTTAGCTTTACAGTCTGTGGTCACTGTAAAAAGAATAATGGCTTTCTTGGAAGAAATTGATTCCCAGGGACATCCTCTACAAAGTAGAGAGTGTTTCCATTTGGACCTTAGTTTGAAAAGAGCCACATGACCATCGCAATGCTCTTTCAATCTAATCTGTGAGATTTTTTCTTTTTTAAATATAAAACCTTTCCTACTTGAGTCATAGTCTTTTGTATGCATTCAAGTCAAACTAAATGTGAACTATTTGTAATTTTCCCCCCAAAACAAATCTGTTTTGTCAGAACGGAGACTTGATTGGAAACTTCTGTAAGGCCGTCATCCTGTCAGTTGCGCAAGATTCGCCTGCAACCATTCAAATCAAATATCCCAAATGCAATACGTCCAGTTGTGTTCATTTGTACTTATTAAACTCTCATGTCCGCAGCATTACTAAGAGTTAGATGTTGTGCAGGGCTTGAGAGAGACTACTGTTGAGTTTGCGTCACGGCTCTAAATGATATCTGTCATCGGTTTAGCCCGTCCGGGTTTCGGTTGTTCTCCTGCTTTGAAAGCATGCGACGGGCAGTGGGCACTCGAGGAAGTGGTTTTCTGTCACTGCACATGAAGGTTAATGCATTTAAGGCCCTACATGTGTCTGTGATTGTGGTTTGACTGGGAAGAAGGTTCTGTTCATTGATGAAGAGCTTCTCATGCGTTCAACCAAGGCCAGCTGAGGGGAGAAGCTCTGGGAAAGTAAACTACAAGACGTTTTGGACGATGCATTTATTCTGAATATTCATTATTCACCATTGAGAAACCATATGATCTATCATGTGTCAGCTTGTTAACTAGGTGCAACCATAGACTGTAAAAAATATAGACGTAGTATCCGTGACGTCACCCGTAGGATTCTGAAGTGCTATTTTGAAGCCTGTAGTGGGCGGGATTCGGCCGTCGCCATCTTGGAATCGCGTCACTGCGCGTCACTCCCGGATAATCAAAAATGGGCAAAAAGGCGGGACGTGGGTGGAGCTGGTTGCTGAAACCACGCCCTCCTAGCGCGACAGTGGTGACAGCAGCGGCAATCCCCCTGTCACTCAAGTGGCCACGCCCTTAATTATGCTGAACTTTAAGGCTTAATATAACTTAAACGGATGAGTTATAAAAAAATTCACCCCCCTCACAGTTGACATGAAGGGTAAAACTAGCTATATCTAGACAAAACCATTTTTTGAACCAGGCTGTAAACATACTTTTTTCTGCTGTAAAGTTGGGCATTTTAACATGGGGAGTCAATGGGACTGACTCCCTTTTGCAGCCAGTCTCTAGCGGTCAGTCGATGAATTGCAGTTTAAGACACTTCCGTGTTGGTATCATTAGAGAGAGCGGGAGGTTGCCCCTTGGGTGCAACATGATAAAATATCTCTTCCATGTTAATCCATGTTTTTTTTGCAATGACATTTTGTCAGTTCTGTTCTTGTCAAATTGTGCTAGCTGGTCACACCAACGTTAAAATGTCATTGATCCAAATTCCTCCTAAACTAACTAAATTTAAAGAGCAAATATTCTCAATAATTCCATGCACTGTTTTACTTTTAGTAAGGACAGAAGAATTACCTGATGCTCACATCTTTGATAAATAATTCTAGTTTTGAAACAATTCCATTATTCTATTATTATTCTATTAAATTATAATAATGATCAATTTATGCATTTTAATCCTGTGGAAAATAGCATTTTGATTATAACTTGTCCTGATTACAACTTTGTTTTTTGCAAGACAGTTGTTAGAGGTGCCATTAAATATAACCTGGAAACTGAGACGAGCCTTTATGTTCTTTTTGCTCAGCAGCGGTTTTCGTCTTAGAACTCTGCCATGCAGGCCATTTTTGCCCAGTCTCTTTCTTATGGTGGAGTCATGAACGCTGACCTTAACTGAGGCAAGAGAGGCCTGCAGTTCTTTAGATGTTGTTGTGGAGTTTTTTGTGACCTCTTTGATGAGTTGTCGCTGTGCTCTTGGGGTAATTTGGTCAGCCAGCCACTCCTGGGAAGGTTCACCACTGTTCCATGTTTTCACCATTTGTGGATAATGGCTCTCACCGTGGTTCGCTGGAGTCCCAAAGCTTTAGAAATACCTTTATAACCTTTTCCAGACTGATAGATCTCAATTACTTTCTATCTACTTTCTTGTTCCTGAATTTCTTTGGATCTCAACATGATGTGTAGCTTTTTTTTAAACACTTTTTCACACAGGGACATCTTCATAAAAAAAAAAACTTCATTTAAAAACTGCATGTTGTGTTTACTTATGTTATCTTTGATTAATATTTAAATTTGTTTGATTATCTGAAACATTAAAGTGTGCCAAACATGCAAAAAAATAAAAAACTATATAAATATAAAAAAATCTATATATATGACAGCACTAGAAAAACCTATGGCAAATATTTGACTGTGGATTTGACAGTGAATAGATGTAATGTAGTTGTATTTTGTAACGTTCAGCTGTGGTTTGTTGGTAAGTCAGGTGGTAGATCAATGGTTGCTGGCCGGGTTGTGCTGCAGATCTTGGAGAGCCACCCGTTTGTGAGTCTTCAAGGGAGCTTTGTAATGGTTCACTGGAACCTTCTGCTCTCCTGCCAGTACATGTAAACACCTGTAAACCTTCGGAAACCTTCTGCTGTCAGAGATCATAATGTTCACATTCCCACTGCTTGAGACAATAACTATATCTGTCCTCCCTCTCTCCCACTTCACTTATCTCTCTTATTTTCTCTTCTCTTAGGCATGTGTCAGACCATACACACAAGTAGGATGTATTTATATTAGTATTGTTTTACAAATTACAGCATTCACACTGCACTGTGCCTAGTCTACAAGTAGAAAATTGTTGAAAGTTTCACTTATTTTTTCACCTATTTATCTTGCTTTGCATTGAGTTACTGATCAATTACACTTTTGAAAATAAAGTTTTTTTTACACTCTTATAAAGTATAGAGTGAAATAAAGGTTCCAAAAGGGTGTTTTTACAGTGATACAGTTTTTAAAAGAACCATTTTGAAGAATATTTTTTAAATCAAAGAACCTTTTTCGACTATAAAGAACCTTTTCTGGATTTGAAAGGTTCTGATGTTGGAACCAATGGTTCCAAAATGGTTCTTTTAAGAACTGCTCACTGAAAGGTTTTTTGGTGAACCAAAAATAGTTCTTTTATGGCATCACTGCAAAAACACCCCTTTGAAGCCTTTATTTTTAGGAGTGTATATGAAATATAGCATGGATCTAATTTGATGCAAGTCAGACACAGCAAATCTGACTCAATTCTGAATATGTAAGTAGTTTATAACCTTAATTTGGGTTCTGTTCTGCATACTTATCATTTGAATTGGAATATTTTAAATATATACTACTATTCCGAAGTTTGAAGTCTTTAAAAAATTTATTTTATAACATTTTATATTTATATTTATTTTAATTTTTAAATAAATGCAGTAAAAACACTAATACTGTGAAATATTATTACACCTAAATAGGTTATCTATTTCAATATATTTTAAAATCAGCAGCCATTATTTAAAACTTTAGTGTCCTTCATAAAACATTTTAGTCTTAACTCTTTTTATTGATATTTTCATTCAGAGAGTTATTAAATACAAGACAGTACTTGTTTCAACACAGCAGAAAAGTAAATCACATGAAATTTAAAAAAAATATTTCTTAATTACAAATAAATAGAAATAATAATATAATAAATGAACAGAATAATAAAAAAAATAAAAATAAAAATAATTAAATAAATAAAATATCTGCTCCAAAACTCACAAATAGTATTTAGAACCATAATATATAATAATAGTACACATGTACATACAGTATAATACCAGTATGGACATTACAGCAGCTTGAAACATTGATCAAATGGATAAATAAAAATAAATATAAATAAATAAAGCACCTTTTTAAACAACATTGTCACTTAGAAGGTAAATAAAATACAATTTCTTTCCCCTTCTTGTGTTTTCTGTTTCTTCTTTCAGTAACAAGAGAGTGGGTGAAAGCAGTAAAATTCAGAGGGAGGGTTCCTTATGAATTTACACAAGTAATTATTTTTTAAAGTACACAATAAAAGGTTGCCAAATTATGCTAAATTGTTCTGTTCTGCCAAGCATTGTAAATCTATTTTTTTCTGTTTGAATAAATTGTAACAGGTCATGCATCCAATGGTAATAACTTGGCGAGGAAGGATTTTTCCAGTTCATTAGTATGAGTCTTTTAGCAATAATTAGGCAAAAGGCTAGCGTTTGACTGTAAAGGTGATAGGGACACTTTTGTGGGATTGAGGCCAAATAGCGCCACTAAGGGACATGGTTCGACTCCTAGAAAAAAAACATCAGAGATTGACTTAAAAATTGATGTCCAAAAAGATGTTAGTGCAGGACAAAGCCAAAAAGTATGAAGAAGGGTAGCTGGCGCCTGTCGGCATCTATCACAAGTAGGATCGATATTTGGATATATTTTGGACAACTTAGCTTTGGTCCAATAAATTCTGTGAAGCAAAGGGCTTTTGACCATTCCTCATCTGTAAAAGCATGATTAAGATCTGACTCCCAAATGTGCTTTATTTTAGAGAGCGGTGAAATATTTGAGAGTACAGTAAATGAAAAAATGGTTTTGTAAATATTGGAAACAGCACCTTTAGAGACTTTTATTTCCAAAATCTGATCTATCTCTTGTTTAAGAGGTGCATGTGGAAATTGAGGAAATCGATTTCTTACAAATTCACGAGCTTGAAGATATCGAAAGAAGTGGGTTTTTGGGAGATTACATTGGGAGATATGAAAATGTTACAAAAGTATTTTCATGAAAAAGGCCATTAATATTTACAATACCCCTTCTGAACCATAATGCGAAAGCTCCATCTGAAAAAGAGGGTAAAAAAGAAGGATTTTTATATACCGGAGACAAACCCGACATTGCCTGAAAGCCAAAGTGATTTCTGAATTGTTTCCAAATTTTTAAGCTATGTAGCACTAAAGGGTTAGAAGAATAATTTAAAGATTTTATAGGTAATGAAGAGCATAGTAAAGCATGTAAAGAGATTCGGCTACAAGAAGCACACTCCATTTCAACCCACGCGGGAACCCATTGACAAAGACCATAATGTGACTGACTCCAGTGTAAAATACTACGAATATTGGCCGCCCAGTAATAAAATAAAAAATTAAGAAGTGCGAATCCACCTAATGTTTTAGGTTGCTGAAGAAATATTTTCTGAATTCTTACTGTGCCTCCGTTCCAAATAAAATCAGAAATTATTTGATCTATTGATTTAAAGAATGCTTTTGGTATGAATATCGGAATATTTTGAAATAAAAAAATAAATTTAGGTAAAACATTAATTTTTATAACATTGATTCTACCTACGAGTGAAAGTGGGAGTGTTTTCCATCTAGCAAGATCTTGTTTTGTTCTTTCCAAAATTGGAATGAAATTATGTTTGAAAAGATCTACATATTTCCGTGTTACGGTAACTCCCAGGTAACGAAAACTATCTAAGGCTAATTTAAATGGAAATGTTGGGAGAGTTCTCGTGGTAGAATTTATTGGAAAAAGCTCACTCTTGTGCAAGTTTAGTTTATATCCTGAAATACAACTAAACTGTTCTAAGGTATTTAAAACATGGGGAATACAAGTTTTTGGATTTGATAGATATAATACCACATCATCGGCATAGAGGGATATAATCTGTTCTTTTTCTGATTTCAAAATACCAGTTATGTTGTGATTAGTACGAAAAAAGAATTGCAAGAGGCTCTATGGCTATAACGAACAGGAGCGGTGATGGGGGCGACCCTGTCTTGTCCCCCGGTGGAGAGAGAAATATTCAGAGCGAATACCATTTGTGTTTACAGATGCCGAGGTGGAAGAATATAGAAGCTTTATCCAAGATACAAATTTATCACTAAACCCAAATTTTTTTACTGTATAAAATAAATAGTCCCACTCTACGCGGTCGAAGGCCTTCTCCGCGTCGAGAGAAACTAGGGCCTCTGGTACAGCTGGGTCAGATGAAGTGTAAATTATATTTATCAATCGTCTGAGATTAAAGAAACCTTGTCTATTTTTTATAAAACCAGTTTGGTCAGAGTGAATGATATCTTGAATAATTGCTTCCATCCTCAGGGAAAGAACCTTAGCCAGAATTTTTACGTCCACATTAAGAAGGGAAATTGGACGATACGACCCACAATCCAAGGGATTTTTATTTAATTTCAGAATCAATGAAACTGATGCCTGACGCATAGAATGAGGAAGACTACCATTATTTAAGGATTCTTCAAAAACCGATAATAGTAGTGGGGAAATCTGAAGTGAAAATTTCTTAAAAAACTCTGTGGGAAACCCGTCTGGGCCCGGGGATTTTCCGCTCTGCATCTGTGAAATAGCATTTTGAATTTCACTTAGACTAATAGGATCATCTAATTTGGCTTTTGACTCACTATTAATTTGTGGGATGTCAAGATTTTCAAAAAAGTTATCAAAAAGATTTAAGTCCTTGAGAGAATTTGACTGATACAAAGAAGAGTAAAACATTTTAAACTGATTATTAATTTCTTGTGGGTTTGATACAACATTTCCTAAAGGTGTTTGAATTTGAGTGATGAAACTTTTGGCAGATTGGAATCTAAGCTGTAATGCAAGTGCTTTACCCGGTTTATCACCAAACTCATAAAAGTGATGTCGTGACTTAAGAAGAAGCTGTTCAGCATGGTTAGTGGAAGTAATATTATATTCAGATTGTAAAAAGGCTCTCTCGTTATATAATAATGGGGTTGGGGATTGTGCATATTTCTGGTCCAATTTGCCAATCTGTTCAGAAAGTTCACAGAGTTTTTTGTTACGTATTTTCTTAACATAAGTAGAATGCGAGATTATTTCACCACGCAAGTGAGCTTTGAGTGCTTCCCAAAGAGTAGATATGGAAATTCCTTCTGTAAAGTTCATCTCAAGGAAGGTAGAAATCTTCCCGGAAATAAACTCGACAAAACAATCTGATAAGTGTAACACGTTCATTCTCCAAACATAAGAAGTCCTGTAGCAACCAGGGAGAGCCAATTCAATTATTACCAGAGCATGATCAGAAATAACTATATTATCATAAAATGAAGACTTTACTAGTGGAATAAATTTGCTGTCAATAATAAAGTAATCGATACGTGAATAAGTATGGTGAACCGGAGAATAAAAAGAAAATGTTTTAGAAGTGGGATCCAAAAAGCGCCATATATCAGTTAAACCATACCATTCCAAAAAAGAATGAATTGTTTTGGAGGATTGTGACAATTGAGCTGATTTTGAAGATGACCTATCCAGAGCAGTATTCAATACACAATTAAAGTCGCCTCCTGTGATCAATTGGTAGGAATTCAGGTCAGGGAATTTAGAAAAAAGTTTTATAAAGAAGTCTGGATTATCCCAGTTGGGTGCATAAATGCTTGCTAGTATGACTTCATTATCATAAAGAGTACCTGAAACAATTACATATCTACCATTGGGGTCTGAAATAGTTCTAGAAGGGTTAAACGGAGTATTCTTGTTATCTAGTACAGCTGCGCCCCTAGCTTTAAAATTGAATCCAGAATGGAACACTTTCCCCACCCATGATCTCATCAAGCTTTTATGATTGGAAGTTTTAAGATGAGTTTCCTGCAGGAAACATATATTGGCCTTCAGCTTTATTAAATTAGAAAAAACCTTTACACTAGAAAAAACAAAATTAACAAACCCTATCCCCCCCCCCCACCCCCACCCCCGTACGATATAGTGTGTGTTCCCTCAACAGTATACAAATATGTAACTTAAAGTTTCACATAAGTGTTATTCTCCATAGTACTTGTCCAAGTGATAGACTCAATCAAAACTGGGATATCATGTCCTTCAAACCTTATTTGTTGCATTCTTAATGACGAAGCCGACAAAATACTTCGCTGCCTGTGGGGTCTGGAATATATGACGCTGCCCTTGAAAGTCGACGCGTAAGTGAAAAGTGATGTTTTCACCTCTTTGAATTTGGCTCGACTTCTCGCCACCTCCGCGGACATGTCTGGGAAGATACGAACAACCGCTCCGTTGAACTCCAATGAGCCCCGCTTGTGGGACAGTTTAAGTATGAGTTCCTTGGTTTGAAAATGGTGGAGCCGGACCAACATATGTCTGGGAAACTTGTTTTGTTAATTTTTGGCCAACACGATGGGCGCAATCGATTTCAACTGGTCTTGTAAAGGAGCCATCTCCAAAAAGTTCTGTAAAAAATGAGGTCATAAAAGTCACAGTGTTTTGGAGCGATAGCATTAGCATTAGCTGTCTGCTCGTTCCCCTTATCAGTCAACATTTCTACAATGTTTCTCCCTGATTTTCCTGGTTTTGGCATTGTTCTTTGTAAACGTGCAACAAAATTAGTCACTTGGTATATGTATGACAGAAATAAACTATACTGTTGAGTAAAAAAACAAATAGTGTTCACGGAGTGACTTCCAACCACGTCTTATCACCACGAGGCATACCGTAAGTTCCTCCTTCATAAAACATTTTAATATGCAGATTTGGTTTCAAAGAAACATTTCCTATTTAGCAATGTTGAAAACATTTTTTTTTATATATATATTTTTCAAATGAAAGCAAGTAGATAGGTACTTTTTTATTATTATGCCCGTTGTTTTGCTTAATTTGTTCAGCCAGCTATATTTTTTCTTTGCCCTGTGGCCAGGAAAATGGTTAAACATGGCTAAAATATAATGATTATTGCCCAAATATTGAGGTGAGCAGTGGTTGCTATGCCCTGCTTAAAACTTACTGCGAATTATGCACCAGAGAGCACTAGGCATCAAAAGCTGTGAAGAACAGAAAATCTCCATGATTGCAGTTAAAGCTTTGGAAAAGTGACGCAGGGAAACCGTTAGAAGCTTGAAGTGGTCCAAGAAAAACCATTAAACATGTGGCAATTAAAAAAACTGTATAAATCTAGTATATTTTTCTAAGTGTGAACAGCGGTTGATCCTGCTGGCATTGGCTGGCAACGTCTTGCTGAATTTCCAGAATGAAGTAAAGGCTTTATAAATCTCTTTCCAACATAGGCCTTTCCCTCGATTAGCTGTCTAAAACAGCCCTGAATGAAATATTTAGATGGAACTGATATCACTTGTGTGAATGCAGACGATGGGGAGAAACAGGGGATGAAAGTCTTCTTGTATGCTGCCAGACTGAAGTTTCCTAATGGTGCCAAGGGCATACATCTTGAGAGGTTTAATAAAATCCATAAATTGCACGTGGAATGTCTGGGATTGTGTGGTGGACGGGCAGCAGCATTGCAGGGCAAATGAAAAGCAGTCTATGAGGGAGCTACAAGTAGAGAGCAGAGGTCACCACTCACACACTAATTAATATTACACTGATCTCAGGTTAGGTTTCAGTCTGCCATTCTCTCATTTACACAGGCATCAGCGTGGGCCGCAGGACACATGACAGCTCGGTGATGGACAGCTCTGTTGTGTAATTGTTAACTAAACAGTGCATTTTAAAAAAATACCACAGGAAATGTGGATGAATTCAGCCTCTTTGATTAGAGAGGAATTTGCTTGCAAAAATGGGAGCATTATCTTTTGTCTTATTAACAAGATAAGTTATCTCATTAACATTTCCTTTTTCCTGAGATTTGCTTTTTGGTGGTCACAATTTGTTGAAATAACTGTATCTGTAACGTGTTTTTAAAGACCTCATTTCTCATTTCTTTTTTGATAGTAAATTCTAAAATAGAAGCCCCCCAGAACGAACCCTTCTTAAAACCACAGAGGTCTGAATCCAGCTCATGGTTTATGGTTTTAGCAAATATACATTTCAGTACATAAACATAAATATTTAAAGGGATAGTTCAGTTAAAACTAAAAATTCTGTCAATAATTACTTACCCTCATGTCGTCCCAAACCCATAAGATCTTTGTTCACCTTAAACACAAATTTAGATATTTTTGAATAAATCTGAGAGCTTTCTGACCCTGCATAGACAGAAACACAACTACCACATTCAAGGCCCAGAAAGGTAGTAAGGACATTGTTACAATAATCAAGAAGAAATAGTTGAATAAAGTTGTTATTTTTAAAAAAGTGTTCACATAGACTACTTTAAAAGGGTCATCGTATGCGGATTTTCCACAAGTTCATATGATTCTTTAGGGTCTTAATGAAAAGTCTATAATATACTTTGGTTAAAAATTCTCAATAGTAGTGTAAAAAAAACACCCTTTTACCTTGTCAAAATCAGCTCTGCAAAATATCAGCTCATTTTATTGCATGGACCCTTTAAATGCAAATAAGCTTTGCTCGCCCCGCCCCTCACTGCTATGGGATTATGAGCTGTAATGTTTACTTTGGCCGCATTTAGCGCATTTAGCTGCGTTTGGCTGCATTTAGCTGCGTTTATCGGCGAAACTTGCCAACAAGCACATTCTTAAAAAGGCCATTTGCAAAGATGCAATAACCCTTATACTCACTTCTGCTGTGGGTGAAGCTGCATCACGAATGATTCACACAAACATAGACGCATATGTAGATCGGGATCAACGCTTTCCTTTTTAAAATGAAAGTAACGTTGTACTCTGCCTCTTAAGTGGCTCAGATGTCCGGAGTAAATGACGACTGCTATGTTCATTATTACATCCAACAACAGAACAGTCGCTCAATTAGAGTCTTCCCCTGCACCTGAGTCGACAAAATGGCGATCGTATTTGGACTGTTTCAGCTCAGTGAGGTCGGGTCTAAGGTAAAACGCTCATGTCAATCAACTGTGTTTCGTCACACCGACAAGAAGCTGAAAATGATCTGTTTTTAAAAAGGGGATATTACTTTTAAAGATTAAAAAAATACCACTGGGTGGATTTTTATCTTTTTAGGGTGGTTGTGTACACAAACTGCCAACACACATTAATGTTCAAACAACATGTAAAAGTTAGTTTTGCATCCGATGACCCCTTTAACAATGTCCTTGCTACCTTTCTGAGCCTTGAACATGTCAGTTTCTTAGCTGTCTATGCAGTGATTAATCATGCACAGTAAGACCAGAAGCACACATCAGGAAAGTAAATACATTTACATTATATTTTAAGTTGTATAAAATCATATGCCAAATGAACTAATCTAAAATGTGAATAAATCTACCTGTGCTCATAGGAAAAAGAGATCAAATCTAAATCCACTGCTCTGAAGTCCTGGCAGAAAGGCTTTATTAGCCCACCCAGCACCTGTACTTCAGTATGCCAAGTTGGTAATCAAACCTTACTCAGCATTCAGCGCCACATGTGAGGTGCCCATCCAAAGAATGACCTAAGACTGATGCAGTCATACGGTGCGCTAAAACATACAAACACTCTGATTGGGTGGAGAGGGTGTGATGAGAGAGAGCGCAAGCTGTGGGAGAAGTTTTTGCAGCTCGTTAAACGCTCTTTAATCACGTCGCGCAGCATGTCAGCACTTAAGACCCTTTTTCTCTCCGTCTCCTCCTAACAATCGCAAGATGCTTGATAAATGTGTTTAATAACTTCAGGAAACGAGAGCACTTACGTTAACCATTAATCTAGCCAGAGGTTTCAAAAAAGAGACGGGGATTCCAAATCCAGGAGATTTGGCTTCGGTTCTATCAAGCCTTTTCCAGATACATGTAGACAAATTGGTGGAGGAGATGTGTACCAGTGTGTGTTTGTGTCTGGGGAGCCGGTGTCTTTAGCACGAGACAGACTCACTTATCTCAGAGCAAAGGGGCGGTTTGTGTCCTTCAGGAGGCATGAGAACACTTTGGCTCCTCTTTGGCCACTAAACTTTCACAGGTTTAGCACGAAAAGAAGTGTGTCATGCTTGGGTTACATCACTGTCTATAGTTGAAACCGTAGAGATAGTTTTTTTTTTTCTGTGACCTGAGCATTAAAACTTGAAATTCATTGTGAAAAAGAAATGTATTTGAATGTATTGAATTGTCTACTTGTAGTTGTTTCCTAACACACTATTTAACTATACAGTTGAAGTCAAAAGTTTACTTAAACCTTGCAAAATCAGCAAAATGTTAATTATTTTACCAAAATAAGAGGGAACATACAAAATGCATGTTATTTTTTTTATTTAGTACTGACCTGGTGAAGATATTTCACATAAAAGATGTTTACATGTAGTCCACAGGAGAAAAATAATTGTTCAATTTATAAAAATGACCCTATTCAAAAGTTTACATACTCTTGATTCTTAATACTGTGTTGTTACCTGAATGACCCACAGCTGTGTTTTTGTTTAGTGATAGTTGTTCATGAGTCCCTTGTTTATTCTGAACAGTTAAACTGCCTGCTGTTCTTCAAAAAAATCCTTCAGGTCCCACAAAGTCTTTGGTTTTTCTGCATTTTTTGTGTATTTGGACTTTTCCAACAATGACTGTATGATTTTGAGATCAATCTTTTCAAACTAAGTACAACTGAGGGACTCATATGCAACTATTACAGAAGGTACAGAATGCTCACTGATGCTTCAGAAAGAAACACTATGCATTAAGAGCCAGGGGATTGAAAACTTTTGAACAGAATGAAGATGTGTACATTTTTCGTATTTTGTCTAAATATCTTTTTTTTTTTCATTTAGTAATGCCCTTCAAAAGCTACAGAAGATACTTACAGAAGATGTTTCCAGAAGACAGAATAAGTTAAATTTACCCTGATCTTCTCCTAAAGCATCAGTGAGTGTTTGAACCTTCTGTAATAGTTGCATATGAGTCCCCAGTTGTCCTTAGTGTGAAAAGATGGATCTCAAAATCATATAGTCATTGTTGGAAAGGGTTCAAATACACAAAAATGCTGAAAAACCAAAGAATTTGTGGGACCTGAAGCAGGCAGTTTAACTGTTCAGGACAAACAAGGGACTCATGAACAACTTTGACTAAACAAAAAAACAACAACACAGTATAAAGAATAAAGTGTATATACACTTTTGAACGGGATTTTTCAACTATTATTTTCTCTTGTTGCTTGTGGACTATATGTAAATGTATTTTATGTGAAATATGTTATTCAGGTCAGTACTAAATAAATAAAAAATACATGCATTTTGTATGATCTCTCTTATTTTGGTAAAGTAATTAACATTTTGCAGATTCTGCAAGGTGTACGTAAACTTTTGACTTCAACTGTACTTGTGCATTTTGAGTTTTACATTACATTTTAAATTGTTTTATTAATCTTTTGTCAGATTTGAAAGAAGTACACTTATTCTGATGCATTTACTAATATTGCTAAAGCACATAAAGCACATGCAAAATACTTTTATTGTAATTTTATTGTAAACTGTACTGGGTTATTCAATATTGCATTTAAAGTTAATGCACTTTAATCATATTTATCGATTTAGTCCCAAAAATGCTGTAACAAAGTCATTTTACTTTGTTTTCAGTTTGCATTTAAGTCTATTGTTTTAAAGTATATTATGTCTGTAATATGTTTAAATACTGCTTTTTCACAATGAATAGTTGACCCAAATGAAAATGTTATCATTTACTCACCCTCATGTGATATAAAACCTGTATGACTTGCTTTCTTCTATGGAACACAAGGTGAATTTTGACTTCACGCAACTCCAAACGCAATCAAAGTAGCACTGAAGTTGTTCATTGATCTTGTGTGCCATATTCCAAATCCATTCCAGTCTTCTAAAGCAATATGTTATAGCTTTATGTGACAAACAGACTAAAATAAATGAAGTAAATCACCCATTCATTCATTTGCAGTTATTCATTCCTCTTCATCACTGTTCTCATATAGGGTTCCAGTGACGCAGGTTTAACGTCAACAAGTTGCTGGCTTCAGATGACTTGTAATATAGCGCACAAGTCTTATGTTTTTGCAGACCCAATCACGATGAACAGTAATTTTATAGAAAACAGCTGCGTAACGTTTTTTTTTTTTTTTTTTTTTTTTTCCAGAACATACGGGTTTGGAACGATGTGACGGTGAGTAAATAATGACGGAATTTTCATTTTTGATTAAACTGTCCCTTTAAGGGAAAAAAAGCGAGAGAAATTGATTATGGTTGCATGGGAGAGTGTGGCTAGTTCAGTTTGTCTTGGGTTCAGATGAAGCGTATGTTTGTCAGTTTTGTCTTGCTGTGTGTACACAACAGCACGACTTTGATCCCTTATGTTTTCAGCGCTCCACCCACCCAGCAGCCTCAGGCGATGTGAGGAACTCTCAAAGGTGGATGAACCCCTCCTCGAACCACAGCTGTGGGGTGTTAAAGTGTGAAACGGTGCGAACAGCAGGGCTTCTCAAGGGCCGATGGCTTTCTAGTGGTCCTTCGCAACTTCTGAAACATCCATACCCGGGTTACTAAGTAAATAACAGAGTTTCTAAGAAGTGATACGTTTTAAAGGTATAGTTCACCCAAAAGTGAAAATTCTGTTATTTACTCACCCGTAAGACTTTAGTTATTCTTTGAAACACAAATGTGCATGGGTATATTTTTAGCAATAGCCAAAAATACATTGTATGGGTTAAAATTATCGATTTTTTAATGCCAAAAATCATTAGGATATTAAGTAAAGATCATGTTCCATGAAGATATTTTGTAAATTTCTGACAGTAAATATATCAAAACTTAATTTTTGATTAGTAATATGCATTGCTAAAAACTTTATTTGGACAACTTTAAATGCAAGTTTCTCAGTATTTTGATTTTTCTGCACCCACAGATTCCAGATTTTCAAATAGCTGTATCTCGTCCAAATATTGTACTATCCTAACTCAGAAAGCTTATTTATTTAGCTTTCTGAAGATGTATAAATCTTCTAAAAATTAACCCTTATGACTGTTTTGTTTTCCAGGGTCACAAAAGACAATATTTTTAATGAAACCCGAGAGGTTTCTTTTGCTTCATTTGAAATTCCAAGTAACAAAAACTTAGCAGATCTAAAAAGGTCATAAAGGCATTGTAAAACTAATTCAAATGAATGGAGCATTAGTTTGATGTAATGTGGATTTATTTTTCAATGCATTTATGACCTTTTTGGATCTTCTAGGTTCTGGTCACCTGTACTTTCAATGAAGGGACAGAAACCTTAGGTTTCATTTAAAGGTGACTTATCATGAAAATCGGACTTTTTCATGTTTTAGTGCTATAATCGGGTCCCCAGTGCATCTACCAACACAGAAAACGTGAAAAAGGACAACTCAGTAACCTTATTATAATATTACCGCCACATAATCTGCACGTTTCCACCCACAGCACCGCCATTTTGTCTTTGCAAGCGACAACAGTGTACCAGATCCAACGCCATTGCAAAAGTACAAGCAAAGCATGCTAACTGTTCTGTCTTTAGCTGCACAGATGACCACAGAACACTATTTACAGTCCCAGCCTCAGCAGAGACAAGAGAGCAGTGGATTTATTGATTTATTTCCTGTATATTATGCTGCTGCCACACAGATCTAATATAAACATGTGATTTATTTTCCAGCTGTTTACCTTCACAGACATAACTGACTGTTTTTGTAATTCCTGTGTGTTTTTAACATAAACTTGTGTGTACTTGACAGTTTAAGCGCAATAAGACATAAAAGAGAACTTTGTTTAGTACATGCCGTGTGACAGCCACTTTATGTGCGTTCGCTTCCGATGTGCGCTCAGAAAACCGTATATCAGAAGTGTAAACTGATATGGCTTTAAATGCATGATTTCAGTGTGATTGACATGATATTCAAAAGAAAACGGATGTTTTTTAGCAGAGTATCTGAGGTACAGGCTGTAAAGACACTGCCCTATTCTAGAAAGGGGACAGGAAGCAGCTCATTTGCATTTAAAGAGATGAAAACAGCGTGTTTCTGCTTCTACTCAAAATGGCCATTTTCAAAATTATATGATAAATGATCTGTGGGGTATTTTGAGCTGAGACTTCAGAGACATGTTCTAGGGACACCTGAGACTTGTTATATCTTTTTAAGAGGGCATAATAGGTTTCTTTAATATCTTAAGTTGTATTTTAAAGATTGATTAAAGTCTTATAGGTTTGGAACCACATGAGTAAGTGATGACAGTTTTTTTCATTTTTGGCCCCTTTGTGTTTTCCATAGTCAGGCTCTACTTTCTTATCCCTTTTTTCTTTCAGTAACCTTAAAGAACCTTTTCAAAGGGGCCCCCAGCCTTTCCTCACCTGCATTAGGGGCTGTACCTCCAGGTCGGGTCTATCTTTGAGAACCAGCATCCATTAGAGCAAGAGTCGGATTAACCCCTCTAAAGCACACATGGTGCAGTCATAAACCCCTTCTCTTTACGCTGTTTACTCTAACAATATCCAGCGGTGTGCTCATGTGGGTGTTTAGTGCATTATAAAACCTATAGAATGCCGCCCTCTTATTCCAGATCTGTTTCAGAGTAAATCATCGTAGAATTTGTCAGGTCTCACATTAAACGGTGTGTTGCTCCCTCGCATTCCCCCCTTGGTTTCTCAGTGCCAAAAAACGATGAATGTTCTTTACTGCAGGAAGTGTGGAGGAAACCAGGCTTCATTTATGGCCACCTTATACACTCGTTCCAAGAAACAGCATTACAGCGTCCTTATGTTTACGACCAGCAGCATGAAACGAAAGCTTGATGCAAGTTGAGCTTAAATGCAGCAATTATTATAGAAATAGAGGCATTCTGAAGTGAGCTAAAGAGGCAGATGTTGAACAAACACCTGCTTGCAATTTTGCAAACTGAGACAGAGTCTGCTCTTGGCTGCGTGTGCTCTGTGCATCACTTTTTTTTCAGATAAATTCGATATAGATTCTGTATGAATTCTCAGCAAGTATAAGCAGCGATGTATTTGATACATGGCTCAGAGAAACTGGCCGCATGAAATTAAAAATACATTAGTTTTTTTCTAACTGATAGAGCTGACCCATACGGGCTGTGTTTCTAGGACTGACTATGAGCGTGAATGCTTTAAGAACATGATCTCTGCTTTGGACTTTCCTTTGGACTGTCCTTGTCAACCTTTCAGAGTTAAAAATGCTGAATAAAATTCCAGCAATTAAATCTGAAGCTGGACTAACGTAAAATAACGTTACTGACGTTACAAACGTTACAGATATTATTGAAATATAAATAATATTAATATAAATAAACAATATATTAACTTTAAATAAATTAATACATTAATATAATAAAAAATACATAGCATGTATTTAACTGAAAAAAGTAAATTATTTAGATTTAAATAATATTACTATAAAAACAATATATTTAATCTAAATAAATTAAAACTAATAGTCTAAATAGTTAACTGCAAAAAGTTTGCTTACTTTGACTTTTATCTTATTTTATTGCGTTTTCTCAATTCATTTGGGTTTCAGCTACACAAGTCATTTGAGGTCACTGTTTAATTTAATGTTAAGAAAACCCATTCCCAATGTTTGTAACCAGTGTCCAAAACTAAATCAAGTTCATCCAATACTTTTTTGGGCTGTGTAATTGATTTCAACTGCAATAAGGGGGAGAAAAAAACAGAGAAAACAATGCATGCTGTGGGTGAGTCATGCATTCTCAGATGCTTCCTTAGCTGGCTGCTGAGATCTGTGCGCTCTCCAAAGATGTATTGAACTTCATGCCTTTGAGCAAGCATTTTGGTCTCCTTATCTTGACCTAAATATACCGTTCAGTACTGATTTCCTGAGTGCAACCACACACATTTTGTTGCTGGTTATTAGTTTGGCATGTGTGAGAGTCTTTCTCCCATGCACTGTACCTGCTTTGAATTTGATGCAGATATCCATTTACCAAACCGCACAGACCCCTGTCCTCCTGCTCAGCAGTCAGGAGCTGAGTCAGTGTCTGATCCAGAGGAACATCTCTCCCCTCTCCCCCTCTGTTTTCCTCCCTTTGAATCTTCCCAAAGATGGGATTGGTTTTATGGAACACTTGCGATAGGAATCATTCCGAATGTCGGTGGGTTTGCGTGTGAGGCATGTGATGTTGGTCTTCACATTCTTCTCTCACGTGGAGAGAAATAAAGCCAGAATAGTTTACATTCGGTCATAATATCAGTAACTGGAAAAAAATCTAGTGCTTATCAAGATTTTTTTTTTTAAATATGAAAAGTATGTGAATGATTGCTAGGGCATTACTATGCAGTTGCTAAGACATTAATTCAGTTGTATTAGTTTTAATCTTTTATTTATTTTTTATGCTTATTTTTTATATTTATTCAACTTTAATTTATAGTTTTTTTATTTTTGTCATGTCTTTTTTGTTGTTTACATGTATTATGTTCTCTTTATAATAATGATAATAATAAAAATCAATATTATAAAAATAAATGGATGGATGAACAGATAGATGGATAGACTGACCGACAAATGGATGAATGGATGGACAAACAGATAGATGGATAGACTGAGCAACACATGGATGGATGAACAGATAGATAGACCAGCTGACCGACACATGGATGGGTGGATGAACAGATAGATAGAAAGACTGACTGACAAACAGGTGGATGGATTGATGGACAAACAGATAGATGGATAGACCAATGCATGGGTGGATAGATAGGTGGAAGGATGGCTGAACAGATAGATAGATAGACTGTCCATCACATGGATAGATGGAAAAACAGGTAGATATATAGTCTGATTGACACATGGATGGATGGATAAACAGATAGATGGATAGTCTGACTGACACATGGATGGATGGATGGATGGATGGATGGATGGATGGATGGATGGATGGATGGATGGACGAACAGATAGATGGATAGACTGAGCAACACATGGATGGATGGATTGATGGATGGATGGATGGATGGATGGATGGATGGATGGATGGATGGATGGATGGATGGATGGATGGATGGATGGACGAACAGATAGATGGATAGACTGAGCAACACATGGATGGATGGATGGATGGATTGACTGATGGATGGATGGATGGATGGATGGATGGATGGATGGATGGATGGATGGATGGATGGATGGATGGATTGACTGACACATGGATTGATGGACGGATGAACAGATAGATGGATAGACTGACCGACAAATGGATGGATGGATGGATGGATGGATGGATGGATGGATGGATGGATGGATGGACAAACAGATAGATGGATAGACTGAGCTACAAATTGATGGATGGATGGATGGATGGATGGATGGATGGACTGACTGACAGATGGATGGATGGATGGACAAACAGATAGATGGATAGACTGAGCTACAAATTGATGGATGGATGGATGGACTGACTGACAGATGGATGGATGGATGGATGGATGGTGGATGGATGGACAAACAGATGGATAGACTGAGCAACACATGGATGGATGGATAGACTGACTGACGGATGGATGGATGGATGGATGGATGGATGGATGGATGGATGGATGGACAAACATAGGTGGATAGACTGAGCAACACATGGATGGATGGATGAATGGATGGACTGACTGACAAATAGATGGATGGATGGATGGATGGATGGATGGATGGATGGATGGATGGATGGATGGACTGACTGACACATGGATTGATGGACGGATGAACAGATAGATGGATAGACTGACTGACAAATGGATCGATGGATGGATGGATGGATGGATGGATGGATGGATGGATAGATGGAGCAACAGATGGATGGATGGATGGATGGATGGATGGATAGACTGACTGACAAATGAATGGATGGATGGATGGATGGATGGATGGATGGATGGATGGATGGATGGACAAACAGATAAATGGATGGATGAACAGATAGATGGATAGACTGACCGACAAATGGATGAATGGACGGACAAACAGATAGATGGATAGACTGAGCAACGGATGGATGGATGGATGGATGGATGGATGGATGGATGGATGGATGGATGGATGGATGGATGGACAAACAGATAAATGGATGGATGAACAGATAGATGGATAGACTGACCGACAAATGGATGAATGGATGGACAAACAGATAGATGGATAGACTGAGCAACACATGGATGGATGGATAGACTGACTGGATGGATGGATGGATGGATGGATGGACTGACTGACAAATATATGGATGGATGGATGGATGGATGGATGGATGGATGGATGGATGGATGGATGGATGGATGGATGGATGGATGGGACTGACTGACACATGGATTGATGGACGGATGAACAGATAGATGGATAGACTGAGCTACAAATTGATGGATGGATGGATAGACTGACTGACAAATGAATGGATGGATGGATGGATGGATGGATGGATGGATGGATGGATGGATGGATGGATGGATGGATGGATGGATGGACAAACAGATAGATGGATAGACTGAGCAACAGATGGATGGATGGATGGATGTATGGATGGATGGACAAACAGATAAATGGATGGATGAACAGATAGATGGATAGACTGACCGACAAATGGATGAATGGACGGACAAACAGATAGATGGATAGACTGAGCAACGCATGGATGGATGAACAGATAGACCAACTGATGGATGGATGGATGGATGGATGGATGGATGGATAGATGAACAAACAGGTAGATAGATAGTCTAACCAACACATGGTTGGATGGATAGATGGACAAACAGGTAGATAGATAGTCTGACCGACACATGGATGTATGGATGGATGAACAGGTAGATACATAGACTGACCGACACATGGATGAATGAATGGATAAACGGATGGATGGATGGATGGATGGATGGGTGGGTGGGTGGACTGACCGACACATGGATGAATGAATGGAAAGATAGATAGATAGATAGATAGATAGATAGATAGATAGATAGATAGATAGACTGAAAGAGACAGACTGACAGACATTATTAGAGTACATATTTAAGTCTTAATTTAAAAAAATAATGTTTAAATCATGTTCAATTTCTGAGTGAAGTAAATCCTGCACTAATTGTTTCTAGTTAGATGGATACATATAGATATATACATAATAGAAAATAAAAATGTATTTATAATGAGTCTGTCGAACATTGTGATGTCAAGAATGAGATCTGTAACAGTCAGCGCTGATGACGGTAAAAATGACAGCAGGTGCCCGCATGAGCGCTGCAGGGGGAGGACATGCCCACAGGTCAGAGGCTGGCACGACCGACATGCTGGGTGAATATAGTGTGTGTTTGGCCTGCGGGAGAGGAGGTGAGGCGGTTCTGTGTGCTCTTGCTGCGATAAGAGCGATGGAACAGTGACTCTGATTGTGTACCTAAAGCCCCGAGGCTGAGTGAGGAGCCGTGCAGGAATGCACGCAGCCGTCACAAGTTTGAAAACAAACAGCTTTTGGACGTGGTCTTCTCTTTCACACCCAGACTGTTTCTCTGAAGAGCTGGAAAGGTGTTATTTTGACCCCGTTTTCCTTTTCTTTCCTTTGCTCATCGCCACTTTCACTGTGTTTGCATACACACTTAAAGAAATGTTTGCTGTAGGATGGATGGTATTAATCTTTTCTGTTTAAAGTTCAGTTCAGGATTGCTTCTTCTTAAGCTTAAAAAAAAATCTGCATATTTTTATTTTTTAAATAAATAATTATTTATTAAATTAATTATAAATATTTTTTTACACATATTTTAAATTACTTATTGCATTGTGTAGTGTTTTATGGTTTAAGAAAATACCTGTAAATTTAACTGAAAGATAAATTGTATAATTGTGAAATATTTTTGTCTTGTTTTAAGTTAAAATTGTATTTGATTTATACATTAATCAAAAAACTAACTTTTGTAGTGGGTGAGAACATAAGCCTAATTGATATTTTCTCAGAAACAAAATGCACATTGATTTGATTATAATGAAATATATCTTGTTTTAAGGATGTTTTTACATGAAAACAAGACAAAATCCTGATTGGAAAAAGATTTTTATGCAATGTAATATTTCTGCGAAATAAAAACCGGTTGTGATTTATCTTACCTGGATAGCACTCAGCATCAGAGGATGAGGCCTAGACACACATACCAGAAACAAACATAGATTTCTGAGTTCTTATCAATCACAGCACTTAACACAGAACACGTCTCTGAAAGTCTCTGTGTAAATCTTTGACAGATAAAAACTCAGCATCCCCTGTGAGAACAGATTTTACTGCCCAGATCAGATGAAAGATTTCCTTTCAACACAGAGCAGAAATAAACAGATCCATAGAGATACACTAACACTGTAATGTAAGTTCTCTTTTCTGTTTTGCCTTTGTGCTTTGTCCTTTTGAGGCCCCATCAGACATCTTAACATTTGAGAGTGTGCACGTACTTCACAACCCGCAGTTGTAGGTGTTCTTATCATACAGCACTCTAGACAGTGGATTGTGATTCAGTGTTCAGTCATTGCATTCTGCATTTTTTATTTTTTTATTTTTTTGCTAAATTGTATCTATCAAACTTCCTATAACTGAAGGAAAAAAATGCAAACAAAGAAACATTATGACATAAAATTAATAATAAATATTGAAGAGTAAATTTGTGAGACTGTCTTGAGAGAGTTCTTGCAGCTTGAGTGCTGTTATCATTAAAGCTGCAGTCCATAACTTTTTTGTGTTTAAAATTTACAAAATGTAAATAATAAGCAAGTACATCATAAATCCATTTTCCAAACTGTGTTTTTGGCTTATCCTGAATCACTACGGTACACCTATAATACATTTTTATATTCTGAATATTTCAGATTGTTTTCTGGTAGGAACAACTGCAGATTAACCCTGCAGTACCTATGTTATTCGTCGTAGATGTAAACACAAAGTAGTAGCTCCGGCTACAGTGTTCTTTCGCAAGATGCATGCAGTTCTGTTTATTACCCACTAGAGCACCAATAGTTACAGACTGCAGCTTTAAAGCAAAAGTTGGATGAATGTTAATGTTTCAGTTCAACTTTCAAGATTGTTTTCTTTCTTTTTTTCTTTTTTTTTTTTGATAATTTCTAATGAAAAGACAAGCATTTTCATCAATGTTCTTTAAAAAAATTGCATTCAAAAGTCTGTTCGGTTGGTAGGTAGGTAGATAGATACATTGTTTGTTCTTTCATTTGTTCAGTTGGTTGGTTGGTGGTTGGATGGATGATTGGTAGGTAGGTAAGTTGTGCATTTGGTCGATTAGTTGTTTGGTTGTTTGTCGGTCGGATGAATGGTTGCTAGGTCGGTAGCTAGGTAGGTAAAGTGTTTGTTTGTTCATTCAGTAGTTGATAATTCATTCATATGGTTGGTTGATTGGATGGATGGATGGTTGGGAGGTAGATAGGTAAGTTGTTTGTTCAGTTGGTCGTTGGTTAGTCGGATGGATAGATGGATGGAGGATTGTAAGATTGTTGTTTGATTTTCGTTTGTTTGTTTGTTTGTTTGTTTGTTTGTTTGTTTGTTTGTTTGTTTGTTTGTTTGTTCGGTTGGTTGGTTGGTTGGTATGTAGGTAAGTTGTTTGTTCAGTCCTTTTGGTCGTTCATTCATATGATTAGTTGGGCAGATGGATTGTAATAAGTTGTTTATTTGTTTAGTAATTTGGTTGGTTGTTTGGTTGGATGGATGAATGGATGCTAGGCAGGTAGGTAAATAAGTTATTTGTTTGTCCATTCGTTTGTTTATATGGATGGATGGATGGATGGTTGGTAGGTAGTTTGTTCATTCGGCCGTTTGGTTGTTGGTCAGTCGGATGGATAGATTGATGGAGGGTTGTAAGTTGTTTGTTTCTTTGAGTTTCGTTCATTCTATCGTTCGTTTGTTTTGGTTGGTTAGTTGGTATGTAGGTAAGCTGTTTGTTCAGTCGTTTGGTCATTCATTCGTATGGTTGGTTGCACAGATGGATGGTTGTAATTTGTTTATTTGTTCAGTAATTTGGTTGAATGGATGAATGGTTGGTAGGCAGGTAGGTAAGTAAGTTATTTGTTTGTTTATTCATTCTGTCTTTTGGTAGTTGGTTGTTCGTTCGTATGGTTGGTTGGACGGATGGTTGGTTGGTAGGTAGGTAGATAAGTTGTTTGTTTGTTCAGTCAGTCGTTTGTTTGTCAAATTGGTTAGATAGATGGAGGGTTGTAAGTTGTTTGTTTGATTTTTGTTCATTCTTTCATTCATTCGTTCGTCCGGTTGGTTGGTTGGTTGGTTGGTATGTAGGTAAGTTGTTTGTTTGTTTAGTCGTTTGGTCGTTTATTCGTATGGTTGGTTGAACAGATGGATTGTAATATTTTATTTGTTCAGTAATTTGGTTGGGTGTTTGGTTGGTTGTTTGGTTGGTTGGTTGGTTGGTTGGATGCATGGATGGATGGTTGGCAGGCAGGTAGGTAAGTAGGTTATTTGTTTGTTTGTTTGTTTATTCATTCATTCATTCTGTCTTTAGTTGGTTGTTCCTTTGTATGGTTGGTCAGTTGGATGGATGGATGGATGGATGGATGGAGGGTTGTAAGTTATTTGTTTGATGTTTGTTCTCTTATTCGTTCATTATTTCTTTCTTTTGGTTGGTTGGTAAGTAAGTAGCTTAAGTTATTTGTTTGTTTGTTCAGTAATTCCATTGGTTGTATGGTTGGTAGGCAGGTAGGTAAGTTATTTGTTTGTTTGTTCGGTCAGTTGTTTGGTCATTGCTTGTTCATTCGTATGGTTGGTTGGTCAGATGGATGGTTTGTTTGTTTGTTCAGTCAGTTGTTTGGTCATTGCTCGTTCATTCGGATGGATGGTCGTAAATTGTTTGGATGGATGGATGGATGGATGGATAGATGATTGGTAGGCAGGTAGGTAAGTTATTTGTTTGTTTGTTCATTTGTCATTGGTTCGTATGGTTGGATGGATGGATGGATGGATGGATGAATGGATGGATGGATGGATGGATGTTTGGTAGGAAGGTAGGTAAGTTGTTTGTTTGTTTGTTTGTTTGTTCATTTGTCATTGGTCATTGGTTCGTATGGTTGGTTGGATGGATGGATGGATGTTTGGTAGGAAGGTAGGTAAGTTGTTTGTTTGTTCAGTCGGCCGTTTGTTCGTATGGTTGGTTGGTTGGTTGGACTGATGGATGGTTGTAAGTTGTTTGTTCAGTAATTTGGTTGGTTGGTTGGATGAATGAATGAATGGTTGGAAGGCAGGTAAGTTATTTGTTTGTTTGTTTGTTTGTTTGTTTGTTTGTTTGTTTGTTTGGTTGGTTGGTTGGTTGGTTGGTTGGTTGGTTGGTTGGTTGGTTGGTTGGTTGGTTGGTTGGTTGTTCAGTCAGTCATTTGGTCGCTTGGCCGGGTGGATGGATGGTTGTAAGTTGTTTGTTTATTTGTTTAGTAATTTGGTTGGTTGTTTGGTTGAATAGATGGTTGGTAGGTAGGTAAGTTATTCCTTTGTTCGTTTGTTCCTTCGGTTAATCATTAGTTGTTCATATGGTTGGTTGGTAGGGGAGTTGTTTATTTGTTTGTTTTTCGTTGTTCAGGCAGTCGTTGGTCATTCGGGTGGATGCATGGATGGTAAATTGTTTGTTTGTTCAGTAATTTGGATAGTTGTTTGGTTGGATGGATGGATGGATGGTAGGTACTGTAGGTAAGTTGTTTGTCTGAGCAACCTGTCTCTTGAGTTGAGATCCTGATCACCCTTTTGAAATTTATGTTGATAACTAGTTGACTGTCCATTTATTTTTAGCAAATTCGGTTTAGAAATGTCAGATTGGATTGGTATCCATATGTAATTTTATAATCCTTCACAGTTAAAGAACAAAGGTAAATTATTATATGTGTGACACCACAGCTGTTGGGTCTGTAACTTTGATTTTGCTTGCAGGGACTGAACAAGACAAATTGTATGAGATAGAAAGATAAAAGTAGTATTGTGAAAAGCATGGCCTTTGGCTATCAACTCAGCTAATCAGAGCCCTCTATCTGGCCCAGTGAAAGTATGGGAAATGGGGGAATATGGGTAGATAGTAGAACTCCTTATCTGTGGCCACAGCAGTGCTCTGATTCAGGCCAACCACGTTAACTACAACCAATTACATCTGGTCTGTTAAGTACATACAACAGCGGAAGGAATGCTTCCTCAAACCGCTGAAGCTTTGTTTCGATCACTTGTCATTATTTAAGCTACTTTGTGTATAGTCAGTTATTATTATTGATTACTATTGTTTATTATTGATACTGGAAAGGCGACCTGACAAATCCAGACCCAAATGACATTAGTTTGGTTCACTTAGGGCACAAAAGAATTTTGGATCTGTTGCAACTTTGCTGAAGGTGTTTAGAGAGGAAAGGCAAAAGAGCGTGGTGGGGTAAAGAAGGTGTAAAGTTGGATAGGGGCATCATAATCTGCTTTGCACTCATGCGAGTGAGGGAATGGCCCCACAGCAAACACAGACACACATCAAACCCATATATACAAAAAATGCCTGCACACCTCTTGCCTGATAAAGTCCTCTGGGTCAGAGCATTTTAGAGCAAATACGACTAATGCTATCCATCAAAATAGCTGCCATATGATCACCAAGCCTGCATTTATTTGATGAAAAATACTGTAAACATGACAATATTGTAAAATATCATTACAATTTAAAATAACTATTTTCTGTAATATATTTTTAAATGTAATTTATTCCTGTGGTGTCAAAGCTGAATTTTCAGCATCATTACTCCAATCTTCAGTGTCACATGATCCTTTAAAAACCATTGTAATACGCTGAACATTTCCTTATCAATCATCAGTGGTGCTGATTAATAATTAAAAACAAAAACTGTAATAGAAAGTTCAAGAAAGTTCAAATGAACAGCATTTATTTGAAATAGACAACTTTTGTAAAATTATGAATGATTGTCACTTTTGATTAATTTAATGCATTCTTGGTGAATAAACATATTAACTTTTTTTTTTAACTTTTTTTTTTTTTAATTTAACTTTTAAAGAATCTGTATAGCTACCATGGCTTCCCTTAAAAAAAGTTTTTCTTTCCTTTATTTCTTTAATCCAAATGCATGCATCAAATACATTTTAGCTTTGTCACAAAAAAAAAAGTTTAAAAAACATATTTTCCATTTGAATTGATCTGGTGGTGGCAAAATTGCTGAAAATCTCCTGTACTAAACAGTTTGGTCTAGAATTTTTTTTTGCCACCTCATAGACATTCCTGAGTTCTTAATGGTGTGTTGTTCAGTGTGTGACTCATGGCTTTACCATCACATACAACACAGAAGAACATGAACAGCACAGAGACGAAATTCACAAACTCTTAAAAAATCTTTAAAAAAAGAGACGTTTTGAATATGTAGACAGTAATTAGCATATTTACTGTTATTGTAGAAACTTGGCTTTGTAAAAAATCTCTAAACTGAGATAAAAAATTTGAAATCTTTCTCTTGCTTGAGCTTTTGAACTATATGGATCAAAACTCTAGCACCCTGTTTTAACTGTCTGTTAAAGTAAAATGTTTTCCGTATCTGATGATCAAACTATATAGACATCCACTGAACATTTCTGACTACAATTTCTTCCAAAAGCATTCAACTTTTTAACAACCACTCAGAACAACATTTCTAGTTTTTATTAATTTATTTCAAGATGTAAGGATTTATTATTGGCCTAGTCACCAGTTGTTGTAGGAACGGAATATGCATGTTCACGTTCTTTGTTTTGGCAGATAAAAATAGTTTCAATTTAGCAAAGGCACAAGTTGGAAAAGGAAGAGTTGGTTCCTCTCGTACCAACATCTCTCTCTATCTGTATGTAGTCTGACTGACACTTCTCCATTGCCCAAAGAGGTTCTCTATCTGATGTGCCAGCCGGCATGTGATTGCTGTTCATTCAAGGTAAAAGTTTGGAAGTCTCTCCGGAAATTGGCTAAATGCAGGGTGCTGGTGCTGTCTAGCTCTGATACAGCCCTGTTCTTATGTCTTTTTTTTTAAATAAATTATTACTTTTATTCATCAAAAATGTACCAAATTGATCAAAAGTCACAATAAAGATAATAGAAATCTATTATAAATGGATGCTTTTTTGAACATTTTATTTATCAAAAACTCCTGAAAAAATGTGTCAGGGTTTCCACAAAACCATCAAGCAGCACAACTGTTTTCAAAATTGATAATAATAATTTGAACACTATATCAGCATATTAAAATGATTTCTGAAGGATCATATGACACTGAAGACTAGAGTAATGGCTCCTGAAAATTCACATTACATTTGAACATATTCACATAGAAAATAATTATTTTAAATTGTACTAATATTACACAATATTACGGCTTTAACTGTATTTTTGGTCAAATAAATGCAGTCTGAGATCTTGGTAAGCGGTCATGCTTTTTTAAAAACGGTAAAAAAAATAAATAATAATAAATATATCATTTGTCATTGGAATAGCATTTTTTCCTTAAAAGTAGACAAAAAAAAAACTGCTAAGGAACCATGAACATTATTTTTTTTTACAGTTCCTATTTCTAGATATTAACTAATATAAAAAAAAATTCTATACCTTAAAATCTATTTAGGTTTTTTCTCTCCCCAGAACAGGCCTTAATGGCTGATGTTGATGAATGCCTGTAAGGGATACGCTGCAGGTAGGATATGGTTACAGGTTGCGCTGGTGGAGGGGAGGGCAGAGAAGGGAGCAGATAAAAAGCCACATGGGCCGGGGCAGGATGTTTGTGTTCCAATGAGGCATGACCCTGGGAGACTGGGCCAGGGCCTGGCCTTTGAACACAGGTGAGCAGGGAAAAGCTGCTGATCCCTATTTGTCCCCTTTTGATTTCTCATTTATTATCCGTTCTATCCACTTCTCTCGCTGGCTTGCTTTTCACCCTCTCCTCACTCCACATCCTTCACTTTCTCAACCTCTCTCTCTATCGTCTTTCTCTGGCGAACAGTACGTTTTCTCTCTGCTCTGAGTGAATGTCATCACCTGAGCTTCCGACTGATGACAGTTCTCAGTGGGTGCTCTGAGACAGCATTGTCTGCCTTTGTGCGGGGTGTTGGCGAGCTGTAGCACAGAGAATGTGTGTGTTTGTGGTCGTTCCGTAGGGCTGTGCTGTTTGTTGACTTGTTTTCACTCCAAAGTTCTTCAAACAGTATGTGAAATACAAGCTGCCACGAGGGCAAACTGCAGCCTGCCACAGACTCAACTTAGAAATTGTATCCTGCCACTTCACCCTCATGTGGTTCCACACCCATAAGACCTTCGTTCATCTTCGGAACACAAATAAGATATTGATGAAATTTTGTTTTATTTGGACACAAAAATTATTCTCATAGCTTTGTAAAATTACAGTTGAACCATTGATGTCACGTGGACTATTTTATCTATGTCCTTTCTACCATTCTAGGTCTTAAATGTGGTAGTTGCATTGCTGTCTATGCAGGGTCAGAAAGTTCTCGGATTTCATCAAAAATATCTTAATTTGTGTTCTGAAGATGAACAAAGGACTTACAGGTTTGGAACGATGTGAGGGTAAGTCATTAATGACAGAATTTTTATTTTTAAGGGTCGATGACCAAAAGCAAGTGTGAGGGAATTCAACCTTTCTAAAATAAAACTAAATGATTTAATACTTTTTTTTACAGTGTAAATATAAACAACACATTTTCATGCTTAATATATTATAAAATGCAATTTATTCCTGTGATGGCAAAGCTTAATTTTCAGCATCATTACTCCAATCTTCAGTGTCACATGATCTTTCAGAAATCATTCTAATATTTTTATTTGGTGCTCATTTCTTATCATTATTAATGTTGAAACAGATGTGCTTCTAATATTTTTGTGCTTTTTTGTGATATTTTTATGGAAACCATAATACACTTTTTTCAGGATTCATTGATGAATAGAAATTCAAATGAACAGCATTTATTTGAAATAGAAATCTTTTGTAAAATTATAAATGTCTTAACTTTATTTTTTGATAATTTTTTACATCTTTGCTAAATAAATGTATTAATTTCCTAAAAAAACACTTACTGATCTTAAAACAAAGTCTTACTAATAAGCAAGTATCATGTGTTTATACCTGTATATGAGTCAGATGAAAAAGGGTTTAAGCATAAAAACAATAAGTGTAATATTGCTTTAAATTGTTGTTTTTCCAAAAAAAAAAAAAAAAAAGTTTTCTGTTTAATTTAATTTTTCTGAGCAAAAAATAAATATCATACATTTTCCCCTAACTTTGGTTTTGCCTATTTGTCAGTAAAATGTTTTTACTTATTTAAAACACAGTGAAATATAATATGCTCCCTTATTCTTTTATACATTTTAATATGTCAGAATAAGCATCTTGTTTTTATTTTTTACATAAATATTGTGTTGCACCGAATGTCAATCTAACATTATTTTAGCCAAATTTTGTCATTTTATTCTCCAAAAACTTATTTAAAACCTTTTAATGTGCTTTCTATGGACATAAAACCACTTTTGTAAACTTCTTTTGACATGGACATCTTAACGTCTTTGACCCATATATATTTTTTCCCATTAATTATTGAGTATGACAATTCAGAATGTCTGGTGTGCTGTTCATGATGTAAATAATGCAGAAACGGTAAAGAACAAAAAAAAACGTTTCCATATTAAGTATGTTTTTGCACTCTAAAATGCAGGGCAGTACGTGAATAGAGACATTTCATCAGTGTTTTATTCCATCGCTGTAAAAGCTCTAATGTTGTTGTAGTTGTAACTGTTGACAGTATATTTACAGGCCTGCCTTTTACAACTCAGAACAAGCGAGCGTGGCAAGAAGAGGACATCTGGGAGGAGCGGATCATGGATGGATAGACTAATATTCCTGTTGGGGCTTTGTGTGCACAGTAAAATTGAAAAGAGAGGACTTTAGTTGAGGGTTTGGACGAGCGGCGTGCCAGGTCCCTGTTAAGGCTGTGTTTTTCCGTTCTCACGAAACACCTCACAGCGCTCATAAATCTCTTTCTCCTAACAGCCGGCATTAAAATCTAGTAGATTAAATAGTTGGAGGATGATTACTTTATTGATGCTAGAAAATATAAATAAGTCTTTATGGCCAGTCAGGCTTTTATCTGCAGTGTCCCGAGGTCCAAGCACCCGTCAGGATAAGGGATGGAAAAAGAGATTGTCTAACCAAATAAGGAGCAGCTTTTATTTTAAGGCTATAGGTGATGGTCTGAACTGTATTGTTGGTATTGTTAAAATGAGTGAACCAGAAACTCGAGAAGTCTGGCAAGCACGGTTAATTTGTTAGTTGTGTGTTTGATAAAACGAGAGGGATACTTTTGTTCCAAGTCAGTCAGTATCTGGAGTTACATCCAGGACCACCTGCACTACAAACTTAACTGCTAATCTTAGTCAGTACGTAATATTTATGTTTTCCTGGCTCTTATTAATCTTCCTAAGCAACAGATATAACACTGGCCTGAACTTTATACAAAGTGGTCTATAAATAGTACATTTCTATGGCAGTGAAATACGTCAAATATATATATATTAGTGGTGGGCCGTTATCGGCGTTAATTGGTAGAAAAAATAATTTAATTGTTAGTTAGTTAGTAAACACAAGTACATCTAATTGAACATAATTTATTTTCATCAACAAATTATCATAGAACAGCTTTATGAGCTTTATGATCCATTCTCAAAGACTTTAAGTCATTGTTTGGGTAGCACACATATTCTGAATGCCTTCAGCAGAATTCAAATTAGCCATTTTAATCTAGATTAATCTAGATTAATTCCAAGATTTAATCTAGATTAATCTAGATTAAAAAAATTAATCTATGCCCACCCCTAATATATATACAAAAATATCTCTCAATAAAAATATAAGTATATAATGTGTGTGTGTGTGTGTGTGTGTGTGTGTGTGTGTTACCGTTTATAATTATATCACTCTGCTTGCGGTACTTCTCACAGCAAGTGTCATGGTGGATGCCCAAATTCACTATAATTGTACAATATTTGTGTTTTTGTGTTAGGGAATGTAGTTTTAAGACGTTTCAGGTGAAAATGTACTTGTTTATAGTTCAGATATGCAGTTTGTTAATAAAGATAGCGTCTATCTAAAAATTGGGGTCAACGTTTTCAGAGATGTGAGCTCCTGGGGGTCAGCGGCTGTTCAGCGCTCATGAACCTGCAGAGAGCAGCCTCACTTCAGCCAGATCTTCTGGAATTTGCCATTGACTCTGGTGTCTTTATAGTGGTTAAACATGAGATATAAGTTGTTCTGGTTAAATCTAAGGGGCAGTCTTTGGTCTCATTTATCTATTATTTGTTCCAGAGCAAAAACTAATTGTGAAAATGAGATTGAGCTGAAGAATGAATGCTGTATCAGATGCAGGTAATCACACTCGCCCAGACCATCTTTCTCGCATTATACATAATACAGTGAGCTTTCAATGCAGAAATACAATAAGCTTTTAATGAAGCAACTCAACGTTTCTGCGGTACAAGTTCTAAAGTGATGTTTTTGAATTTGTGACTGAGGCTTGTGCTCAGCTGTTAAACTGTCAAACCGAGATTTGAATCCGTGGCGGAAGGAAGTAGTTCTGCACAAAAGAGGGTTTTTAAAGACACTGTTCGTCAGCCAATCAGATTCAAGCATTCAACTGCCCTGTAGTATAAACATATAGAGAGAGAGGTTTTCCCCAAAGAGAGATGTGTTTCTCTCTCTCTTTCTCACATTCTTTCTTTGCCACCTGTTGGCCATTACAGCATTCCAGTAAGTTTAAAAATAAGATAAACATGACTCATCTATAATGGAAATTGCTAATCTCCGGGTCGTGCTTAAAGTGTGCCCCCATCTTCCACATTATGCTGTTAGATCATCAGAGCTGTTTTCTCTCCACCAGAGAAAGTCTGCAGATATTTCTGAATCTGGATGATCTGCACTTTGAAAACATAGTTCACTGCACAGTACACATATTTCAAAAACTATACCTTTAGGGATGCCTTTCAGAGATAATTCACCCAAAAGTGAACATTAATTCTAATTTACTCACCCTCATGTTCTTCTACTCTTGTATGACTTACTTTCTTCTGCTGAACACAAAAGAAAATATGTTGGTTCCTAACCATTTCAGACTCCATTTTCTGAAATTTTAAAAATATATATATTGAAAATTTGCAGAAAATTTCCTCATCCGTCAGCCATTCAAGATGTAGATGAGTTTATTTCTTCACCAGAACAGATTTAGAGAAATTTAGGATTACATCACTTGCTCACCTCCTCTGCAGTGAATGGGTGCCATCAGAATGAGAGTCCAAACCGCTGATAATAACAATACAATAATCCACAAGTAATCCACACAACCCTAGTCTATCAGTTAACATCTTGTAAAGCAAAAGGCTTCAAAAAAAGTTGCCTTTGGCTAAAATACGAGTCCTCTATCCATAACATTGTTTTCTCCAGTGAATAAAATCATCTTTTCTAAATCAGGAGAGAAATATGCATAGATCAAGCACTGTTTGAAGCAACGTTTGAAGCAAAAAACTTATATACACTTTCAAAATTAAAATTTCAGAAAATGTACCCTCAGGCCATTAAAGATGTATATAAGTTTACTAATATAGATAGATATATATTTTTTTTGTAAATCTAACAGGCAATCTTTGGTCTCATTAATCTATTATTTGTTCCACAGCAAATAGATTTGGCTGAGGGCAAAATTTCATCACGTTATATTTTATGTAACTTTGGTGTATATCAGAGCGCTGCCTTTGTACTTTTGACTGAATTGCCTAGATTGTGTGATATTGCTCATATACATATATTTATATAAATACATTTATTTTTTCATTTTAAGTCTCAATATGCTGATATAAAACAGTAAACTTAAAATGTATTTGATTGTGTTTGGATATTGTTCGTAACATGTCCAACAGGATTCATGTCTGCTTGTTTTACATGGTGTCATTAGAGCTACTGCTAAGGTGCTGGTGTGCGACCACCAGCATAATTAGCACAGGGTTTGTTTTATGGAGGGGCTATTATCACTCGCCATAAACAGCCAAAAGTCGCCATTCTCCACCCCAGCAGTCAGGCAGGGGCTTTTTACGGGCCTCTTGTACCCGACACACGGCACGCATGTGTTTCCTTGCTGTCGCGATCGATCACCACCCCATCACGTCAGTCAGTCCAAGCAAGGCCAGTCTTGTGGCCATTAGTTTCCACCAATGTTGGTCTTAATTATTCGGTAGGTTTTGATAATAAAAACACATTCCTTGAATCACACTGTTTTATAGGCCTTGAGTATATTTTTATATGATGGGCTTTTAAGAATGTAATTAGCGCCACTGAGTTTTAACAACTTTGAACACTTTTATTTTTCTTTCAAATTATGAAATACAAAGATCTTGTAACTCAATGGCCAAAAGTCCCGGCTTAATTTAAAACAGGCATCTTTAGGGTCCTGCATTGTTAAAGATTAAGATTAATTTAGTTTAAGGTGCTAATAAAACTAAACCTTTTAAAATAAGATTTGTTTAAGTGGTATGAATAACAACCAATCATTAGGTTTATCATAGTACAACACTTAATGTGTCGTTCAATGTCCAATTTGATTTAACATCCACTTAATATTTATAAACCTTTTAGTTATGTAATTCATTTTTTTTATCTTTATAGACTTTCTACCAAAGTGCTTCAGGCCACAATTAGCTGGTTTTGTGAAATACCTTGACTAAGACATTACTGACCCAAAACTGACCCAGACAAAATCATATTAGAGCAACTTACCCTAATTAGCATGTTTTCACAGGGCATCCAGGCCTGATGTTTAAGGAGTGAATAACTGGAAGAGAAAGCAAAAGGAAAAGTAGAAAGAAAAAAAAAACACTGGCTGAACAGGCACGAGTGTTCCCAGTGCAGCTTCCTTTGTAATGGGCAGGGGGCTCGTTTTATGGACATTTTAGGGACAGAAAATTTCCATTCCACTCAATCATGTGGTATTATTAAAGGTGGTTCTGCTGCAACACATTCAAAGAGGTGAAATTAGTCTGTTTTTCATTTTACAAGTTTCCATTAAAAAAACACCAAATGGAAAGCGAGGTTTTGTTTTTCTGAATAAAGTTCATGTTCCATTGTTTTTCAGCAGGCTGATAAGGTCTTTAACATTTCAAGGGTGGAACGAAATTATGTTTTTTTTTTAAACAGTTTTCTTTCACTGGCTTCTTTAAAGCAATAGTTCACTCAACAAAATTAATAGGAAAACTTATTTTTTTTTTTGGTTAGATCTGAATAAATCACTAAGTCCAATTCACAAAACTGGTCTGAATGAGTCATATGTATGTATCAAAATGTATGTGTTTCACAGAAGAAAGAAAGTTGCATGCATCTGGAACAACATAAGGGTAAATAGTTGATGACAGAGTTTTCATTTTTGGGGGAACTATCCCTTTAATTTTCAGGTCAGGGGCAGTGTTCTCAGGGGTAGCTTTTTTTTGTCCTCCATGACCTTTTCTCAAGTTCTGTTCTCTATAGAGTTCTGTGTTTAAGTATCCTGTCAGTATTCTCGGTGCTAGAGTGATTCCCAGTCAAATAAAGTAAGCTAATAGCACCAAAGAGAGTCATTCCACAGTTTGAACTTCATGCTGAAAAAGTGGAAAATATAAAACTTCTGGCCGAGGAACACCACAACCACATGCACACAACATTGACTCTGTGTGTACATTCATGTGCCTATGCACTTGCTTGTGCATGTGTGTGTACATTTATGCTATTACTTTTCATACAATTTTTTTATATATATATGTTTGCAGTTATTCTATTGGTTGATGCACTGATCCAACAAAAATGAATGTAGCATTCTTCAGACAAAGACTTAAAGGGACAGTTCACCCAAAAATGAAACTTCTGTTGTCATTTACTTACCTTCTTGTCGTTTTAAACCTGTATGACTTTCTTTGTTCTGTGGAAAACAAAAAGAAGATATTTTGACCAATATGTGTGTGCAGTTTTACCAAAATCTTATATCACGATATGAGTAATTTTAATTCATAGTAACAAGGTCTTTATGATATCAAAAATTTAATACAATCGAAATTTCATAATTTTATCACTTTATCACTAATATCACAAAAAACTAATAGCCTAAATTAAAAAAATAAATAAATAAGAAAAAGAAAGTAATTACAAGTAATAAGACAAAAAAAAACTAAGTAGGAACAAATAAATAAGAAATACTACATTGTATTTAAGTAATTACATTTATAAAAATATACTCTGTATTCTTCACTATGTAAATGAAATATATATTTCTTCTTATTGAAGGATCACTCCACCCCAAAATGAAAATTTTGTCATTAATTACTTAAAAATAAAAATAAATAAAACTATTATTCATTTTCATTAACTGAAATAAAATTAAAATTAAAAAAAATATTAGATGAAAGTTCTTATAAAAGTGCTAAATTACAAAAACTGAAATAAAGATAAATTAAACCTATATAGAAATATATAAGACAAAACAAAAACTTAACAAAAATAACTAAAACTTGAAATAAACTGAATATATAAAAATATAAGCTTCAAAATAGTAATAGGCTAAATCGTGTATGAGTAATTGTAAATAATACTATTTATACATTAAAATAGTGTATAAATAATGCTAAGAATGTCATACATGTTTGAAATGACATGAGTGTCATGAGCGAACTGTTTGGGTATCTATGGTTAAAAAACTGCTTATAAAGCTTCAGCAGAAATGTGTATCAAAACGAACAGATTTCAAATTCAGCTGTTGAGTTTGAATTGCTAATAGTCTAAGCTATTGCTGACCACCTTTAATTGTGTGCTGATTCTTTAACTCCGTTTTAAACTCAGTTGATGTCAGCTATGCTTCCAGATGTCCCTGCTCTCTCTCACCCTGGCTCATTAAGAGCCTGTAAAAAAGTTGGGGGGTGGCATCATAAAATCCCCACTATAATGAGTGGTTAAGTGCAAACAAACAAACGCGAGAGAGGTCAAGGGCAGCCGAAACGCAACACCCGTAGTGGCCTGGCAGAAAAACTGCAGACTTTCACACACCGGGGTGACGGTTCCCCATTTCTCCCTGACATGTCCAGGACAGAGAGTGATTACTGCAGGACAATAGGGCAGCCTGGGACAGACAGACCACCTGTCAGGAGGTGGGGAGGAACCTTAATCAAAATGAAAGAATCTAACAGCATCATGCTGATTAATATAAACCACCAGAGCCTTTATAGACAGCCGATCCCCTCACTCGGAACGGCCCAGGTTGGCTCATGGGTTGCTCGGCAACAGCGAGACTGAATGAAGTGTTGGAACTGCCGTGATTAAAGCTCTAGAGCGCCGTGGGTTCGACTGCGCTGTACCAAGCAGCTGTCTCGCCGCAGGAATTCAGCAGCCCTGCAAATCCCGCTCGAGTCTGCGTATGTTGTAGGCTTTGCTCAGTCTGTTGTCTCGGATTAGATCGATTTCAAAGAGCTTTCACACTTTTATTAGGTACATGTGTTTCATGCGGCAGTGGTCAGGCTTAAAGAAGCAGTGCACCGCATAGTGTTCTATGAGCAAGACTCTTGTTTATTTAGATTATAGGCAGTTCTGGCCCACGTAGTTCACTCAAAAATGAAAATCACCATTGTTATCTGGCACTGCCTTAATCATCCTGGGCATGGAATTGACCAGAGCTGCACAGGTTGTTGTTGGGATCCACTTCCACTCCTCACAGAGCTGCTGGAGGTTAGACACATTGTGCTTCTCCACCTTATGCTTGAGGATGCCCCACAGGTGCTTAATAGGGTTCAGGTCTGGAGACATACTTGGCCACCCCATCATCTTCACCTTCAGCTTCCCCAGCAAGGCAGTTGTCATCAGTTGTGTGTTTGGGATCGTTATCATGTTGGAAAACTGCCATTTGACCTAGTTTCTGGAGGGAAGGCATCATGTTCTGTTTCAGAATGTACAGTACCTAATGTAATTCACGTTTCCCTCAATGAACTGCAGCTTCCCAGTACCAGCAGCACTCATGCAGCCCTAGACCATGATGCTACCACCACCATGCTTGACTGTAGGCAAGACACAATTTTCTTGGTACTCCTCACCAGGGCATCGCCACACATGCTGGACACCATCTGAGGCCAAACCAGTTTATCTTAGTCTCATCAGACCATAGGACATGGTTCTAGTAATTCACACTCTTAGACAGGTTGTCTTCAGCAAACTGTTTGCGGGCTTTCTTGTGAGCCAGCTTCAGATGAGGCTTCCTTCTGTTTTTTAAAGCCAGGTTCTGCTCCTGACGCACAGAATGAGTGCTCAACTTCGTTGATCGGCCCGTGCAAGGCCTGTTCCGATGGAACCCATCTTGGAAAACCTCTGTATGACCCTGGCCACTGTAGTGTAACTCAGTTTCAGGGTGTTACTGAACCTTTAATAGTCTTGGCCATCTTTGTAGAGAGCAACAATTCTAATTCTCAAATCCTTAGAGAGTTCTTTGCCATGAGATGCCATGTTGAACATCCAGTGGTCAGTATGAGAGAACTGTACTTAAAACACCTAATTTTAATTACTCTAATGCAAAATACACAACTTTGTATGGTCCTGTCAAGCAGGCAAAAACATAAACATGATGAATAGGACATGTGGCTTTACATACTGATGTTATCATTTAGGGCAGGGGTGCCCAACTCTCTTCCTTCAGTTACAACCCTGATCAAACAAACCTGAACTAGCTAATTAATCTCTTAGGTAGCACTTGATGATTCCAGACGTCTGTGTGGGAGCAGGGCTGGAACTAAAGTCTGAAGGTAAGTAGATCTCCAGGAACCTGGTTGGGCACCCCTGACTTAGGGTGTACTTACTTTTGTTGCCAGCAACATTTTGACAATAATGGCTGTATGTTGACTTCCTTACATCCAAATGTAGATTTAAATTTAATATATTCTACTTCTTGAAATTTAAATTCAAATCACAATTCTGCATCTTCTTTGCTACTTCAAATCAAATTTAGCCGTTGAATTCCAATTTAAAAGGCATTCGCAATTTTGAAACCTCTGCCAGAGGACCCTAAATTCTGCTGAGGATTACGGGGAGCAGGTGAAAGTGAGTTTGTGGACCACAGCGCACACATACACGTGAGTTTGCATGTCACTCATCACTTCCCAGTGTTTATGTTTTGCTTATGCAGCTGACAGGCCCAAAGCTTTGATTATCTGTCCTTAGCACATGGCATAATCTTCATCCTCTCCTGTCTCCCCCACCAAACTTGATCCTTCCTGCTCCAGTGCCACTAACTACCTCATGCACCGCTGTTTTAATCCCCTCGATTCCAAATAAGAGTATTTCATGACTCAACGGCCTATTTATTAGATCAGCTCTGCACAATAGCACATCACACCATTCCCTGAGCTGGGATCTCTCGTCTGTGAGGTTTATGTGATGGGATCAGAATGGATGAGAGCATGTGGAGCCATGTGGTCCAATTTCTAATGCCACTTGGAGCAACAAGCTCCTGTAATAAAAATGTACCATGTCCAGACAGGATTAGACAAATGTAGCACAGTAAGCATCCATGCAGCCATTTACACTGACTACCTCCATGTGTGATATTGCAGACCTCACACATTTTCAGTTACCTTTGCTCCTTGGTGCACCTGCCCGGCTTCATTTCAGGCTGCTGACGGCTTCTCTCATCAGCCGTCGCATAGAGTGACCAAATGACCTCACCTCCTCTTCCCCGCTCCCCGTTAGAGCTTGTCGCTGGGACTAATTTATCAGAGGAGTAGGGGGCACAAAGAGGAGCTTTATTCTGTCCCCCCTTCCCATATGAAGATCAACTCCCTTGGAATGTCCACCCCCCACATCGACAACCACAGACTAAACCATGTTTTATCCCTTACAGCTGAATTTACCAAAGACTACTCATTAATGAATAATCAAGAACAACAAAAACGGCCGTTAAATCCCTCTAATCTGAAAAGCGACCTCCCTCTCCAGCGCTATATAAAACTGCGCTTTACTAGAAGGAGTGCTCTAAAAGTTATGGCATTTTTCCCCTCTGCACCCATTGTGATTGATGGAGCAGCCACAACAGGGGAAACATTGGTCCACCTCATATTCTTATAAACATCAACACGCTGGTTAAGAAAAGCAGGCCTCCCCGTCCCACTGCCAGACGTGTAAATAAGCTTCCCTGTGGGAGAAGAGGGAACCACTGCGCCGTGCAGCGCTCTCACGTACACCAGTAATCACCACCATTGTTTATGCTCCACAGCGCACACACAAAAATTCAAGGATTTGTCTTTATGTGGCCAGTGCTGCATATCAGCTGAAAATGCATCTCAGACGGGCTAAAACAAAAGCCAGGCACTGTGTTTGCAATTTGTGGCTCTTATAGCACTGACCCCCTCTAGAGGATCACAGTGGAACTTCTTCTATTATCGCAACCATATGTACAGCCTCGAAGAGCAGTTCATTTTACAGAGATGTATTTTGAACATAGGATTCATATCTGGATAATATGGGAAACCTGAAATGTAATATAATGTATTCGAAGTAGATGTAACAAACTTACGAAATATAAAGAAATTAATTAATTTGTTGTTGATTAATCTCCTGGTTATTCTTGGATAAATGCGTTCTATCTATCTTTCTATCATCTATCTATCTATCATCTATATATCTATTTGTTTATCTATCTGTATGTCGGTCAAATTTTTCAACTCATAGAGTTGTTGAGTTTTGGAAAACGCGATATAATGAAAAAAGCGAGTGCTGGTAGCCCGTGGGGTGTCTGACGTGGGGGGCTCGCCCTCTAAATAAACTTTGGAGTTCAGAGAGGGGAAAGAGACGGCAGAGAGCTGAAGTCATCAGTTAGCAGACGAGCACACGAGCTGAGAGCAGACGAGAGAAAGGGAGAGATAGTGAATTGCTCAACCGTGAAACTGAGCTATCGAGATTGAATAGAGAAGAGCGACGTTTCGGCGACTATTTAGAAATAAAGCGCCCAAGTTTCACTGAAAGTTTCCTCGAGATGCTGTGATGAGGATGACGCGAGGACCTCCTACATGTCAGGCTCAATAAATAAAGTAACCTCCACACCTGGACGTGTCGTGCGGAATCACAGTGGGGAATACATACAGTCATTCAGGAAGACAATCCAACTTTATCACCATGCCAGTTTAATTTGATTCCCTCCACCCCATCTTTAAGTTTTGCTTACAGTGCGCTGGATGGAGAACTAACACTTTCATTGTTTCCATGGAATGAGTGGCTCTCTCTTTGGATATCTCACACTGGCACATATGTGGATTGCCTCCAATATGTTACTGCCGAATCGGCCCAGGTGCATTTGGGCCATTGAAAATTCTGTTTCTCTTGCGTGCGAGCACAGCTGGGGCTTCTGCCCGGTTTAGGAATAACATATTGAGCATTGCACAGATCCAAGTGCGATAAGGGACATTGAAATTGACAGGACAAGCATCATTCCCCTGATTACTATGCAATTACAACTGATCTCCATTGTTTTGATCTTGCATTGTATGGAATACACAAACTGTCAGCATCACGGCTCCAGGCACCGGCAACACAAACGTAAGTTCTGCGCGCTGCTGATCTGATGCTTTGCGCACACCTGCACCGTCACTTACACTGCCTGTTTGCTCTTTCTGTGCATCGCTTTTTTTTTTTTTTATAATACTGATTCTGTTAAATACATACTGTGTCACACATTTCGTAATTTTTTCAAAAGAGTTAAAAAGTTTTTTATAAGTTCTTTTGGAAAATGTTGATATGGCATATCAGGTGATAGGATACGGATTAAGGTTCAGGTTTGCAAAATGTTTAGCATTTTTATATTTAATGCATTTATTTATTTCTTGGCTTTTAAGATGCGTCACTGCATATCTAAAACTACTTTTAAAAAAAGGCTACTGTAAAAAGAAAATCAGTGGACTTGACACTCGCAGTCTTTCCTGTGCTTCGGCATATAACCGTATGCAACTGAGAACTAACGCTGTTAAATATTTCTCAGCAGCTGGAAGATCTTTTTTTTATGTATATGCTGTTTTTCATGACAACTGGGGTTATCGCTGTTCTCTCCGTTTATATTTTGTGCCAAAAAGCCTGGGTTGCCAAGTGCGCTGTTTCTCTCAGAATAGTCTACTTTAAAACTGGCGGTGGGTTAATTTTTTATGTAGTGTGAGGGTTTGACGTTTCTTGCCAGTTGTATTTAAATTTATTTTTCCCCCTTTTTAGGTAAGGTGGTTAGCCTAATGTTATTTTATGCAAATAGGCAACTGGCTATGAAAGATTACAGTGAATGCACAGTGAAATAGTGTTTTTGAATTAAATACGTAAAAATATAAAGTAGTAGACTTTATTTAGGTTAGACGCCATGTTTTATTTTATGCTGTTCATTATTTATTAATAATAGGTTGTTTTAATATTTAAAAACAGCTTCTTTTTTTTTCTTTTTTTTGGAAATATAGGCTACATTTTTATAATGTTAGGGTTAGCACAACCACCCATTGAACAGTCTGTACCCCACAGCCTCGTTTTCATTCGTGAAAAATTCAATATACCCTCTACTCTTAATAAGATCCATAGGCTATATAAAATAAAGCAGTGTGGTAGTGCAGTATTGCCCAAGAAACCCACTGTCCAGTTAATTGTATAGCAAACGTTATATAGTATAGTAAATGTAAATCAAACTATTTTATTACTGATTATAAACTTGATATTTTTAAAACTACTTAAGCCTATACAATTTGAAAATTTGAACAACCCATTGAATACACTGGCTTGGTAAAGGGGATCGGTCTTATTGGTGATTAGCCTGGTTTTGTTTGGCGATTGAACTGTCTTTGCCACGAAGACCTGGCAACCCTGCAAACAGCGTAGTGTTGCTTGAGATGAGCCAGTCTCTCGGCTCTCGGTGAAACTGCGACTGTCACTAAAGCGTTATTTTGTTCTTCATTGTTTTGTTTTGATGGCTTAGTTTGAGGAAAATTCACACATGTGTCCCCTGGAAGAAAAAAAAACGCTGCTTAGGCGTCCTAGATAAACTTCTGATGGGAAATGTTACGGTGAGGTAGCTTAGAAGATGTGTGAAAAGTGTTTTTTTTTTTTTTTTGTTTGTTTACTAGACACTTGTGTGGGTTGATTCGGAAACTTAACTTATATCAGCAAGGGACACACTGCTGATTTTTGTAATTCTGTTTTAGGCTACGTTGCAGTTCTTACACTGACGTTACCTTCTGTTAACGAGTACTCTAACGTTTTAGTCTTTTTTTGCTTCACTGTGTCCTGTTCTCATTGTTGTGAATAGTGCGAACATGAAAGTATGAATTTGTACACCATTATTATCCTATACATTCGTTGTGCACTGCTCGTCTAGCATCAATGGCCACTCCAATGTCTTGTTTGGATCGCTCTCTAGTGGCCACTGCATTACGCAGAAAACACTTTGTACTTCGCTTTTTGACTGTTGCTTCTCGCTGAGATATCAGTAAGTTCTGGCAGATGCACAGTGCGTTTCCTGTTTTATTCCAGTCTGCAAAAAAGTTAAGTATACTATATCCTAAAAAAAAGCGTTTAAGTGTAGTCTCACGGCGGACCAGGACCATATAGTTGAGCTGACTGAGCACATAAAATATTAGTATGTTAGTACATGTTAAAAAATTATATAGTAACATTAGAAATTCCTTGTTTCTTTCAAAATACCATTTTAATCAGATGTATTGCTGATGAAGTCAAGGCTGTAACCAGATACTTTTTGTGGGGGACCATGTGTAATTTGGGGGTCATGTCCCCTTCGCTGTCTATGGTGGTTATGGCCCTGGATGAAGTGTTTACATGAATATTTTTGGTTTACGGAGAGGAAAATAAAATTTGGAAAAACTCGGCTTTGAAATAAGCAATTCATGCATGACAGACTCCAGAACTGTGTAATTGAGTATGATTTTTTATTTTAATAAGCAGTGTAATAGGGAAATATGACTTGAAAGGCTCCATTAGAATGAATGCATAAACATGGTCCAAATTAGTTGGTGACAAAGCCAATTAGATGCTACAGAATGGCTTTTGGTATCAGGGAGCCACAGAAATGCCATTGTGGCTTTGTGGCACTCACTGGGTTGTTTCAACTTTGATAGAAAAAAAATGATATTGTGGAATTCAAAATACCAAACCCTTATCCATTTTCCTGTTTAAAACTCAGATGATGCTAGAATTGTGGACTGTGGTCGGGACATTCTCTTCACCATACTAAATATGCGCTCTCATGTGGTGTATGAGAAAAATATGTGTCTAATCAGACTTTGACAGTCAATTAGTTTAGTACACAACTGTTATTTTGATTTTAAAGAGGAGAGTTTGGGGTTATCCTTTTACTCGTTTACTCATTTCAGCATATTTTAGATCACTTTTAGAATATTAAGAGATTATATTAATAAATACACGTGAGCAGGGTCAGATCAACGCTGGATTTGACATTGTGACAGTGAAGTGTGACAAACATGATGACTACCATCCTTTTGAATGCACCAGCCATCATCAGATGCTGCTAATTAACAGACTTAAAACGTTTGTGATGGACAGAAACTTGGGTGAATGACCTGCGACTAATTTATCAGTTCACAGAGTGACCAAACGGTCGTCTGACCTCAAACATTTCCTGTCTTCTGTGTGTGTGTTCTCTGTGTCTCAATGTTGACAAGTAGAAGCCACAAGGCTTTGATTTGCATGTAAAATAGACACCTTTTAAATGCCAAAGAATTTTTAACATCTGATACTTATAACATTGGAAAATCTCCTGTGTGTATGACTGTTTTGGAAGAGTGTTTTGAGAAGTGAATGTAATTGCAGTATAAACCTTTTTGTAATGTGGACATAAAAGGTGAGGTTTGCCATTTAGAAGCCTTACATGTCACTGACAGTATGTAGTAACTTATTTCCTAGTGATTTAAGTCAAGGCTGTGTTTTTTAGAAAATTATCTTTGCTTATGTGTGGCCTCCCCATGTTGTAAATATCCCAGGAAATTAATTGTGTCGGCCTGCTTCACCGACTCAAACCACAAGTCTTTGGGCAATAAGCAAATGCTTTTGTTTAATGTCAATGTCTGAAATTTTGTTATTTAATTAAGTTTTAACTGTGCCGCTTTACCGATAGATTCTGGGAATGCTTGCTTTTGCGGTCGTCGAGTTCGAACCGTGGCGAAGCGATTTCAAACGTTCAGATTTCAGGAGTGCTCGTGTGGTTGTTATGCAAGCTGACCCAAGGGCTGTGGCAGCGCAAGGGCAGGGAGAATTCCTCCGTGTAAAGGGTTCTGTGAATTAGAGCGCTTTGGCAGGAACACATGTGGGCAAATGGACAGCAGTTGTAAAGATTGCTTAGATATGTCAAACAGAATATCCTTGATCTATGGCAATCTGGCGGCCAAGAGTGAACTCTGGGAATCAGGGGAGGGAGACCGAAAAAAACAACAACGATGCCCTCGACCGAGTTCATCTTTATCTATCTATCTTTAAATCTATCTCTCTATCTATCTATCTATCTATCTATCTATCTATCTATCTATCTATCTATCTATCTATCTATCTATCTATCTATCTATCTATCTATCTATCTATCTATCTATCTATCTATCTATCTATCTATCTATCTATCTAAGTCTGTCTTTCTATCTATCTATCTGTGTCTCTCTTTGTCTGTCTATCAGTCTATATAGATTGTCTTGTATTCAGCAAGGATGCATTATATTGATCAAAAGTGATAGTAAAAACATTTATTTAAACAAAATTTGAACTAGGAATACTGGGGAAAAATTTCACAGTTACCACAAAAGCTGTACCCAGTACAACTGTTTTTAATAATATTTTGTAATATTAATGCCAAGTTCTGTCTTGAAAATCTAAAAGGCACAGGCTGATGTGTCCTTACTGCAAACTGATGACATACACAGCGTTAAATTACTTGGCACAAGCTGATTGGTTCATGTTGTATACGCAGCCAATAAGCTTGCTGCTTTACTCTGAAACCCTCCACCTCCCCAGCTACGCTTCTATAGATTTGCTACAGGTTACATTTGCTATTTGTGCAACAGTATGTCTTAAATACTCACAGTACTGTGTTGGCATATGTATTGGCAGTAGCAAGTTCCTGTACTTGCTTTGCAGCAACAACAGCAACAGCGTATCAATTCCGCCAAGACCAAATACATTAACATTGTCATATCTATTACCATGCTAAAATCCTCAGAGAGTTGTCATGTTAGAACTGTTACTCTATTTTTATCAGCTAAATGCAGCCTTGGTGAACATAAGAGACTTCAAAGCTGTTTAAAAAACCTTACTGTTCCCAAACATTTCAATGCTAGTGTGTATATATATTTTAAACAGTGCTGTGTACTATTATATTGCATAGTGGGGCAAAATGGCAAAAGCCATTTTGTAAGTCTGTGCATTACAGTGATGTTCAGAATCGTCTTTTTCTGTACTTTCTCAACCGCTTCCTTATTGTTTAGGTTTAATGATGGTTGTAGAAGTTCTCAATATGTAACATCCTTTCAAGCCATATCATTTCAAATTGCAAAAAAAGTGAAAGTAGAAGCTATTTTTTTAACCTCTCTGAAGTTGAGCTAGACCAATCTTCGTTTTACCCTACCTCACCCTCATCCAGATGCTCTGAGACCGGGTCAGTCCCTTCTAAAATGCCGAGCCTGTAACAATCTGAGACTGACCCTTGAGAGACACCTGGAAGCGATTGACTTCAATCAAAGATCTACCTTGAAGCAGCCAGGGAGCACCTTGCATTTTTCTGCTCTGCCGAATGTAGTAAGGTACTGCACTGTACTATACAGTATGATGCAGTTAGATCAGTGAACGTCTTTTCTTCTCACAGCAACTTTGAACTCAATCACTTTTGACTTCTTCAGTTCCCGAGCCAAAACAACAAGGCCATAGGGCATAGATATTATTCACAATCCCTTGAGCAAAAAAAAAAAAAAAAAAACTGTTCTCTTAAATCCCCTTGAATACAGTCAAGGCTATTTCTCAAAAATATCAAATCTTATGTCCGGAAGGTTGTCAGGCCGTATAACATGTCAGCTCTATAATTTAAAGTAAACCTTATCTTAAGGGATTTGCGAGTGAGAGTGGTTTGTAAATATGTCACTGGGACATTGAGAAACCTCTTCGTCATGCATTTGTGGTGGGCCGTTTCAGAGTGTATTCGCAGCTGGAGGTCTCCAGTGGAGACGAGTTGATTCTGTCTGCTTTTTTGTCACAGTGAGGCCGCTCTGTTTGCGCACTTATGAACACAAAGGCTACTGTGCTGCCGTTTGCGTGCAAACCCCGGTATGCAACGTGTCTCTGTTGATTAGTTTCTCTGCTGGGAGAATCCACAGATGACTGTGCTTCCTGTCGTGTTTATTATTACACTACATTATGGTCACTGTTGTAGCCTTAATTGATGGCTCTGTTCTTTCCTCAGAGAACCTGGAACCATTTAGTTGTACCCACCATTCCTGTTTGCTCTTATAAATGCTGAGAATGCCCAAGTAAATGCCAAGTATGTTTTTTTTTAAATAGATGCTGGCAGAAGAAGCAAAGCTTACAGTTCAGTTTTCTAGCCTTCGCAAAAATTTGGATTGCTAAGTGTTATATTAAGGCATTATATCTTACTGAAATGACATTTTTGCATGTATAATTGGCACTTTTTATTCAGTAAGGAAGTGCACAGAGGACAGGAAATGGAGAGAAGGGAGTTTTCGCATTCTGGTAGCATTGCACATACAGTATGAGTACCACAAAACAGTTTGTTTTTACATGCCATTTATTAGTGGGTTTATCTGAAATATATTACTTCACAACAAGTCATTACTCCAGTCTTTAGTGTCCTTCAAAAATAATTCTAATATGCTGATTTGCTGCTCAAGAATTTTGGTGCTTCTTATTATTACCAATGTTGAAAACAATTCTCTGACGTTCAAAAAAGCAGCATTTATTTGATATAGAACTGATTTGTAACATTATGTCAATGTTTTGGCAAACTTAAATCTGGGCTCTTTACTATGGGTAAGTAAAGTAAAGTCAGCCAGTCAGGTTAGAACTAACCAGAACTGCAAGTTATTCCTTACATACAGTTAATATTGTAGCTGTGTACATGTATGTTTTCCAAATACTGCTGCAATGAAAGACCTAGGTTTCACACTCATAAATACACTCTGTTTTTCCCAGACATGTCTTGGAAAAATCCTGGCCTAAAATATCTGGGTTTTGGCTTTGTTTCCCAACTGTTTTCATGCTTGCCTAAGATAATGACTGAAAAATAGTTAAAAATAGACCAATAGTGTGCTGGCATTGTACATCAGACTATGATGGCTTGTAGAAAGGTAGGATCTACAGAAAACAGTCAAAGCAATGCAAATACTTGTACATATAATGTACAAGGACTGTAGAGAGCATATCAAAACTCTTAAAAATAAAGGTTGTTTATTGGCATTAGTGGTTCTATGAAGACCCTTGAGCATCCATGGAACCTTCCAAATGCAGAAAACGTTTTTTATAGTCCAAAAATGTTCTTTAAAATGGTTCTTTTAGGCACTGTTCACTGAAAGGGGAAACAAAAATGGTTCTTCTATGGCATCACTGCAAAAACACCCCTTTTGGAACCTTTATTTTTAAGAGTGAATAGGAAAGCAAAGCCAAAACCCAAAAATTTTACGCAAATTAAAAAACCTAGCCAGAACATGCTGAGGAAAAAGAGGACATATGGTCCCTCGTATATCCATTACGCTTCTTAGATCTTTGCATTAGCATACATAATTTCTTAAGCGCACATGTTGTTTGATCCTAAAGTAAAATTGATGTTTCTACCACAGAGGGTTCAGGGGTGAGCTCCCAGGGATGCCAGGGAGGCTGTCAGACCTGCTCGGTTTACAATGGCTGTCTGACCTGCAAACCCAAGCTTTTTATTCACCTGGAGAGGGACGGGATGAGGCAGATCGGAGTGTGCCTGGCCTCCTGCCCTAATGGTTTCTATGGCACCCGTTCCCCCGACCGGAACGACTGCATAAGTAAGACACATGTTTTACCTCAGCCTCTCCTTGAAATATTTACAGTACAGACGTCTTTATGTCTTAGTTACAGTAATAAAGCTACGGACTTTGACGTGTATACTACAGTATTCCCTTCTCAGTTCAGGCAATGTGGTAATGAGTGCGTAACCTGTCTTCCAGAGTGTGGGTCAGAGTGCGACTCGTGCTTTAACAGGAACTTCTGCCTGCGCTGCAGAGCGGGCTCCTACTTGCACAAGGGCAAGTGCATGGAGAGCTGTCCAGATGGGCTGGTGCCCAGTGATACCAAGAAAGAGTGTGTCCCTGGTGAGTGCCCAGTTTACAGTCACAGATATGATGGACTAGTTTTTAGCATCCTTTTTATGCAGCTGACCACCAGTGTTGGGAATGCTACTTTAAAACTGTAGTTTGCCAGACTACAAACTACTGTAATCATAATTCCAAGTGCAGTCAAGCTACTGTTTTGCAAAAGTAGTTAGCTGCAATATGAGCTAAGTAGCTAAAAACACTGAAGTTACTTACTGTATGGGGAAATATATTATAAAAATATATATCTGGTATAATTTATAATTTAATTAGTGCTGTATTTTTTTATGGCATCCAAACAATTCGTTTTTTTTTTTTTAATAAATAAAAATAAATACGGTAACAGAAAAAATATAAATCTACTAAAAAACACCCATTTACACAACTGAGGTGAAAATATAGTACATAGTACTGTGATATGAACTGGTGAATAATTTTTTGTTAATCGATTTCTTTAAATGGACTGATTCATTAGAATGAATCAGACTTTCAAAAACTATATATGACTGACAGAATCATCTGAATGAATCAGTTCACTAGAATGAGGACCATCTGAATTAGAAAGAGGTCTAACTGAATGAAATGAATCACTAACTTTCAAAAGCTACATATTCAATTAAAGATTGTCCAAATGAACTGATTCACTAGAATGAATCAGAGTTCTAAAAACTACATATGACAGAGAGGATTATCCGAATGAACCTGTTCACTAAAATGAATCAAATTATTAAAAGCTACACATTAGAGAGAATATCATCTGAATGAACTGATTCACAAGAATGAATTAGACTTTTCGCTGCTACATATTATACAAAGGGCAGTCTGAATAAACTGATTTATTAGAATGATTTAGGCCGCGATCACACCGAACGCGTTTTAGCAGTTGGAGGCGCCTCTTTTGAATGGTTTTCTGTTGGCAGTGAGCGTTCTGCGCGCCGCTTATGCGCACCGGGCGCCTCGCGTTTTCGCCGCCTGCTGCGCCTCGTGTTTTTGCAGAAGCGCTCTGAGCGCCTGAAGTTGAAAAAAAATCAACTCTGAGCGGAAAAACGCCCAACGTCATTCGCGTTCTTTTCCATTGACCAATCGAATGAATGGAGAGGCGGGCCTTCTGTTGTGGTGATGAAAGTTTACCGTTGCTTAAAAAGTCCGGAGACTGCAAGAAATAGAGGAGAAACCTTTGGTGTCTATCGTGGGTAACCCGGAGCTGTATTATTTAGGCTTTCTGCTAATATGACAGTTTACTTAACAGCAAAAAACTAAGATTTTAAAGCGCTCGCGCTATAATCCTTTGATTTGACTGACAGGACAGCTGTTTTGGTCGTTGCTTAGCAACATAAAAAAACCGCAGCACACTGCTCTTTTATTAAAAGTCACCAAACAAGGCAGTGCTGTGCGCCTCGCGTTTTTAGAACTAAAAGACGCGTTCGGTGTGATCGGGGCCTTAGAGTTCCAAAAACTACTTATGACAGAAAGAACCATCTGAATGAACCAGTTCACTAGAATGAGGACCATCGGAATTAGAAACTGAATGAAATGAATCACTAAAATGAATCAGACTTTTAAAAGCTACATATTCAATTAAAGACTGTTCAAATGAACTGATTTGTTAGAATTACAGAGAGTGACGTCTGAATGAATCAAATTATTAAAAGCTACACATAGACAGAGTGACATCTGAATAAACTGATTCACTAGAATGAATCGTAGTTCCAAAAACTGCATATGACAGAGAGGATTATTTGAATGAATCAGTTTTCTAGAATGAATCAAATTATTAAAAGCTACACATAGACAGAGTGACATCTGAATAAACTGATTCACTAGAATGAATCATAGTTCCAAAAACTGCATATGACAGAGAGGATTATTTGAATGAATCAATTTTCTAGAATGAATCAAATTTTTAAAAGCTATACAGTAGAGAGAGTGACATCTGAATGAATCAGTTCACTAGAATGAATCAAATTGTTAAAAGCTATACGTTAGAGGAAGTGGCGTCTGAATGAACTGATTCTAGGGATGTAATGGTATCAAAACTTCACGGTACGGTAATACCTCGATGTGAATGTCACGATACGGTATTTATTGAATCATTTACAGGAAAAACAAAACTAATGAAGAGACTCGAAAAAAGTACCAGAAGTGCTTATTAAACAGTTTACATGAACACTGAACATATCAATGGCATACAAATTAGCCATCTACCACTTTGAAACAGGAACTTCAATTTTAATAACAAAAAATTATTAAACCATGTAAAAAAATAAATAAATAAAGTTTCAATTTAGTATTCTTGAAAACTCAGAAAAAATAAAAATAGCAGCCTACTTATTGCAGCTGGCCCATGTGCTGAATGAGTATTTGAGAACAATCACCTCATTCACTCACACACTCACTTATTCAGACAGAGACAGGTTTTTTTTTAAAGGAAAATTAGCATATTAACATTATCTGGTAAAAGCTGGGATCTCTGGGCATTTACAATGTCCCCTGCAACAGAAAAACCCCTCTCACTTGGGACCAGAGTATGTGAGCGGAGTGGAGCGGCAACAATTTCCTCTCCGCGCTCTGTGCATTCAATAATCGCTCCGCTCCAGCTTCCAAGATAATAACATCAGCATTAAAAGAGTATAATTGCTGCTTTATGCAGTGCAAAGTTTGTAATGAAAATAAAAATACATTTTCGTCAGTTATTTTACTTATGGATCGCTGCATTTCTTACAGATTTCTGCTCATTCGAAATCGGATACCATTACATTTGTTTTAATGCATTAACAGAGTGATTGCGTGTGAATAAGTGCTGTACCTGTTTAAATGATGCTTTCACCTGAAAATATTAAGTATCTAGAAAGAACAAACTTGCGAACTATAATTTACCGCTCGTATGATGTCCATTGCCGTCATCATAGCCTTCACATTATTTCTGATTTGAGTGATCCATCTCTATCAAGCGAAATATGTTTAGCATGTGAATTCCTGCTTAATATGCAGTTATATTACGGACCGTTGGCATGAATTGTTCTCATGACGGAGCGGTGGTGGAGCGGTCTTGGAGCGAGTTAAAACCACGACGCTCCGACTTTTCAAACATCCGCTCCTCCCTCCATTCAGAATCACACCGCTCCACTCCGCTCACATACTCTGAGACCGCAAAGGATGATGGCCACGCCTGGGCTGATGGGAATTGTAGTTCCCGCTACCTCCCGTTCGCTCCATTCGCCTGAGCAAACTTTTCTCAGAAGACCTATCGTTTTATCGAGTCATGCGACCACGGTAGTATCGAAAAAATTTGCTATTGCGGTACGACGGTATTTACAATACTGTTACATCCCTAACTGATTCACAAAAATGAATCAGAGTTTCAAAAACTGCATATGACAGAGAGGATTATCTGAATAAACCAATTCATTAGAATGAATCAAATTTTGACATCTGAATGAACCGATTCAATAGAATGAATAGACTTTCTGCTACTACATATTAGAAAAAGGGCAGTCTGAATGAACCAATTCACTAGAATGACTACACCTAAAAGCTCCATATTAGAGAAAAATCTAGATTAACTGATTCACTGACTTTTCAAATTCATTTGAATGGTCATCTCTTCAATTTTCCAACTCTTTCCAATACCAAATATGAGATAGGATCATTTTGGTGAGCATGTTTGATTTGATTTCCTCAGCCTGTGAAAGTAAAAAAAAAAAAGTCAGTTTGTTAAAAATACCTGAACTACTGTCACGCTACTGAAAAATGTTGTCTAGTTAGTAGCATGCTATTTTAGATTAGTTACTCCCCAGTACTTATTGTGAAACTGTGTGTGTGTGATGGTTTTACAGCATGTCCTGCAGACTGCGAGTCCTGTCAGAACAGTGACACATGTACGAGGTGTGCGCCGGGACACTTCTTACTGCATGGGCAATGTCATCACGTCTGTCCAGACAAGTTTGAGCCCAATGACTCAATGGAGTGCATCCCTACAGGTTAGTCTCTAACATAACACCTGCTTTCAAGATACAGTGCTGTATGTGTGTGGCTTTACTAACTTGTTAACTGTGTTTTAGTGCATTGTGAAGTGGGTGAGTGGAGCGAATGGGGCCCCTGCTCACGCTCAGGTAAAACCTGTGGCTTCAGATGGGGCGAAGAAACAAGGACCAGGAAGGTCCTACAAAATCCTTCTCCAATGGGGAGCCAGTGCCCTGTGACTTCTGAAAAGAAGGAATGCTTTGTTAAAAGGAGAAGATGTAAGTGGCCAACATAATTATTGATAAACTGTAAGTCTGATCACTTAGAGGAGTAAAAAGCTGTGTGATTTGAGGTATCATGAGGTTGAGGATGAGGTTTGCATCAAAAAATTTGCACAAAACCCTAACCCTAAGTACGAAAAATAATAATCGTGATGCTTGACTTGGAGTGAATGGAATTGCCAGTAGGCTGTTGTACAGTTTCCACTGTTTAAGTACTAAAAACATTGACTCATTTTATTATCATATAAATGCTTGTTTTGTACCGTCTGGATTATAATTATAAATGTAAGAGCCAGAAATATTTCCCAACTGATGCAAAACAAATACATGGAGCAGTTTCAAAGATCTGTGCAGTTGTAAGCTTAACCATATTTGGACAGTTATGTTTTGAATGTTTATTTGTGTAGTGGTATTTGTTGGACATTGCTGCTTTATGACAGACGACAGGCCAACTCGACGCTCCATCGCTCTCCACCTCATAAACACTCAGTGCAGAGAGAGGGAACAGAGAAAAATAAGGGGGTGGAGATTTGCATGTGAACTTTTTAGACCCCAAAGAACAATAATATGGATTGATCTCACTCACAAATGCAACAGAAAAACACACAAACACACAAAAACAAAACATGTCAAATGTCACTCTGTTCCAAAAGTTCTCCAGGCAACATTTTAAAGAATCATATGCAATATTTTTAATGTTCTTATGCTCATAAAGGCTGCATTTATTTAATCAAAACTCCAGAAAAAAACAGTAATATTGTGAAATATTATTTTAATGTAAAATAACTGTTATTTATATGAATATATTTTAAAATCTAATTTATTCCTGTGATGCAAAGCTGAATTACTCCAGTCTCAGCGTCTAATGCTAAATTTTCATCAGTGTTGAAAACCGCTGTGCTAATTAATATTTTTTTGGAACCTGTAATACTTTTTTCAGGATTCTTTAATAAATAAAAACTTCATTTACAGCATTTATTTAAAATAGAAATCTTTTCTATATAAACTACCATTTTTCAAATTAATTAATACTTTTATTCTCCAAAGATGTGTTAAATTGATAAAAGGTGATAGAGAAGTTTTATATTGTTAGAAAAGATTTCTATTTTGAATAAATTCTGCTCTTAACTTTTTATTCGGCTTAGAATCCTAAAAAAGGTACTGTATCACAAGTCCCCCAAAAAATTAAGCAGCACAACTTTTTCCAACATTGATAATAAAAGTAATAAATCCACATATTAAAATGATTTCTGAAGGGTCATGTGAGACTGAAAACTGGAGTAATGGCTGATGAACATTTAGCTTTGCATCAAGGGAATAAATTATATTGTGAAATATATTAAAATAGAAAACCATAATTTTAAACTGTAATTTTTTTTTACAATATTACTGTTTTTTAGTAAAGTAAATACAGGCTTGATGAGCATAAAAGAATTCTTTAAAAAACTATAAAATCCCAATCCCAAATTTTTAAATGGCATAGTATATTTGCAACTCATCTTTCATTCAGCTCCTCTTTGCCTAAGTCCAGAAAAGCGTTTTGTTCCATGTTACGTCTAAGTGAGGAGTGTTGTATTGATCCGCTGGGGGCCACGGGTGAGGGGTGCGTTTTGTACACTGCAGGCTCGGTTATCAACCTCACCCCCGCTTGTGATTACCCAGCTGCCCCAACTCCTGGAACATCAACTGCACGCTAATTATCTGCCGGGGTTCTGTCCTGTCCGTGTTTATGTTCCACATACACCAGCAGGGTCAGTGGTCCGACCCCCGCCAACTCAAAGTAATCCCAAGCCGCCCACTGACACTGATACATCCTCCTTGTCCGCCCCCCACTCCTGATACACAAACACATGCAACTGCTTTACTTGTTGTTACCCCAGCCAAATCCCTCTCCATTCTTCTCCCGTTACTTGTCATTTGTTTTTCTTTCGTGTTCTCCCTCTGACTAATCCTGACCTTTTTCTTACACAGCTTGTCCAAACGCAGCCCTGCGTCTGGCCCCCCTCCTTTCCCTTTCAGGCTCTATGACTCTAAATTCAACTCCTAGTGTCAACAAGTGCTCTCTTGTTTCTGCTTTTTTTTCTTTAAAGTTGATAATATATATATTTGGGGTCAGTTTAAAGAAAAAAAATTCAGCAAGGTTGGATTGAACTGAATGACAGTAAATGTAATATAATGTTACAAAAGATGTTCTTTTGATGGTTTTAAAAAATGCTGTTCTTTTGAATTTTTATTCATATTTTTTATAAGTAAATAAAAAAAAAAAAATGTGACCCTAGACCACAAAACCAGTCTTAAGTAGCACAGGTATATTTGTAGCAATAGCCAAATTGTGTGGGTCAAAATTATCGATTTTTTAATGCCAAAAATTATATTAAGATATTAAGTAAAGATCATGTTCCATGAAGATATTACGTATATTTTCTACTGTAAATAACTTTTTTATTAGTAATATGCATTGCTAAGAACTTCATTTGGACAACTTTAAAGGCAATTTTCTCAATATTTAGATTTTTTGCACCCTCAGATTCCAGATTTTCAAATAGTTGTATCTCGACCAAATATTGTTCTATTCTAACAAACCTTACATCAATGGAAAGCTTATTTATTCAGCTTGTGTATTTCAAGAAAATGACTCTTATAACTGGTTTTGTGGTCCAGGGTCACATCAGTCAATCAATCAATCAATCAATACATTTTTTTATTTCAATTTATTACTTGACCAAAAAAATCAGCATATTAGAGTGATTTCTGAAGGATCATGTGCCACTAAAGCCTAAAATAATGGCTGCTGAAAATTCAGATTTGCCATCACAAGAATAAAATACATTTTAAAACAGAAAATTGTTATTTTAAATTGTAATAAAATTTGACAATATTACTATTTTTACTGTATTTTTGATCAAATAAAAGGCACTTTGGTAAGACTTTTTTTTTTTTTTAATTAACAGATTTTACTCATGCAAACTTTTCTGTAAGGGTTAGGTTTAGGTGGTTAAAAATATTGTTTGATCAGAATAAAAACAATAGAAGTCTATGGAAAGTCCCCACAAAGAAATGACAAAAACATTGTGTTTGTGCGTGCATGCTTATCTAAGAGCAGGAACTGGCAACCCAACATCGTTGCTTTGTGTGTAGCTCAACTGTCCACTGAACTTGTCTCTGCCCTGCACACTAGCACCAACCTCCCTAAGGGAGAGCAGCTATACTGGGCCTTCAAAGCCCAGGCATTCCTCCTGTGGGACGAGCCAGAGCCCTTAATCCTCGCCTGGCTCCTGGCAAAAGCCCCCGGACGACAGCACGCCTGCCGGGAGGATGTGACCCCCTCCACTTTACCCTACCCCACCCCCAGGGTTCATTAATGAAATTGTGCCCCACTGCACCGACATCATATCCCATTTCAACCATCTCCACCTCTGTGTCCTTAACAGCAGCAGACTGGGACGATTTGGGTTGTCAGGGTTGATTTTAGAGCGTTTCACCTTTTACTGACTGTGCAGCAGTTATGCCCCCCACTCTTCCATCTGTCCTGACACACTTTTCAACTTCTCATCTCCCTCCTCTTCTAAGATCTCCTCCTCTTCTCCTCTCTCAATCACTCTTTCAAGAATAATATATAATCAGAGCCAGATGACTCCTCATTTCACCTATGTCGAAACATCTAGATAGACACAACTATGAGACAAATTCGTTCCAAACCATTCCGGGCTTGCAACATATCTTAGAGGAGGATAGAACTGCAATGCATTGATTCACCCAGAAATCACCCATTATCATGAGGCTATTTTTAGCTGTAGATAGAGCACCTGTAAATTTGTGCATTGATTTAACTTTAATTGGAAGCCCTTTTTTAAAAGAAATTTGTACTTTTATTTAGCAGAATGTATTTGACTCATCAAAAGATGCTCAATAATTATAAAACATTTCGATTTCAATATTTCAAATATTTCAATATCAGAATTGCGAGTTTCTTGCAATTCTGACTTAATAACTCACAATTATGAGTTTACATTATATCTCACAATTCTGACTTTATAACTCCCAATTATGAGTATATATCACAAAGTTCTGAGAAAAAAGTCAGAATTGCGAGTTTATATCTTGCAATTCTGATATAACTCACAGTTACGAGTATACAGTATATCTCACAATTCTGACTTTATAACTCGCAATTGCAAGTTTATATCACACAATTCTGCCTTCATTTCTCAGAATTGCCACTTTATATCTCACAATTCTGATTTTATAACTCGCAATTGTGAGTTTATATCTTCAAATTTTAATAAAAAAGTCAGAATAGCAAGTTTATATCACACAATTCTGCCTCTATTTCTCAGAATTGCCAGTTTATATCTCACAATTCTGACTTTATAACTCGCAATTGTGAGTTTATATCTTCAAATTTTAAGAAAAAAGTCAGAATAGCAAGTTTGTATCACGCAATTCTGAGGAAAAAAACTAGCAGCTGCAAGAAAGAAGGTCTGAATTGTGGGATAAAAAGTCCAATTACCTTTTTAAATTTTTTATTCATTGGCGGAAACATGCTACCATGAAATAGAGATCAGTTATTTTCAATTTTCAAGTAGTACTATTTTAACTGTATTTTTGATCAAATAAATGTTGCCTTGGTGAGCATACGAGACTTTAGGTGTGAAACTAAATCTCAGCTTTCATGTTTTGTCATTTTGTAAGAAATTAAAACAAATACTGTTTTGGGGTTCTCTAATGTGTCGTGACAAATCGCTGTAGCGCCTCAGTTCAAACGTAAAACGATCATCTCCTCCTCTTTACTAGTTAGATGAAATGAACATGAATGAACATCAGAAGGTATCTTGTTTTAACCGTGGAAAGTTGTCAATACACACTATTATTCAAGTTCAAGTCCACAGACGTTAAACTACTCTTCTGTCTGGTTTGTTTGTCAGACAGAAGTGGCAGATTTAGCGTTATGATTTGGTCAGATCGCCTGTCAATCAAACTCCCTGCGAAGGGTCAATTATGAGTTTATATCTCACAATGTGACTTTTAATTTTAAACTTCTATCTACTTTTTAAGATTTTAAATGTACCCAGAGGCAGAAACAGGCTTCCATATCTAAAGGAACATCTAAATCCTTTATCTATAAATAAAGGAAAGAAAAATCACAAGAGATCACTTTGATATCTCAGTTGTTTCCCTTGTATAGCAATGAGATTAAATGAAGAACAAATGGAGACCTTCCAGTTTAGTATTTACAGTTTGCTCTAATCTACAGTAATCTCAAATCAGTCTCCTGGGGAGTTCAAGAGAGAACAATTTCTCAAACACTGCTCAACATATGCAAGATCAAAAGTCAAAGCTTTCAGTATCAATATTTTCAATCATATTCCTGCACACTGTATTTATACTGTAAGACATAAATTGTCTTATTCATGTCAAAATTGACTAACTTGTGCCTGAGTTTGTGAATGAGCAACTTCTGAGCCATCCCGTTTTCCTCAAGGACTGCATCTGCTTCGCCAGTGGTGACCAGATGCTCAAGAACATGTTCCATCTCTGAGGAAAACGCTTGTATCCAAATTGTCGCATGACAGTTTACTGAACAACTTGACAGCCCTCCAGCTCTGAAAGGGTGGCAGTAAACATATCCAAAATAATCACCACAAAGCTCCAGTCATGTTTCGCCTTGGTTTATGGGAAAGGCAGAGGATTACGCCTAATCCATTGATCTCCAAATCGTTACGACAAAGACAACAGTGTACGCAGAGGGAACTTCCTGTGTTTAAAGAGACGGGACGGCGAGAGGGGAGGTGACGACAGCGAGTGAAATGTGTGTGTGTTTTGATCGGTCAGACACCGTACATGAGTCAGCCCGTTCACAATGCGCAGTGCAATCACAACAGATTCAAGCCTGCGAGAGGTTTGGAGGAAATTTTGCTTCACTCTCTTAAACTAGTTTCTGTCACAACGCAGTCGTGCATCCTCATGTGCGATTTCGAGAGCCAGGCCTCTCCAGGACCCCAGGAATGTGTGGGTCAGTGTGGGTTGCAGTGGGCAGGGAGTCTGGCTGATTAATAGAGCCCGCTTTAGGAGGGGGAAGCGGGGGAGAGCTGGTTGTCCACCTCAGCGCTTTTCCGATCCTCATCCGTGCCCCACCGATAAGCCTCTGACAATAATGGAAATTGGCTAGCTGTGAGCGTTGAGCAACGGCGAGATAAAGTAATATTAACACAACTTTTATTTTAAGTCTTTCTATTTTGGATGAGCTTATCGGTCGTTCGCTTATTCTGGTGTCAAACGTTCAGCTGGGTGGCTTCACCTTGGTTGCTCATCTTGACAGTTTTATTCCAAAGAGACATGCTATACACTAATTTCAGGAACCGTGTTCTTGGAAGAAACTGGACTGGTTGCTCAAGAGCACAATGCTGATAAAGTTCCCTGACTCTGCAATGGACGGGTCGCCCCCACCTTTTTGCATTTCTACCATCTAAAGCCTGGAATAGGGCCTACACTACATGACTTTTGCCCCGATTTTCCCGCTGATTTACAGTCTGAAGAGGTTAACTTTAGTTGCTGAAAAATCTGAGCCAGCCTGCAGATTTGACTTGACAGATTCCACAGAAAATTACATAGTGTATGATGGTCACAAACTCAGATTTTTTTTAAGCTTCAGACTCTGGTTCCACTCAGTCTGAGGATATCAAACATGTTTCATGTTTGATGTTTTCAAGCGATTTGTCAAGCATCTTCTAGCAACAAGGTGCACATTTCTGTGTGAATTTGTTGTGATCGGAATGACTTTAAAGATTCACTGAAGTGCTTTGAAACACACTGCGTTATTCTATATGTTTAAGTAATTTCAACTGAAACAGGAAGAGATATCAAGCAGTCCCACCTCCTTTTTTAAATAGCCAATAGTATTTTGTTTATATCACAGCTTGGGCCAGAGCAATTGAGCTCGGTAAAGCCACATGTGTCAGCGAATGACAGCCACAATCTCATTCATATCGCAATAGAATATAGCATTCTGTGTAGAATTCAAATGGATTTGATGCATTTTATGGTCTGCGCAGATTTGCGCATATGATCCACTCTGTGCTATCATGTCTGGACTGGAGAAGACTGTGTGTGCGCTGCGGCGGTTCGTGTGACACAGCGCAAAACCAGACTTCTTTCGCCCCAATGGAAAGTATATTTACACTGTCTGAATAGTTCCCTATCCCCTATATAGTACACTATATAGTGCAACTCTGTGAACAAAGGACCAGTTTCAGCCACAGCTTCAGTGTTTATTTATAGTGTAGGGGGCGGGATGCATCAGATTCTAGAGAGTGTTTGATTGGACAAAAAGTTTGATGAGAAGCTGAAGTGCAGTGTGATGTCATCAAAATCGTTAATTCGTATTAGCGGAAGTTAGAGGCTGTAAGGTTTAAATGCTTATATCTCCTAAATGCAAATTTTGTCACCGTTAAAGCACACTAGCCTATAGATAACCTTAAGGCTAACACATTCATACTAAATAAACAAAAAAAAATTAAATTTGATTTCATGGGGACTTTAATGTCTGCTGTTTGTGATCCTCAGTCGTGTAGTGTATGATGGCCAGTTTTCCTCTGTTACTATTTACAAAGATTCCTAGTGTTTTAAAAATCTGTACAGATTTTAAAAGTCGTGTAGTGTATTCTAGCCTTAATTCACACAGAAATGAAAATGCTGTCAACTGAAACAGGAAGACATATCAAGCAGTCCCACCTCCTTTTTTTAAATAGCCAATAGTGTTTTGTTTATACCACAGCTTCTGTACAACGACACTTAGTGACAAACCTTGTCAAAAAAGGCCCAAAACGCTTCTATCTGAAAGAATAAAGGCTAGTTAACACCAAGAGCGATAACTATAATGCTAACTATATTAACGTCCACACCAACACACTGTAACATTCTGTTTATTATAAGCACACATTGTAGTTTTGTTGTCTGTAACATTAAATGCTTGAGTTCTTAAAGGAGAAGTTCACTTCCAGAACATTTACAGATAATGTACTCACCCCCTTGTCATCCAAGATGTTCATGTCTTTCTTTCTTCAGTCGTAAAGAAATTATGTTTTTTGAGAAAAACATTTCAGGATTTTTCTCCATATGGTGAACTTCTGTGATGGCTGCAAGTTTGAACTCCCAAAATGCAGTTTAAATGCAGCTTCAAAGGGCTCTAAGCAATATTTTTAACCTCAAATGATTGTCTTGTTTAGCTCTGCGTGTACTTTGTCTATTCCGGTTCAAGACAGTTAGGGTATGTTGAAAAACTCCCATCTCATTTTCTCCTCCAACTTTGAATCGTCCTGCATTGCTGCGGAAGTTCCGACCAAGTGTTTACAAAGCGAACCTCCAAAGAAGATCAAATGCCCTTTACAATAAAAGGTAAAACAGCAATGTAGGACGATTTTGTAGTTGGAGGAGAAAATGAGATTGGAGTTTTTCGACATACCCTAACTGTCTTGAACAGGAATACACAGTTCACGCAGAGCTAGACAAGATGAGTATTCGAGGTTAAAAAGTATATAAATTGTATTTTTTTTTTTTTTTTAATAGAAAATAACCGATTGCTTCGCTAGATAAGACCCTTCTTTCTCAGCTAGGATTGTTTAGAGCCCCTTGAAGCCCCCTGAAGGGCAACCATAGAACTCCACAATATGGCGAAAAATTAAATATTTCCCTCAAAAAACAGTTCTTTAAGACTGAAGAAAGAAAGAATTAGTAGTTTGAATTAGCTTTTAGTTGTACATTTTATACTTTTGTTATGTTTTGACATTTTATCGGTTTTTATTATTATATTACTTTATGATGTTTTGGTTCACCAAAAACATCATACAGCTTTGAAATAAAATGAGGGTGAGAAAATAACAGAATTCTCATAACAGAATCAAATGAAAAAATGAGTTGTACGAGACTGTCATCTTGTGGTAGGCCAGACGCAACCAATCACACAATGCACCAGATGGTTTTGCTGTTTCACAACTTTATAAATGGGTCTTCAACCTGGACTCAATCAGACTCTTTAATAATCTATGAAAAATTCTTTCAAATGGAAGTGATGATTGCCGAAGGGACGTCTCCCAACCAAAACAGCTGAAAATTAAGAACAATGGTCATCTTAGGTTGAATGAGTAATGCCATCTGGAGCTGGAGAGAGATGAGGGATGATGGGAAAATCACTAAAGGCTGATTAATAGAATGATAGAATGATTCAACACGCCTGCACGACAAATAAATCAGCCCAGATGCCTGCCAAACTCTCACTGGTCAGCGTGATATTATTCGTAGTGTGTGTGTGTACTTCTTCCTGTTACAATACTTTCACTTATCCCAGAATAATGTGCAAAAACACTGTAAGTAGTTTTCCCAAAATGTGTAAACATTGTGGTGCTTGAAAACATTATTCATAAACATCCCAGACAACCCAACTCAAACAGTAAGCGTTAGCATGTACAGTTGAGGTCAAAAGTTTACATACACCTTGCAGAATCTGCAAAATGTTAATTTTAACTAAATAAGAGATCATACAAAAATCATGCTATTTTTTATTTAGTACTCACCTGAATTAGATATTTCACATAAAATAAGTTTACATATAGTCCATAAGAAAAAAATAATAGTTGAATTTATAAAAATGACCCTGTTCAAAAGTTTACATACACAATTCTTAATACTGTGTTGTTACCTGAATAATCCACAGCTGTGTCTTTTGTTTTGTTTTGTTTTGTGATAATTATTTATGAGTCTCTTGTTTGTCCTGAACAGTTAAACTGCCGGCTGTTCTTCAGAAAAATTCTTTAGGTCCCACAAATTCTTTGGTTTTTCAGCATTTTTGTGTAATTGTGAACCATTTCCAACATTGACTGTATAATTTTGAGATCCATCTTTTCACACTGAGAACAACTGAGGGACTGATATGCAACTATTACAAAAGGTTGAAACGCTCACTGATGCTTCAGAAAGAAAAATGATGCATTAATAGCCAGAGGTGAAAACTTTTGAACAGAATGAAGATGTGTAGATGTTTCTTATTCCTCTTGTTTTGTTAAAATAATTAACGTTTTGTTAAAATAATTAACATTTTGCAGATTCTGCAAGGTGTGTGTAAACTTTTGACCACAACTGTAACATATTTTATTATGTTATGTTTTGTTAAGAAGTCTTTTATACTCACAAATGCTGTATTTATTTGTTTACAAAATGGAAAATATGCACATGAGGCTAGAGAGTCGGACTTGTAACCCAAAGGTTGCAGGTTCGAGTCTCAGGTCCGGCAGGGATTGTAGGTGGGGAGAGTGAAGCTGCAGCGCTCTCTCCACCCTCAATACCACGACTGAGGTGAGTCCCTTGAGCAAGGCACCGAACCCCCAACTGCTCCCCGGGCTCCCGTGTGTGTGTTCACTACTGTGTGTGTGCACTTGGATGGGTTAAATGCAGAGCACAAATTCCTAGTATGGGTCACCATACTTGGCCTCACGTCACCTCCTTTCCTCCTTTCCTTTTTTTAAAATGTAATTTATTCTTGTGATGGCAAATCTGAATTTTCAGTAGCATTTTCAGTGTCACATGATACTTCAGAAATTAAATAATATGCTCATTTGGTAACCGTTTGTAATGTCTTTACTGTCACGTTTGTTCAATTCAATGCATCCTCCTTCAAAACCAGTAATTTACCTCAAATTATGCATTTTTTTGCAAAGACCTGTACTGTTACTTCTCTCTCAGTGATTTCTACCTGGTGGATGAAAAAACACTATATTTACTTGAATAACTGTTGCAAAATGCCTCACACTTTTGCTGTTTATCCTCTCAGGTAAGCCGAAAGGTCAGCGACGGGGAGAGAAGAAAAAACGTTTCAACCTGCAGGAGAAAGAGAACACAGAGGTCCGTCGAGAGAGGAAGAGAGAACGAGAGAAGGAGACGATCAACCGAGAGGATTCAGAAAGCCGGAATAAAACAGAGCACCGTCGCCGGAGGGACCAGAGCAGAGACGCTGGAACAGTATAAAGAGATGCTGCTCCTCACTGCTCCTCTGCCTTTCTTTCCCCTATCAGTCCATGTCACCCCCTCACCCTCTTAACCCCTCGCCGAGGGGGTGTTGCTGCTACCTGTATAATTTAAACGTATACTGTATATGCACATGAGAGAGGGGGCGCTCGTCATCCACACCATTGCAGACATCGAGGACGCCCCGTAAACTTCAGAGGGCACCCTTTACCCCCCTAACGCCCGGTCTGGTTCTGGATTGAGGCTGAACTGTGTAACGTGGGGGCCGGGCATGTTCGATGATCCGTGGAATGGTTTTTTTTTTAAAGGGGGTCCAGGTACAGCACTGTATCATGGTTTGAATGTAGGTTTTTGAGACATTAAAGTAGAGTTGTTGTATAAACGTCTGTATTTTTTTGGGCTGAGTAAATTAAAAATGAGCATGCTTACTGCCACCGCGGACATTGCCTGCAGCCAGAGGCTGAGAGACTGCATGTTGGCTAACGAACTGGCTTTCTTCGTACTGGATGAGCAACAACACTCTCGCTGCGACGTTTTAGTAACTTGGGTTCATTTTTCTCCGAACGAAGTGTTGATTTGCCTGTCTGTATAAACAGGATCCGAGCTTTCCATTGAGGCCAGCTGACCAGAAATCAAAAGCACCTGTATGTCAAATAAACAATACTGAGTTTGTATTCGTTTGTAATTTATTGTCTCAACAAGCATAAATATACAACAAACACAGCAGCAGCTTAGCCATTAATGTTATATATCACTGTTTCAAGATTTTTTTTTTTTTTTTTTTTTTGAGAATTTATCCACATTTAAAGACAGTAACATCTGCACCTCAATTTCTCTATTAATACACAAATAGATCGCTTGGAATAATTAATAGATGAAAATACAGTAAAAACAGTTAATTGTTTTAAGAACTTTATAGTTTTTTTTAAAGAACTTTTCTATTTACACTACCAGTCAAAAGTTTTTGAACAGTAATATTTTTAAAGTTTTTAAAGAAGTCTCTTCTGCTCACCAAGCCTGCATTTATTCGATTCAAAGTACAGCAAAAACAGTACATTTTTGAAATATTTTTTACTATTTAAAATAACTTTTTTCTATTTGAATATATTTTAAAATATAATTTATTCCTGTGATTTCAAAGCTGGATTTTTAGCATCATTACTCCAGTCACATGATCCTTCAGAAATCATTCTAATATTCTGATTTGCTGCTCAAAAGAACATTTTTATTATTATTATTATTATTATTATTATTATTATTATTATGTTAAAAACATCTGAGTAGAATTTTTTCATGTGTCTTTGATTAATAGAATGTTGAATAGATCTGAAATTTAAATATTTTGTAACATTATGAATGTCTTTATCATCACTTTTGATCAATTTAATGCATCCTTGCTAAATAAAAGTATTCATCTCAGCTTTTTATTTCAGTTAAATGCTGATCTTTGGATCTTTCTATTCATCAAAGAATCCTGAAAAAACTGTTTTAAATATTGATATTAATAATAATAAAAAATGTTTCTTGAAGAACAAATCAGCATATTAGAATGATTTCTGAAGGATCATGTGACACTGAAGACAGGAGTAATGATGCTGAAAACTTAGCTTTGATCACAGGAATAAATTACATTTTAAAATACATTCTAATAGAAAGCAGTTATTTTAAACAGTAAAAAATATTTCACTGTATTTTGGATCAAATAAATGCAGGGTTGGTCAGCATTTAAAATATTACAAATATTAGTTTGAAAAACTTTTGAGTGGTCGTGTAAATATATTTCAAAATATAAAAGTTCACAGAACATTATTAGGCAGCAAAAATGGTTTTCAAAACAGATAATAATGTAAAATGTTTATTTAGCACCAAATCAGCATATTACAATTATTTCTGAAGGATATTGACTTTCTTTATTTTGAATGACTAAAAATTCTGCTTTGCCACCACAGAAATAAATTACATTTTAAAGTATATTCACATAAAAAGCAGTTATTTGAAATTGTAATAATACCGTACAATATCACTAATTTTACAGTATTTTTTATCAGATTACTGCAGCCTTGGTGAACATAAGCTGTCTTTTAAAAACATAAACAAATCTTGATTATTCCAAACCTTTGACTGGTAGTGTATACATGTATAAATAACAAAATTATGATTTGTGTTTATACTGTTACACAACACTTTTCTAGAATGCTACAAAATTACCTCAACAATAACAAGAATCAAATTTAAGGATGAATGAGTTTGTAAAAGTCCCAGTTATATAAATACATAAACTTACAAAAGAAACAAATGTAATCTGAGAAAATAGCACTTTGTTATAAATTTCTGTTCTGTTTTCTGAAGTGTCCTTCTCGTAATGTTTTGTTTAGAAGGTTAAAATGATGTTAATGCGTTTGAAATGTTACCGCATACAAGATACCACGTCTTGAAATATCTCCACATACAAGAATCTGGTCTCGCATACCATAGCTGATGCCAATAAATACAGTGTTTTATCATTTTCTCAAACACAAAGGTTAACCTGGTCGCTTTGCGCGTCTCATCCAGCCCAGTAGGTGGCAGTGACTGTTACTACGTTCCTTCATCACCGCAATTTTAGCGCGAGTTAGACAGATGCTGAGTGGAACGACAACATGCGACGTTTTAAAACAGTGAGTTTCTTATTAAACTTGTGAATAATTTAGTCTTAGTCATTTAGCTCGCGTAGTTTAAGTACACGTGTGTACCTGAAACCGCCTTTTTTGCGTTTTAACATTGAGGTGGTACGTGTAACATTTTATCACACATAAAGTGCTGTGACTGTTATGATCGCAAACTTCACAGCATTTTATTTTTAATCGTCGTCGTCTTAGTTTTAATCATAAAGTTCGGCAGCTCAAACAGTCATGTCAGTAACAGGTGAGTTAGACTCGCTGGAATCCAGTCCTGCTTTTCCCCATCAGTCCACTTGTCTGAGTGATAGGACACTGACACCAGAAGAGCTGGAGAAACTCAAAAATGACCGGGTCTTGGTATCGGACTTCAAGCAGCAGAAACTCGAAATGGAAGCTCAGAAAAACTGGGACTTGTTTTATAAAAGAAACACGACGAACTTTTTCAAAGACAGGCATTGGACGACCAGAGAGTTTGATGAACTGAAAAAATGCAGAGAGGTAAGAGATATAGCATACATTTGCTGTAACACGTTTGAAAGTAAATTAAAACTAATGTTATTCTTTCAGTCTCAGGGGCAAAAGCTGGTGTTACTAGAGGCTGGCTGTGGGGTTGGAAACTGTATCTTCCCTCTTCTGGAAGAGGATCTAAATATCTTCATTTATGCCTGTGACTTCTCTCCTCGAGCTGTTGAGTTTGTGAAGGTAAACGTGACAAAATTATGTTTTCTCTTACTTTATTGTAATAGCGTACCCTAAATTAATATCAGCTTAAAATGTACTTTCCCTCAGGCCAACCAAAGTGTAGATTTGAAGAAGTTTAGCATCACTTGCTCGCCAATCCGATCCTCTGGAGTGAATGGGTGCCGTCAGAATGAGTTCAGACAGCTAATAAAAACATCATAATAATGCACAAGTAATCCACAACTCCAGTCTATCATTTAATGTTTTGTGATGTGAAAATCTGCATGTTTGTAATAAATACATCAAGATATTTAACTTCAAACCATTATTTTTGGCTAAAATAGTCCTCTATCTATAATAATGATAAAAAGTTGTCTGGTCTTAATGAAGAGAATTAAGCAAGTGAAAATGGTCCAAAACTGTTTTTAACAAGTATGTTGATGTTTTTGATGTGAGAGGAGAAAATTCAGTTATGGACTGATATTTTGGCCAGAAGCAACAGTTTGAGGTTGAAATGCCTTAATGGTGGATTTGTTTTGACAAACATGCTGTTTTTTTTTTCCTTCACAAGAGATTAATTTTAATGTGAATTAAGACAATTTTTGCTGTTTGGACTTTAATTCTTACGGCACCCATTCACTTCAGAGCATCCACTGGTGAGCTAGTCCAATGGATCTGTCCTGATGAAGAAACAAACTCATTTACATCGTGGATGGACTGAGGGTGGGTACATTTTCAGCAATTTTTTTAGTTATTGAACTATTCAAACTATTCCCTAAAAACCTGCGCTACCAGATTTTGAATGTTTTTTAAATAAGTCTCTTCTGCTCACAAAGCCTGCATTTATTTGATCCAGTACAGCAAAACAGTAAAATATTGACATATTTTTACTATTTAAAATAACTGCTTTCTATTTGAATATGTTTTGAAAAATGTAATTTATTCCTGTGGTTTCAAAGCTGAATTTTTAGCATTATTACTTCAGTCACATGATCCTTCAGAAATCATTCTAATATTCTGATTTGCTGCTTAAAAATATTTATTATTTTTATGTTGAAAACAGCCAAGTAGAATTTTTTTTTTAGGTTTCTTTCATGAATAGAAAGTTCAGAATAACAGCATTTATCTAAAATTGAAATCGTTTGTAACATTACAAATGTCTTTATCATCACTTTTGATAAATTTAAAGCATTCTTGCTCAATACAATTTATATAATTTATATCCCAAAAATATTATACTGACTATAGCTTTTGAATGGTATAGTGTATAATGTTACAAAAGCTTTTTATTTCAGATAAATGCTGATCTTTGGATCTTTCTATTCATCAAAGAATTGGGAAAAAAATACTCAACTGTTTTAAATATTGATAATAATAATAATAATAATAATAATAGATGTTTCTTAAACAGCAAATCAGCCTATTAGAATGATTTCTGAAGGATCATGTGACACTGAAGACATGATCAATGATGCTGAAAATGTAACAGTTATTTTAGCTGTATTTTGGATCAAATGAATACAGACTCTTTAAAAAAAATCTTTTGACTGGTAGCTTACATCCATCTGGTCAACCTTTTTCCAATATTATAATGTTGCACATTCATAAGCTAATTGTTTTGCGTGCATTCTGTCTTCTTTAGTAATGATTATTCATTGTTACCGCAGCAAAATGCCTTGTATTGCACCGAGCAATGCCTTGCGTTTCAATGTGACCTCACTAAGGACGATCTCCAAGCCACCATACAAGTGGAGACTGTGGATGTAGCCACATTGATATTTGTTCTCTCTGCAATTCATCCTGACAAGATGCAGAAAGCACTAGAACAAATTTATAAGGTACTGCTGATCACATTTTGTGAGACTGTAATTTTTTAATGTTTTTTTTGCATAATGCACTTTCTTTGTATTGTGAAGTAATTTATTTCTGCTTTCAAAACAAACTCACAGGTATTAAGACCAGGAGGTATTGTCCTCTTCAGGGACTACGGACTGTATGATCATGCCATGTTGAGGTTTAAGTCGGGCAATAAGCTGGGTGAGAATTTCTACGTGAGACAGGATGGGACCCGTTCCTTTTTCTTCTCAAAAGGTCGGTGCAGCATTTGTTTCTTTTTAATTATCCATTTTACTGCATTGAAGTTACTGTTTTGTTCCTAACTTTTTTTTATTTTCCATCTGTTTTTCTCATAGAGTTCTTGGCTGATTTGTTCCAACAGGCAGGATTTGAGACTCTTGTGAACGAGTATGTGTTGAGAGAAACTGTGAATAAAAAAGAGGGTCTATGTGTTCCCCGGGTGTTCCTGCAGAGTAAATTTCGCAAACCTGTTCCATCATTATCACCAGTGTAAATAAATGGGGTGCAGGATTAGCACATTTTTGTAAATGTATTTTTCAAAGTGTCATGCATTAATTTATTGCACTTCAGATAACCACAATTTTCAATCAGAAGTTGTTCTTACTATCTCATAATGAAATAAAATCTGTTTTTTAATTGTGATGTCGACTTTATGAAATTAACAAGAATTTGCATATTCATATCTAAGATTTATTATTAACTGTATTATGAAAAGTCTTATGAATTATTATATTTATATCATTATTAATCTTTTTGAGAATATGTATTCAATGCCCTAACAGTTTTACCCTGACTGACCTTTTGAGACTGTATGCTGTTGCTGTGTAGATACGTTATTTTCGTACATTTTGTCATATCTATCATCAACTCAGACACTGACCGATGTTCTTAGAACAAGAAGTACTTCTTAGTAAATGTGCCTTTTTAAAGTTTGGGTTGGTGGGCAAACATGCAAATTAATAACGCCTTTGTTCACGAGCTGAGACATGAGGAATGCGTTCTTAATTAAAATTAGACATATAAGCGACCTATCGACTTCCTGTACTGTCTGGTTTTAGGGTATAAGAAGTGCTAACCCTGCACCCCTTGCAGATCGGAGACTTGACACTTTCTCTCCACTCTCTATCTTTTACTTTTATACTGGGTGCACCTAGACAGTCTAATGTTTCTAGTAGACTTACTTCTCTCAGATTTCTCAGAATTTAGCTTTGAATTGGACTTAGATCTTTAATTCAACTTTGACTTTAATTCTAATTTGATTAATTAGACTATAATTACACTTTATTTGATCAGATTGACAAATGATTTAATTATTGACAACTTGGAATTGGGAATTATGTTTATTTTTAATCAAAATTACATTAATGGAATTAACAGTCATTAAAAATGTGATTCTTGTTATTGCTGCTATTCTTTAATTGTGGCATTTATTTTCATATTCAAAGATATATAACTTTTGAAAACTTTGAACAAATTTTAAACAAAATCTGTGAATTAACAAAGCTTTTTAACCCCCACCCGTCTGACATGGAATCAATCATTTTTGTGCACCAGATTGTTTGGTGGATTTCTTCATTTCAGACTTGAGAATAACATGCAAAGTAGTGAGTGGTGTGCTGGACATTTTCTTGTTTATTGTAGAGTGCAAAGTTGTAGACATGCATCCACCTTATTTTTCCCATAAGAGCGGACACAGACATTTTTATCTGTACAAAACTGTTTGTTTTGCTGCTTGATACTGTAAATCTGTGTGTCTTACCATGTTATTTTAATGCATTATCTTAATTATGAACACAATAGTTTGTAGTGCAAACAGTTTTACCATTCACTGCACTTAGTTAAGCTTACTTCCACATTAAAAAATAAGGTGGATAGGTAGTTGCCACATTAGACTGCTCTAGACACGTCAACGTTTATAATAAGTTACATTGTGCAGCCTCTGGTTGTAAAAACCGCCTATATTTAAATTCCTGAAGAAATTGGATACATTTTTACAGGTAAGAATGTGTTTTTATTATGTATTACAGGCTTTTAAACTATAGTATCTAAATGTCATGTTAGCTAATGGCTTCGTCTTGTTGTATAGTGATAGTTTAGCAAAATCAACGGTGAAGCCTATTGCAGATACAGATATTCATACATGCGTATAACTAGGTCAAAGTGTATAGTCAACAAGTTCTTAGAAGTTCTTTGCTTTGACCGCTCCAATATGGCGGACGGCTTACGTATAACGGTCCGTCCATATCTATAATTATACCAACTATAGCTTTGCATATTTGGTCACACATATAAACACAGGTTAAACCAGTCCCTGGTGGTCTAGTGGTTAGGATTCGGCGCTCTCACCGCCGCGGCCCGGGTTCGATTCCCGGTCAGGGAACAAGTTGTTTTTCTACTTGCGAATACTTTGCATTTGTGAGGTCCAGTCTAGGAGAAAACAAATAAAACGAAAGAACACATTATCAGGTTATGGATTTCTATTTAAGGTCAGAATTAAAACAGAAAATTCAGTGTATTTATTTTATAAATGCATGGTGTTTATTTATTTTTTTGTAAACGACTCATCTCTAGTTTTTCATTTTTTTTAAACAAAATGCTGATATACCGGTGAAACGACAGACCTCTTTGTTAAAGTGTGATCGGACTCATTTATTCTGCCTAAAGGCCTGCAAGATCACTTTCAGTTCTGCTTATCTCTATCCAATCACCAAATGATGGACAATCACCATATTTTTTTCTTTTTCGATTTTTTTTTATTGCAAGAAAATACAAAAACAACAAGGCAATACAAGATCATAATAAGATCCTGAAAAACAGAGCACACATTAATTGAACAATAAACTAAAAAAACAAACATAACAAAAGAAAATAAAAATAAAGGAAGAAAAAAGATAGAACAAAAAATTAGAGAATTAGGGTCTTCTAATAGTTTAAATCCTTTCAATAAACTATACAGTCTTCTTCCATTTTTACATTTTAAGAGTCTAACAGATTTACAGAACAACCAAAATTCCTTTTGAAAAAACAGAAAACAATTGCTTTGTTTTAAGGCACTTACGTTTATGGATATAAAAATAGTATTCAGTAAAAATTACATCCTCCACTATCAAACCAAACATTATATCATTTTTAGAAAACTGAGCAGACAAATTAATTGAAACTTTAAGCCACTCGAATGCATCTTTTTCGATCTTTGCGATTTTAAAGCGACTGTGGTTTGGTGTATTTTTGAGATTTTGGAACCCCCTGCTGTTAAGTGAGTGAAATTCACTGTGGTAAAGATATTACTACCGTGATTTATTTTATTTTCATGCTTTTTCGGCTGGTTTCGTGTTTTAAATAAAATAAACTAAATCATTTTAAATAGAAAAACAACTAGACATGTTTAAAAGCAATGTTCAACGTAAAACAATAAAATAGTAAATGAATAATAACACATGGTTTTAAATGCACATTTAAAAATGGTCACTCCTATTCCTCCACAAGAAAACACACTCAAAAGATAAATGTAGTGTGTTTATTTTCTTCTGCGCATCTGTAAAATTGACTGTAGCCAAATATTTCGTTATATTTATACATAATATATAGTCATTCAGATTTCGTCTACTTTTTCATTTAGAAAAAAAGTGTTCGACCTCAAAGAGGTATAAGCATGTGAGTTGTCGTGGCCGAGTGGTTAAGGCGATGGACTAGAAATCCATTGGGGTCTCCCCGCGCAGGTTCGAATCCTGCCGACAACGAATCATTTTCCGTTTTGGAGCTTACATAGACTATGTAACCGGAAGCGTTAGCTCAGCTTCCAGAGCATGTTAATATTGTTTAACATGAAAGTAAACTTGATTTTGTATAAGCTGACTAGTTATATTACGCATTTCTGAGAGGATAGCAAAAAAAAAAAAAAAAAAAAAAAAATCCACACACACGTTTCTATGGTAACAAACGTGGCGTTCTCCACCGGATGATCATGGCGGATGATTTGGATGATTTACTTGATGAAGTCGAATCAAAGTTTTGTTGCAGCACGTCTCTGTCCAAACAATCAACGTATGCTTTAAGACAAGCGGACCAAAAATGTGTGAATCCCGAGGACAAGAAACAATCAAGGTAGTAGGCTAGCGAGATTAGCACCCGAGCTAACGTAGCTACAAAAGCAGATTTAAAAACAAAGATAAAAGTAAAACCTTTACATATACAGTCATAGTCAAACATTTTTAATACGGTGTAAGTTAAGTTAGATGTATGAATAATGTATGTTACCAGCCTGACTAAAATGCTAAAAAGGTTTACCATGAGGTTAACAAAACAGTTACACATGGCTAACTTAAAATGTATACATCGCCATTTTTACTGTTTACAGGAAACAAGGATGCAAAAGATCTCAACACGACAATGATGATATTGACGCTATGCTGCAGGAAATACTGGATGATGACTATCAACCCATTAGCACTCATGTAAGTCAGATATAACTGGACAAAACCTTATAATGATCAGAACAAAGTAAACATACGTTTTCCAGTTTGATATTGCCAGTTATTGTTTACAGTGTATGATAAGCATCTGTAAAATTGTTCATAAACTCACAGGAACCCACTGCAGCAAAGACAACCACAAGCGATTCATATTCTGAGACATTGTCCAAGAAGTAAGTTTTTAGTTTTCATCCAAACATGCCTGTAGAAGTTTTATAGGTGAAATGGAACCTTTCAAACATGGGACAACTGTTATTAACTCTCACTTCTTTTCAATCAGATGTTGCCCTGTGTTTCTTGGTGGAAGCTCTGTACCACACGGTATTGGAACCAGCGTTTCTCAAAGGTGAAAATTACATCCAAATCAACTTTTTCTGGATTTGAGGGCCACAAGTATATTTTAATAATATTCCAATGAGCACAATATTACCAAGTCACCAAGATTTTTTATGTAGTCTTTTCTGCTCACCAAGCCTTCATTTATTCGATCCAAAGTACAGCAAAAACAGTAAGGTTTTGAAATATTTTTACTATTTAAAATAACTGTTTTCTATTTAAATATATTTCAAAATGTTATTTATTCCTGTGGTTTCAAAGCTGGATTTTTGGCATCATTACTCCAGTCACATGATCCTTCAGAAAGCATTTTAATATTCTGATTTGCTGCTCAAAAAGCATGTTGAAATCTTGAAATCAGCTGAGTAGAATTGTTTCAGGTTTCTTTGATGAATAGAAAATTTAGAAGAACAGCATTTACCTGAAATAGAAATCTTTTGTAGCATTATAAATGTCTTTATCATCACTTTTGATCAATTGAAAGCATCCTTGATAAATAATAGTATTAATTTCTATAATTTCTTTCTCCCCCCAAAAAAAATATACTGACTCGTATAGTGTGTTACAAAAGCTTTTTATTTCAGATAAACACTGTCTTTCTATCTTAACTGTTTTAAATATTGATAATTAGCATAAAAAATGTTCCTTGAAAAGCAAATCAGCATATTACAGTGATTTCTGAAGGATCATGTGACACTGAAGGCAGGAGTAATGATGCTTAAAATTTAGCTTTTTAAAATGTTAAAATATATTCAAATAGAGAATTTTACTGTTTTTGCTGTACTATGGATCAAATAAACGCAGTCTTGGTGAGCAGAAGAAACTTCTTTAAAAAAAAACATAAAAAATCTTACTTACTCTTGCTTAAGTCTTGGTAGATTTACTTAGCTATGTGTTTATTCTGACTGTGGTCTTGTTTTTTGAAGGGCCTGCAACCGTTTAAGATGTACGTCATGCGATTTCGGCATAATCATGTTTGATGACCAGGCGTGGGACTCATCCTGCGATTATTTATTTTTCAGGTCAAGTATCAGAAGGGGGCAGCATTGATCCATGTATCACACACTATAGCAGATGTAGCAGTTTCTTCATTCATTATCAATTCATTGATATCCTTAGACTGCCTCAGGCCGGCTTGTTTTTGCACAGCATCAGCATGTTTGCAGTTAATGATGTCTTTGTTAAAGTCATCATGTTGCCTTCTTACAGATAAGCTTTATTAAATTTGGACGGGCTGATAAACAATTTCAGACAAGTGTTCAACAGCGCAACACGCCACCTTTTTAGCGTGAACCCTGTTTTCCACCGGACTGCGTCATTTCCTTATTATCTTCAGGGCTGTGTCTTGCAGCCTCTCACTCAACTTTAGCATCAAACAGACAGTGAATCATTCGCACCATGTCTTTTATGTTGTTATCTTCCGTATTTAGGCCATGATGCACTTTGCTGCATGCTCAAACACAGCCAAGCTCTTAAGTTAAAGGGTCTTTGAGTTTTAACGATGTTCAAGCTTGCAACTTTAATTGGCAGAGAATGTGGTTGGAATTTCTCAATGAAGCTTTAGAAACTTGAACTTCAGGCTTCAAACAGGTGATAAATCAGCTCATCAAGAAACCATCTGTTCAGGATTGTTGCTGCATGTATTGCATGTGACACTTGTATTACATGCATTAGTTTAACATAAGAGATAGAATAGCATAGAAAGAAACCTTCATGCTTCTAAAGTATTATCTCTTCAAAATACTTGATGGTTGACAGTCCATTTCAGGACTTTTTGACCATCTACAATAGTTGCAGACTGTCTGCAAAGGAAGCAAAGACTCCAAGGACATTTAGCTTGAAAAATAAACCATGTGTTCATTGGGTCTTCAAATTTCAAACAAAACATTCATGGTAAACACAGGACCTTTGAGCTTTCTCATATGCACTGGGTTTTTGTACTAATAGTTCTTGTATTCAAATCCCAGAAATCTTTTTTCTTTTTTTTCTTTTTTGTTTAAGAAAAAAAAAAATTATGGAAACTTGTTTTCGTCACTGAATTAAAAAAAGTTATAAAGAAACTTCAATTCTGAGAAATAAAGTCAGAATTGCGAGATTATTTACTTTATAACTCACATTTGCGAGTTTATATCACGCAATTCTGACTTAATTTTTCACAATTGAGAGTCTATATGGCACAATTCTGACTTTATAACTCACAATTCTAAGAAAAAAGTCCGAATTGTGAGACAATTCAGAATTGCGAGATATAAATTCGCAATTTTGAGAAAAAAAGTCAGAACTGTGTTTGTATCATGCAATTGCGAGGAAAAAGTCTGAATTGTGAGATATAAAATCGCAATTCTGAGAACATATCAGTCTTTTTTCTCCCTCAAAATTAGACTTTATAACTTTATAACAGTTGCAAGAAAAAAAGCCAGACTTGTGAGATATAAACTCAAAATTGTGAGACAAATTTGCATTTGCAAGAAAAAAGTCAGAATAAAGAATTTTTACCTCGCAATTGCAAAAAAAAAAAATTATAATTGTGAGATATAAACTTCTGAGTTTATTTGTGAGATGTAAACTCACAATTGCAAGAAAAAAAAACAGAACTCGAGTTTATATTTCACAATTCTGAGAAAAAAGTCAGAAATGCAAGATGTAAACTTGCGTTTGCAAGAAAAAGTCAGAATTGTGAGATAAACACGCAAGAGAACATATCAGTCTTTTTTCCCCTTCAAAATTGGACTTTATATTATATATGAGTGAGTATATATCTCACAATTCTGAGAAAAAAGTCAAAATTGCAGGAAAATAATCAGAACTGTGAGAAAAAAGTCAGAATTGTGAGATAAACGTGCAATTCTGAGAACATCAGTCTTTTTCCCCCTCAAAATTGGACTTTATATTATATATGAGTCAGTATATATCTCACAATTCTGAGAAAAAAAGTCAAGATTGCAGAAAAATAATCAGAATTGCAAAAAACAAGTCAGAATTGTGAGATACAAACTCACATTTGTGAGGAAAAAAAGTCAGAATCGTGAGATATAAACTTGCAATTCTGATTATATATCTGATTATATATAATTGAGTATATATTTCACAATGCTGAGGATTAAAGTCATAAAAAGCAATAACCTTTTGTATTTTTTTATTCAGTGGTGTAAACGGGCGTCCACTGAAATGTGCTTTATTATTTTGGGGAAAAAATTATAGAATTCTAAATGAAATATGGTCCTTAAAAATAGCATCCGTCTTCTGTGCAAATATAAACAATATTTTTTTATTGTGTTTTTGATTTTTTACATTTTCATATATAGCATTATTATCCTTATTATTATTATTTTGTTCCTAGGGTAAAATGAGTCCAGGTTAACCAGAGGACTTTAGAAGTTTCTTATACGTTTGCTCGTTCAAAACTTCCAGCATGAGTTTGACGCAAGAGAAGCAGACCCACACACAAGATAATAGCTTTTACAATTCATTCTACACAATAGGTTGTAAATACAAAAAATGTGGTAATAAAATAAAGCTGTGAGCCAACTGCGTGCTGGATCGCTCCAGGCTGAATTGGACATCTGTGAACTACAAGTACAGAAATATATTCAAATCCTCACTAAGCTTCTCATGTTTCCTCTTCTTTAGGAATAACATGCCGGACTATCACAAGCTAAAAGTCAAACTGAGAAGGAAAAAGGGTGGGCGTGCGTACGCCTGTCAGTGCAGCTGGCACTCGACCGTGGTGCTCTCAGACCTGAGGGAACAACAGCAGCTAAAGTGGGTTTGTGGCAAACACAAAGTATGAGCACGGGTCTGCAACAGTTCTCCTCTGAAATCTTATCTGTGTCCACCAGCAAGTGTTGCATGCTCTCCTCCTCACAAAAGAGAATGCTGGCCATTTTCAAAATTAGCTTTGTGCAGTTTGTGGAGCTGGATAACAAAAAGAACGTTTTGTTTTCTTCTCTGTTGTTTTTTTTTTTTTGTCTGAAGTTATTGTTGACGCTGCATTCTCCCTTAGAATGGTGAAGCACTGTGGCTGCTTTCTATTATGTAGACTCTATTATTTTGAATAATAAAAAGGCTGCAACATATACAAATATTCTACATTTTTAGACACTTTGCACAATTGAGAATCAAAAAAGAATGAGATCTATCTGTGAGGTTAATAGTAGAATGGTTGATCATTGTTTGGAATGTTTATTATAAAATATACAATGTAGATTTTTTTCTGTTCTTCCAGAATATTCTTTAAGAAACACTCAGGTATTGCAAGGGCCCGTCTGTTACATTCCTTGGTTTTCAGGGACGTATGGTTGTGAATCATCTGTTCTAAATAATAAATGCACATCATTGTCCACAGAATAAAGAGAATGAAGAATTAAAAGAATGACGTTTTGTGTTTTTGAACATTTTTATACTTTACCTGCTCAGAAAAATCTCACCAGTTGTCAGGTTCATCATAGTCACTCTCTGACGACGCAGCAGAATGGTCTTCCCTCTCATTTTTAGGTGGTACATTAACATATGATGCCTCTGATGCTGTGCTGCTGTTATCCATTTCTAAAATGTAAAAAAAAATTGTCAGTTTTTTATGTTTTACTTGCACACTAATACTGCTTGCTGTAAGGTTCAGGTTTGCTGAACAAAACATCCAGGTTCAAAGGAGTTCAGAAAGGAAGCTCTCCGAGTGAAAAAACACTGTCACACGGTTAAGTACAAGCGGTACCTTGACTGAGGTTTCTAGGTATATGATGGTCTCCGTAACTGTCAGTACTTTCTGTCATCTGTGCAATGTGGGGATTCTGAAAAGACATCTCAGGAAGTGATGGGCTTTCCTCACCTTCCAAAAACAAGAGAAACATTTTAGTTACTTGTTTTTAGATATTTCTTTTTAATTATGTTGTTTAAAAGGTTCTTTAAAGAGTTAAATGTAAAAAGATATGTTAGATTTCTTGGGTTGGGAGAGGGGGGGGGGGTAACATTTATTCAGAATATTACAACTTTTTTTTAATGGATTAAAAAATTTAACTTGCACGATCCTTAAAAATTATTATATTATGCTTCTTTGCTGCATTTTTGGAAAACATAATGCAATTTTTTTTTCAGAATTATGTAATAAAAAGAAAAGGAACAATAAATAAATTGCAGCATTGATGCAGAATGAAATTTACAGTGACGCATTGCTGCCACATATTATTTTTTCCACTCAATTATGTTGTAATAATAACGAGATGTTATGTCGTTGAAATGGCATCTTTTTCTCTTAATAACAAGATATGTTAAAACAACAATTATAAAAAAAATTAATGACAATTGTTTTCTCGTAATAATGACATACATGTCATAAAAATATGGTGACGCATTGCTGCCATACACATTTTTTTTGTAATAAGATTTTATGTCTATCATTTCTATATATAAATTTAGCTTTTCACTTTTAAGTGTCTTAAACAAAATGAAATAATTAAATAATAAAAAAATAATACAATTAAACAGTTAAAAACGTATCATTTTATGATGTTATTACAAGAAAAAAATAGTTTAATGTTGTTTTAATGACATAACATCTCATTACTATGACATAATTAAGTGGAAAAAAGAATATGTGTGTGGCAGCAATCCTTCACCATAAAAATGTAATTAATAAATTTCTTACTGAACCCAAATTTTAGTAGTGTAATTTAAACATGAAAATATTGAAACATTTATTTAAAACAAAGAAATGTTACAGCAAAATAAAGTAGCAATATTAAAGATTTTGCACCATTACTGGGTCACTAATCAAACTTTGAATTTCTGCTGTTGATATCATTATAATGGAAATATTTGTATTAAATTAGAAAAATGTACTTGTCTTAAAATGTTAATATTGTCTTGTATTGTCTTAATATGTTTCATTCATACCATAATGATGCAAGGCGTTTTCATCAATCTCTGTGTTCTGATAACACTCTTCTGATGAAGTACTATCTGAATCATTCCCATCTGCCAAGCACAGAAGAATTCACGCATTTTCTCATCAAAGTACACTGTTGTCAATATTTTCACATTGTTAGGTAAAATACACACCTTGACTGTGGGTGATAGGTATATGAGAGCCACTGTAACCAGCAGTGTTTCCTGTCATCTGAGCACTGTGGGGTGCCTGTAGTGACTTCTCAGGAAGTGATGGGCTTTCCTCGTCTTCTAGAGAAAACAGATATATGAGGTTTAGCTGACTGAATGAATCCTCACTGAAATATAGGCTCAGATCTAATATGTGACCCTGGACGACAAAACCAGTCATAAGGTTAAATTTGACAAAACTGAGATTTATACATCATATAAGCTCAATAAATAAGCTTTCTATTGATGTATGGTTTGATTAGGATAGGACAATATTTGGCTGAGATACATCTATTTGAAATCAGAAATCTGAGGATGCAAAAAAATCAAAAAGACTGAGAAAATCACCTTTAAAGTTGTCCAAATTAGGTTCTTAACAATGCATATTACAAATCAAAAATTACATTTTGATATGTTTACAGTAGGAATTTTACAAAAAATCTTCATGGAACATGAACTTTACTTAATTTCTTAATGATTTTTGGCATAAAAGAAAAATCAAAAATTTTGACCCATGCAATGTATTTTTGGCTATTGCTACAAATATACCCCAGCGACTTAAGACTGGTTTTGTGGTCCAGGGTCACATATAAACATGCGATTTCTTTCCCAGCTGTTTACCTTCACAGACTGTTTTTATTATAAAGTGTATGTATTTAACAGTTTAAGCACAATAAGACATGAAAGAACTCACAGACACTTTCTGTGCACATGCTTTGAATATGTATACTCAAGGTCAAACTAATATGGTTTAAAACACATGACTTCAGAGCAATAGACATGATAATCAAAACCAGACAGAATATCTGACGTACAAGCTGTAAAAGCACATCTATATTCTGGAAAAGGCAACGGGGAGCAGCAGCTCAATTGCTTTTAAAGTGATATGCACGAAAACAGCGTGTTTCTGCTTTCACTCAAAATTAGCATTTTCAAAGTGATAAATTATCTGTGGCGTATTTTGAACTGAAACTTCACAGATACATTCTGGGAACACCTGACTTATATTACATATTGTAAAAATTGGCATAATAGGTCTCCTTTAAATGATTTATGTGAACCTACCACACTGATGAATGTTGTCCATGTCGATCTCTGTGTTTTGATAGCACTCGCTAGAAGATGTACTGTCTGAATCATTCATATCCACCGCTGAAGACAAACGAGAATTCATAAATGTAAAATTTATTTCCCTACAACTAGATACTCTTTAACTTTAAATGTAGATGAAATCTTTACAATTTGGGCTTTCATCAAGAGTTTTAAATCAGAGCTTTACCTTGACTGTCAGAATTTGGTGCAAATGGTGACTTTTCATGCAATGATGGACTTTCCTCACCTTCATTAGAGGAAAAAAGATCAAATATTAGTGGATAAACTCAGATATGCTCTCTCCGGAATGAATACTTGAATTAAATTAACCAAATGTATATTTAATTTTTACACACGTGGCATGAAATTGTAGTCTGTGTCAGTCTCTGTGTTTTGATAGAATTCGCCGGACGATGTACTGCTTGAATCATTCACATCTACTCCTAGAGGCAAAAGAGGGTTCACAAATCTGGAGTTTATTTCCTTATTAAAAATACTATTTTAAAATGCACTTTCTTAGATGGAAAAACATAACAAATCTGATGTTTCATCAGTGTTAAAACAGCTCTTTACCTTTACTGTCAGTTCCAGGTAAGTGATGGTCACCGAGTGTCAGTGGTAACTTTTCTTGAAGTGCTTCATAATGTAAAAAATGTTCAAATATGAATATTTAATAAATATTCACAATAACAATAAAAGTAATCGGTAAAACTTTACAATAAGCTTCCATTTGCTTAGACTAGTTAACTACGTTAGTTAACATTAACTAACAATGAAAAATACGGCTAAATTACCCTATTCGGACAGTAATTTTTTCTCATGTGGACGTCTGTAAAAATAAATTTACATGGCACCTCAGTGGTAAAACTCATGGTTTCGAATGGTGATTTATTCACAGTGGAGAAGTGATAATAATGCCATAATAATGACCCATTTCAACTTTTCAACTCTTTCTTTTTGTTATTAACAGCTCCCACTGGCTGTGGAGGAGCAGTTATGAAATATTGTTCTTGTAAATACCAGCATTTCAGTAATAATTATGCATTCAAATGACAAAAAAAGTATAACTGTACAGTGGTTCAAAAGGATTTAAGCAGTGAATTCTGAATCAATTTCTTCTTGTAATCGCAGAGGTGTGGATTCGGACTACATTTAAAATACCACACAAACTTGGTGTTTGTCAAAACTCAGCCAGGGATTTTTATGCGGATGGTGGGAGAAAAATAGACATTCAGGATTTGGACGGCAATAAAATCACAGACTATCCCCTGTAAATGTTGAAAATAGCTTGCGTCCCCATGAGAAACAATTACTGTCCGAAACTGGCTAATGTCAATGTTTATTAATAAATTAATTACAATTTTAAAAATGCTATCTAAAGAACATGAGCTTATATGAACTAACAATGAACAGTTGTATTTGTATTAACTAATGTTTCCAGAGATAAATACTGTATTGCTGAAAAAACTGCTTATTGCCCAAAGTTGTAATGCATCAACTAATGGAGCCTTTTCACAAGACTGTGATGACGTGTTTTAACTGTCATTATCATCATAAATCATTGAATTTGTTCATATTTTAGATTTTTTTTTAAAATGTGCATTTATAACACTATTCATTGTATTATATCACTTTTTAATCAAGTTACAAAAAACTACAATAAATTTGACATTGTTCTCTTTTCTGACTGCCGATGTCTGTCTCTGTCAAATTATTTCCTTTTACTATTGTGGAGCTAGCAAAAAATATATTTGTGGTACTCTCCCATTCACTGCTTTCAGATTTTACCCAACTATGATGACTTGTGAAACCCGGAAATATGAGAAAGGTCCATATGAACTCATGGGACCTCATTGTAAAGTGTTACTAAATATTCATAATGTTTTATCAGTATTATGGCACATACATTTAGACAGATTATCTTTGGATTAATCAAATAAAGGTAAATCAACATATAAAATGAACCTAAAATATGATTTATTTATGCATACGTGACTGGAGAATGTTGTCCGTGTCAGTCTTTGTGTTTTCATAGAACTCTCCAGAAGAAGTACTGCTTGTATCATTCATATCTACTGCAGTGTATAGGAGAAAGAACAATGTATACATTTCCGATTTATTTACTTATTAAAATTTGAACAAATACTCTTACATGAAATCCATGTACCTTGCCTGTGGGCACCTGGGGCCCCAAAAGACAGTGGTGTCAGTGGAGGGTTTTCACCTTCATAACCAAAAAACAAAATTAAACATCAGTGTTTTATTCCCGATATAAATGATCAATTTTAGGTGGTGAGAGTTAAATCCCATGAATGTGATTATGATTTATTTGTGCATACCTGGCTTTTGGATGGTGTCCATGTTGATTTCCACACTGTGTACACGTCTTTCTCCCGAGCACGTACTGTCTACGTCATTGACATCTCCTGCTAGACGGAGCGAAGAAGAATTCATACATATTAAATGTGGTTCCTCATAAGTCCCTGTTTATCATTTAATGCAGAGCCTTGAATTCTTACAAGAATATGTGATATGTCTACAATGCTAAAACATAGAAACTAGTGGATTATTTTGTTTTGTCTACTACCGTTCAAAACTTTGTGGTCAGTAAGATTTTTTTATTCAGCATGGATGTGTAAAATTTATGAAGCGTGACACTAAGAACTTTTACATTGTTACAAAAAATGGTTAAAAAATTAATCAGTTTCCTTAAGTTAAGTTATTAAGCAACACAAATGTGTTTTAGCATCGATAATAATAATAAATGTTTCTTGAGCAGCAAATCAGCATCAGAAATAGAAAACTTATTATAAATTGTAACAATTCAACCTTTTGAATGGTAGTGTGCATCTTAGTTGATGTTGATTCATTATGATCACCATGATATTTCGCCCTATTTTCTGTGTCATTACCTTTATTGTCTCTTCACATTCAAAACAGCTTCAAACTTTCATAAGGAAGATGTCAGAAGCGTAAATTATGCTCAACAAGTGTAGTGTTTTGTGTCTGAAAGGCCTCTCTAATGTAGATGAATTTAAGTTTAATGTGAACTTAAAGTATAAAAAGAAACTACTTTCCTCCACCGACACTCACAGACTGTTTTATGTAAAAATGGCTTGTGCAATTAAGCCAGATATATCTGTGTAAATTTTAATTATTATATCTGATTATATATTTTTTAACTGATATTTGTGTCTGCTAAAGCCAGCGTACTTGGTGAGTTGTTTAGATGTAGTCTTTGTGGTCGATCGCTGTTGTGATGTTCATAGTCTGAATCACCGGAGCTGTCAGAGTTGTGAGTGGGTCGATTTCTTCTCTTGCTGAATTTGCGGACATAGTTTGAGCTCATTCTCGGGCCAAGACTTTCTGAGGAATGAAAAACAAAATGTACTCTTTTATTTAAAATCTAAGAACATTACAGAAATTACAGAACAGAATACATACTTTTTTAGCTGTTTATGTATATCATAATTACAGACCCAGTTTTTTTAAATTGAATAACTTTTAATATTTTAAATTCATATTCTGTGAATATATATATATATATATATATATATATATATATATATATATATATGGGCTAAAACTAAATACAGTTAAACCAACAATTATTCAGACATTATATATAATTTTGGATTTTTTTTTTTTTTACTACAGGGTTCAGGACACTATAAATCATTTAAGTAAGTGAGGATAGCAAAATAAAGTAAACTGTGATATATTATACCCTAAAATTCCTTATACAATGGACTACCAGTAAAAATTTGTGACCAAAAATTATTCAGATTATCAAGATGAATTTGTTCTGACAGTTTAACTCTGAGTTCTTGTCATATTTTAATACCATTTTCTAAACTATAACGAATAAACAGTGATAATGTGAGAAATGTTGAAGGTGTCTGAATAAATTTAGGTTCAACTGTATGACAGCAGACCATACTCTGAAATATATTTATTAATATATGTATTATATAATAAATACTAAAAATGAATAATCAGTCATTAGCATTAAATAAAAGGCAATAGCAGTACAAACCGTACTGATGACCCGCGGTGGCAGCTGGGGCAGAAGATTGTGTGTTGTAGACTCCTATCTGTATATTGGACTGGTACTCAAGGCTTGTGTGGGAATTACTATAATGTTGGTAAATTACACATTCTGTTGGCAAAGAATGAAAAAGAACGGCTTAAACTTCCCCATGCAGCACTAAGCCGTTGCCTTAAGCTTTTGTATTGTTGCTAATATCAAAAGAATGAGTTAATAGTTCACAAAAGGTTTGACGTTCTTCATGTTTAAAAAAAAAAAAAAAAGAAATTCCTGTTATTTGAATGGAATACACTGAATGCACACAGAAATTGGCCGAGAACTCCTTTGAAGTTTATAACAATACAGTATGTTTAAAAACTCAGTGTTGAAGTCATACGCAGAGATGCCCTAAGAGTTAAAACAATGATAAAACTAACTACAAGTCTATTTGTTGTAGCTCAGCTCTATTTGCTCAGTTCCATTTCATTTAGTTCTAAGAAAACGTGTGTTATTTATTTTCCGATTGCTATTTTCTTGTGAGTAAAGTGTCTAAGATTATTTAAATATTTTTGGTGCCAGTAAAGTCAAGTATTTTAGTGCAGAAGATAGTATTTGCTTTCTAAACCTATTGCAACATTTCGATTTCACTGTTTCCAATGCTTCAGCAGATATGAGTGAGTACTGCTTTTGAATGTAAAATGTGCTTATACTTGCCCTTTGCTCTTTTGAAGTGCACATAGGCAGCAGCATTTAAAACAATAAACATAAGCAGAGCAATAGATAAGATGATGCAGCCAATCGCTGCGGCTGAAACTCCACTGCTGCTTTCTGTAGCTGCCACTGTAGATGCCACTAAATAAACAGAGAGGGTTATATTAACAGAAATGATTGTTTCACTGTTTTTTAATTATTTATTTTTCTTTTAAAACTGAAGGTTCTAAAGCATCACCTGTTGCCAGTGTTGTCAAGTTCTGCTTGGTTGTGTTGTCCGTGGGTATGAACTCAACACTTTCTGTATGAAAGACATTTAATCCATTGGATACATCAAAGGAATACAAACTAGCAAGACTTGACAGTCTGGATTTCACAATAAGGCACTAACAAGCTAAAGGCTTATATATGTGCGCTTTGACATTTCAGAAATACTGTTGTAAGCCTGCCCTACTTCTGTCTTGTTTATTCAGACCAACTGACATGGAAATTCTCCCCCACCACCCTAAAAAGTTAAATCTGACCTGTGTTTTAGTGAAATTATGGTAACGTTCCACCTCAGGGGGTCATGTACTACAACCTCAAATACACACAGGAAATTTGGTTGCTAAGTAATAAATTTGACACAGAAAGTTGGTGTCTGTAAATCAAATGTTATGATGAAGTCAACATGAAGTTACCCCTATTTACTATCATACTACATGTCCTGGTCTTGAATGATTCACCAGTGTATGTTACTTCAAGCAAAAATGGGTTACACTTTATTTTAAGATGTCTTTTTAACAGTGTAAATTATACAATTAATAAAAAAGCTCCCACAAAAATGAAAATTCTGTCATTAATTACTCACCCTCATGTTGTTCCAAAGCTGTTAGACCTTCGTTAATTTTTGCAACACAAATTAAGATATTTTCAATGAAATCCGAGAGCCTTTTGACTCTGCATAGACAGCAATTCAACTGAAACGTTCAAATGCAACTGGAACATTCAAATAGTAAGGACATCAATAAAATAGTCCATGTGACATCAGTGGTTCAACCTTAATTTTATGAAGCTTCAAGAATACTTTTTGTGCGCAAAGAAAAGAACAACATTATTCAACAATTTTTTACATTGTACTCTTTTTGGGCCTTGAAAGTAGTTGCATTGCTGTCCATGCAGTATGTTTTGTAACGTATGGTTCTCTTTAATGTGTTTCTGCATTCTGGTGTTTGTTCGCTGTTTTTGTTGGGATTTTTTTAGTCGTTGTCTGTGCAGATTGCGGACACCTGCTGCTGATTTCCGGGCTGTTGAGTAGCATCAAGATATAAGCGGTCCACAACTAACCAAGACAGGAGAGAGGGGAGACGATTCGTCTCGCTTGATGTTTTCCTTTATGTCTCCATTCCCAAACGATACTCAGACAAACAATGTAGTGAATATATTTGTGAAGGGTATTTGTAAAGAGTGGGGTGTCCCTTGTTTTTTATTTAAACCTTTCCTCCTGTTTTGTGGATAGACAGGGAGAAAGGTAAGCGAATTGTTTTTCTTTTGGGTATTTTTTTTTTCACTAGGTAAGTTAGTTTCTTTTCAAAATAGTTAATGGATTGTTTAGTTTGTTATTTTGGGGCTCCCATTTCCTGAGGTAAATTGTATTATATTTTCACTACTTATACTTTTTTATTATTATTGTCTATTAAATAAAAGATCACTTTATGGCTATCACTCTTTGAACAACAAAACGGTGTTGTGTCATGATTCTGGGTCTGGAGACGGATACATCAACATCTCCCCTCTTTCTTTTTATGGCTTGTTTCTATTTTATCCCCTAGACTAACTAAACGTAACAGCAGGGTTAGAAATCTCTCAGATCTCTTCAAAAATAGTAATTAATGACAGAATTTTCATTTTTGGGTAAACTATGCTTTTAAGTAATAAGTAATGTTAATTAACCACCATGCTAAAATTACTATACTTACACATCACTTAGTATAGGGTAAAAAGGGTTTGGTTCAGTTGCATATAATTGTGCATAATTGACCTAACTTATTGTTATTACTATAATTTTAACTTATATAATAATTAACTTTATAATAACTTATATTACGATAAGAAGTACGTTACATCTCCCAAAATGTCTTTGTAATCTTTAATCTAAATATAATAACTTGCTTTCTTTTCTTGCGACATCATGTAGGCCATGTGGACTGCTTGGAAAATTTTTAAACTAAAAATTAAAATCAAAAGGCTATTTAATGCTGTTTAAACAAACATGCATATTCCAATCTGATATGTAAAGTTCACTTTTTATCTTTCAAACCACTCCTAATGAGTAAAAATGGCCCATTCTATTTATTTTCCCATTGAAAATACTGCGAAATACTCTGTAACATGCCGTTTTACAATCTAAAAAATGCTGGGTTGTTTCAGCCCAACTTTGGGTCAAATTTAGACTAACCCAACTGTTGGGTTAAATTTTTCAATACAATTTTAACCCAAAAACTGGGTTAGTCCGAAGTTGACCCAAAGTTTAGTTGAAACAACCCAGCATTTTTTAGACTGTACTGAAGTAAAATGGGTTGCAAACTACAATTCGCCTTTGTGTATGCTATTTAGCACTTGCCCATTAAGTCTACAGAATGTGTATATAGTACCTGAACACACAACTCCGGCATCTTCCTTATGTCCACAATAGTTACTGGCAGTGGTGTTGATTGAGCTGCACTCCCATAAGTTGCTCTCAGAGCCGTTGCATTTCATTTTACTGATGAGGATGGAACCCATCCCAGGCCCAAAAAAGTCCACTCTTGTTGCAAAACCACATCCCAGCTGGGCACATAATACATGTCCACTATAGATGTCAAAATCATCATCACATACTGTTCCCCAGCTCCCAGAATGCAGCAGCTCCACCCGTCCAGCACAGCGATCACGTCCTCCAACCAACCGGACAGCCTGGTGCTCTGGAGAATAGTGGTCAGCCGAGACAAAGCACAATTACAACAATGAAACAAAAAGTAGAACACTTATCAAAAGATCTCTGAGAAGATCTCAGATGACTCACCGCAAATTACTTTTGTTGCATTCGTGCAGTCGCCTTTTGTGGCTGTAGTGCAGTTGTGCAGTTTTGAGTCTCTCAGGATGCAGTCTGCAAGACAAGTGCCATTGTGCACTGTTGCAGTCATGCTGTGCTCGAAAACACGGCCACAATTTAAACGTTCACAGATTTGGAGAGCAAGCTTGCTCTTTTCCTGAGCATCCAAAAGGTTGAGGGTCACATCAACTGTAGTGTTATTGTAAAAAGCCCTAGGCACACCAGAGCAGCCCTCGGAGAGACTTAGTGTGGAGAGCTCAACTAGTTCAGAGAGACAGAAAAAAACATTAAATGATTTCATTGAATCATCTGCCTTAACTTTGAATGAATGCATTCACTTTTTTATCTTTACAGCATACTGCGATGAGTCAGAGAATTTTCCAACATCGCATCCTGGCGCTGATCTTATCTGAGTGTTGATTCTGTTCTCAGTGTTTATTTCTAGTACATCAGACACTAGACTTTTATTTAGACCCAAACAGCAAAGTGAATATCTAAACCGTGGGGCATTGTTTTGTGTTGCAAAACGTTGTAGCAGTACACTGCAACACAGCCACATCCCGTGAGTCACTTCCTGTGGAAATGTCATATTGTAGCATGGAGGACACCGGGGAAAGAACTTTTTTTTTTAGAAAGTTTATGACATTGCCTCCGCAGTGTGGTTTGAGTGCATGAAGTTCTCCTGATTTATAACTACAGGATGCAGATTGTGTCTGTGTCTATCATTTGTGGAATTGTGACTCATTCTGAAGGTCTTGTTTTTGGGGTGACTTCTCAACAGGGTCAGAGGTCACTGGTCTGATGTACCAGAGTGGTGGTGAAAAACACTACCGTTCAAAGGTTTGGGGATTTTTTTTTTAAATGAATTATTACTTTAATTCAGGAAGGATGCATTAAATTGATCAAAAGTGATGGTAACAACATTGTTATAATAAGTTACGAATAAACGCTGTTCTTTTGAAGATTCTATTCATCAGAGAAAAAAAAATGTATCAAGGTTTCCACAAACTGTTTTTAACATTGATAATAATAAGAAATATATTTTCTGAGCAGACAATCAGCATATTAGATTGATTTTTGAATGATCATGTGACACTGAAGAATGGGTAAATCATAGCAGTAAATCACATTTTGTAGCATATTAAAATAGAAAACATTTATTTTAAATTGCAATTTCACAATATAACCATTTGTGACCCTGGACCACAAAACCAGTCTTAAGTAGGACGGGTATATTTGTAGCAATAGCCAACAATACACTGTATGGGTCAAAATGACAGATTTTTCTTTTATGCCAAAAATCATTAGGATATTAAGTAAAGATCATGTTCCATGAAGATATTTTGTAAATTTCCTACCGTAAAAATATCAAAACTTAATTTTTGATTAGTAACATGCAGTGCTAAGAACTTCATTTGGAGAACTTTAAAGGGGATTTTTTTCAATATTTTGATGTTTTTGCACCCTCAGATTCCAGATTTTAAAATAGTTGTATCTATATTGCCCTATCCTAATAAATCATACATCAATTGATATCTTATTTATCCAGCTTTCAGATGTATAAATATCAATTTCTCAGTTTTTTTTTTTTTGTTTGTTTTTTTTCAATCTCATTGTCAAAAAATATGAGCATAACATACTTCTTTAAAAAACATAAATAGATTTACCGGACCCCAGACATTTGAATGATAAAATGATAAATGGTAAAGAAGCACACAAAAACTGTACTGTATATACTGTAATATTTTAAGAATATTTTTTCTTATATAATATTTATTATTATATATACTATCATTTACTATTTTTTACAACCCTGTTAATAATCTGGGATGTGTATACAAATTAAACCCTGATTTGTGGCATTTCAGTCTAACACTAAACATTAAATAAGCACCAAAGTGAAAAAAAAACAGACAAAATGTGTATAATAAATACTTTTTAAAAACATCACTCAAAAGGGCTTGCTAGTTTGGAAGCAAATGTTAGTTGGTAAATTCCATTTTCGATAAAACACATATTTTTATTTTTGAAAAAAAAAAATTTGTACACAATATGGATTGAGATTATTTAAGCGTCTTCCTGTAATGCTGTAGAAAGGCTCAAAATTGTGTTAAATATTTTTATATAAAGCAATGTTTTTGTCATAATCAGTAATTACAGAAATTCTAAATTATGACGTTGTGCTTAATTGTTGGATATGGTCGAGAGATTGCACGGACATTTCTGTTTGACTCCAGCTTTTCTTTACGTTCTGCATGTATAATGCCTGTGATTGCGTACAGCGTTAACATCATTACATTATTAGTTCACATATTAAACGTGTTTAATGATGATAAAATGAATTGTAGCGTGCAATAAAATGAAGCGGTTGTCTCTGGGGTAGTAGATTGCTCTCACAGTTCTGTGCAATCTTGTGGTGGTCTTGCTGATTTCTTTTCTCTGTTCTGTTTGATGGTAGGAGGTTAGTCTCAGCAGGCTACCTCAAACACTGTTCTCATGCATATTGTTCAACATCTTGATTAACTGCTTGATTTTGCAGGCCTCTTTTAAATGAGCTTGCTTTTTTGATCGCTGCTAGATTTCTGCTAACTGCACACACTGATATAGACAAGATGCAGATGTAGACAAGATAGGAAAGATTTAAATGAACATTCAAAGGAATGTTTTTAGAGTAGAAGTAATCCTTCAACTTACTCGGTTTGTCTGACTGATCAGCATGCTTTGTCACACTCTTGGAAGGTTGGACATCTGTACCATTGAGCCCTAAAGATGAAGAGACAAACATCATAAGTTTTGCAGAGAACATGTTGCCTGAGGCCAGAAGGCAAAACTCACTGTTAGTCTAAAGCGTAAAAGTGCTTAAATAAACAGTCTTCCAGTTTGCTATCAGTCTTCACTGTCTGCAAAAATAATATTCGTCAATAAGCGGAACATAAAAACAACAAAGTTAACTTGGCAGTTTAAAGTTCGCATTCAAAGACTTGCCTTTGAAGACTTTGTCAAAACATGAAAATTTACAACATGGAATATGTTTGAAACGTAGATAAATCTTGACAGTTTTATACAATATGAAATTGTAGTTATTTATAACTAGAGGACTATTTCTTGAAAACCTGCTGTGTTAACGCAAAGTAGATAAAAGGGCTGCTAAACTTGTGTTTCAACACAGCATGGTTGTCTAAATTAGTTTCTCCATCTGCCTCACTCAGAGCCGACACTCGGCTTGGTCATTAAAGCGTACTTTAAAAGTCACAGTATGAAATTCATTCAGAAAAATGATAATTGCATTTGTGACTAACCACTATGTTTTCAATCTCTTGAGACATTATAAGAGAATATAAAAATATTCATTTTTCTTACAAAAATGGCTTGACGTCTAAGTCCGCTTTGGTACATAAAATTATTCACACAGAATGAAATAAATGTAAGAAATAACATCACTACGGATAATTTATACAATACACAATAAAAAAAAAATAATTACTTCAAATTAAGTAATTAAAATTAAAATTAAGTACTTAAAATTACATAAAATGAAGTGTAAACTTACAACACTCTAATAATTTAGTCTAAATAATTAAATCTTTTATGCTAAATAAAATCTAAATAATTTATGCTCATTCTAAAATATTACTCTTGGATTTAACATATAAAATGTGACCCTGGTCCACAAATCCAGTCATAAGGGTCAATTTTTTGAAATTGAGATTTATACGTCATCTGAAAGCTGATGCAAAAAAAATCTAAATATTCACCTTTAAAGTCCAAATGAAGCTCTTAGCAATGCATATACTAATCAAGAATTAAGTTTTGATATAGTTTCGGTAGGAAATTTACATAATATTTTCATGGAACATGATCTTAACTAAATATCCTAATGATTTTTGGCATAAAAGACAAAATTTTGACCCATATAGTGTATTTTGGGCTATTAATATACCCGTGCTACTTAAGACTGGTTTTGTGGTCCAGGGTCACAAAGGACAAACACAAATTAAGTTTTTAGTTTTATAATTAATAGTTTAACATTATCTAAAACAATGGGTTTGTTGTATTACAAAAGAAGATAATTAAAATGAACAAAACAAAATACATTTGCGCAAATTTTCTTTGAAGATTATGTGCACTATTTACTCAAAATACAAATTGTATGCTGTATTTTTGTCAAGATCAATGCATTGTTTATAACAGGGCTTTGGAGAAAATTTACAACAATTGACTTATTCCATTATTGAAACACTCTTCTATAAATGTAGAGCCTTGCAAATGTCTATAACACCCGTATGTCGTTGTACGCAATCTAAATGAACTATGTAGTTCTAAAAATGGCTGTTAGGAAAATACAGTGGTAAGATTTACCGTTCTTTATTTTTAGCCATCATATGCATTTGACAAATTAAGTCATTTTTCCTTCCATTCAATCTTCTGTGAAGTTCATCTTATTATTTACCAATGTGTCATAGTGCACTGAAGTGCATCAACGAATCTCCGGTTGCACTTTGTTTAAACAGCTCTTTAGAAAAGCGGCTAAGGAGTCGAGGCATCGCTGAACTTTCTTTTATCACTTTTTAAAAAAGCCTTCAGGTTGCATTGTGCTGCATTAGTTAAACTGAGCTTTGTTTCAACCACAAAGCGTGTCTTACACCAAGTCTTTTGTTGAAAGTGCACATTTGATTTCCATCTATGATAGTGATTGTCTCTCAAGAGCGGATTGTGCAACACCCTTTGAGAATTTAACAACCTCTCTGCTCAATTAGCACTGACTTAATAGAGAAAGCGCTAGGTTCTTTATTAACTATTATAATAAGTTTTAAAAACTGCCAGAATATTGAATATTACAATTGCAAGCTCTCTAAATGAAAGACCTAGTCTGCCTACACAAAGCATACACCAGAACCATTTTACCTTGAGACAAGGACCAAGCCTGGAGAACAACACACAGCAGCAGAAGAGGCATCTCTCAGTCAGTCAGCCTAACAGCCAAAGCTTTCTGTTCGTCCCTGACAGAGAATTACTCTGACTGAAAAACGTGACCCTGCACCTTCAGCCTTTGGTGTTTGTGCAGTTGCTGCATGTGGTTTCCACTACGGGGCGAATCTGAGCATCATGCCTCACAAATGCACTCCCTACCACAAATGCACACTCTATTTTGCTACCATCACAGGTCAAGTACCCATGTTTGCGGTGTAGAAGTTTTCACTTCATTTTGGACTGTTCCAAAGTGTTTTTAGCGGCTAATGGAGTTATTTTGATTCTGGCAACATTGTGAAACCATTTTCATTTCCCTTCAGTTCATTATGGAATTTTATTGAGTTTCTTTGAGTAGTCAAATAAAATGCTCAAGCTAGGCAGAATCGATTAAGAATTCATCATGAAGCCTAATTCATCTTCATCACTGGCCTGGCATGCAATTAATGAATTGAAGGGACGATAAATACAGCTGTCAGTACATGAATTGTCTATTATTATCGTCAAGCCTAAATTACAATTTTAAGACATTTTTACATGAAAAGCAGTCCTATTGGACTTCTACAGCATTATAGAGATATTTTGGCCCAAAAATGTTTGGGAGTGGAGAATAAAGCCAAATGCAAATAATAATATCCATCTAGCAAAATAAATAGGCTTTCAAAATGGTGGAAAAAAGGCTTCCCATATCATTTGTTGTTGACATCAAAGGCCATGTGTCCAATCAAATGTTTTTTTCATGTAAATGTATCTGTCATTTGGTACACGCCAGCCAAATTAGGCAGAGAAGCCAACATGGACAGGTTGCAGGACATACCTTCATCTTTAAAAACTATAAATAAAACAGTGCAAGGTGAAAAGCAAATATGACAAAGACTACATTAAATATGGGTTCACTTGCATTGAAAATAGTCATTTGTTTGTGCCAACCACAATGTGTTTGGTGGTAAATTATTGGCTGCCAGTTTCAACGGTGTAGAGGCCAATTTCTTTCTTGATAACAGTACTGTGTTAAATTGTTACTTGACTTAACTTTTCCAATGTAAAACCAGTTAAGAGTCATTGTATACTGTATTTTATTTTATTTTATTTCTGTGATTTCAAAGCATCATTAATTTATTTACATGACCCTTCAGAAATCATTAATATTCTGATTTGCTGCTCAAAAAACATTTACTATTATTATTGTGTTGAAAACAGCTGAGTAGAACTTTTGCAGGTTTCTTTGATGAATAGAAAGTTCAGAAGAACAGCATTTATGTGAAATAGTAATCTTTTGTAACATTATAAATGTCTCTTTCATCACTTTTAATCAATTTAAAGCATCCTTCCCTCGTCTGAAAATCTACTCAATTGTTATAAGTATTTATAATAATAATAATAATAATAATAATAATAATAAAATGTTTCTTGAACAGAAAATCAGCATATTAGAATGATTTCTGAAGGATCATGTGACACTGAAGACTGAAGTAATGATGCTGAACATTTAGATTTGATCACAGAAATAAATGACATTTTATAATATATTTAATTAGAAAGCAGTATTTTAAACAGTAAAATAGTGCTTTTGCTGTATTTTAGATCAAGTAAACGCAGGCTTGCTGCACAAAAGAGAATTCTTTGAAAAACATTTGGAAAACTGTTCAAAAACTTTCGACTGGTAATGTTGAATATAATATCCGGCTGCTTGCACTGGGAAACTGTAGAAAATGCTTTATGTCGACTATCGAAATGACAATATAAAATAACTTGACCTTTCTTTCATGTGGACTTTAAGTGTGGTGATCTAACCATATTTTTGGGGATTACTCAAACTGAGACTCACTCAGACGTTGCAGATCTAATGCAGCTTCTACCCACAGAATGAACTGAGCCTTATGGGGTGGTGGCTTAGTGGTTAAAGACCTGACCTGGTTGACCGCACAAAGAGAGCACCTTTAAAGATTATACTTTAACTTGCAATTTCATTGTGTATAAATTTCATTAAAGGAAAAGCAAGCACCTCTCATATGTATGTTTTGTATAAAATGTAAAAACCTAGCTCATCTAATCTTCTAATTTAGTTGTCCTAGCTAGCTGCATATCTGTGCACAACCACAAGGGGAAGCTCTAGTGTTATCAGATGATTTTGAAATACAGTTAAAATGTGTAAATAGGACTAGTGTCCACTATCCGCTATTTATAATCTTTAGATGTGTGAGTACACATCCGTTTCATGTTGGTATGTGATTTCAGGCAGACTGCTGCGGCTGCATTGGCAGCCAGAGGAAAGATGATTTGCTGGTCGAAACACTGCTGAGTAAAAAAAAATTGCTGTGATGTGATTCACTTTGGTGAATTTAAAGTTCGAAAGAACAGCATTTATTTGAAATGCAAATGTTTTAAAACATTCTCAATGGTTTTACTGTCACTTTTGATCAATTTAATTCATTCTTGCTGACTAAAAGTACTTGAACAGTACCATAATTTTAAGGACAAGTGACACATTTTGATGGATAAGATATCTTCTAGATATCTTCTGTAGCTTCTGAAAGGCAGTACTAAATGAAAAAAAAAAAATATTTAGGCAAAATAAGAAAAATGTAAACATCTTCATTCTGTTCAAAAGTTTTCACCCCCGGCTCTTAAACATGAAGCATAAAGAGTCGAGGGGTGAAACTTTTTAAATTTAATGATTAGGGTAAATTTAACTGATTTTGTCTTCTGGGAAACATGTAAGAATATGTGGCTTTTGAAACGCAGTACTAAATTTAAAAAAATATCTATATTAAGACAAAATGAGAAAAATATACAGATCTTCATTCTGTTCGAAAGTTTTCACCCCCAGCTCTAAAGTCCCTCAGCTGTCCTCAGTGTGACAGTATGAATTTCAGAATCTTACAGCCATTGTTGTAAAGGGTTCAAATACACAAAAATGCTGAAAAACCAAAGAATTTGTGGGATCTAAAGGATTTTTCTGAAGAAAAGTGTGCAGGACTTGTGAACAATCACTAAATATGTGTGAGTATATAATGCAAAGTTCAATCATGTCTCTTTTCACAGGCAACCAACAACTACTTTCTTTCTGAGATCTTGACCTATAGTACTAGAAACAACGTTTCTATGAAATATCCTGAAGCTAGAATTTTGTGTTTACATGATAGTGAAAATTAATAATCAACCAGCTTATTAATAATTAAAACTCTAAAATAAACCACAAATATAATCTTTCCTGTGGGATATACTTTTGTATCATTTAAACTGCCTATTCTGTCACTCCTTTGGTCCTGGTTCTCCAATGAAAGCATGACAACAAGCAAACTGTCCAAGTGAATTGGCCTCAACAGACTTTACTTGTGACTTGTGAACAATCACTAAATAAAAAAATAAAAATAAAAAAAACAGCTATGAATTATTCAGGTAACAACACAGTTTTAAGAATCAAGTGTATTTAACTTTTCAAGGGTGTCATTTTTATAAATTCAACTTTTTTTTTCTTGTGGACTATATGCAAACATCCTTTATGTGAAATATCTTATTCAGATCAGTAATAAATAAAAAATAACATGCATTTTGTACTATCCCTCTTATTTTGGTAAATAATTAACATTGTGCAGATTCTGCAAGGTGAATGTAAATTTTTGACCTCAACTGTATATTAAAATGTATACTAATGCCCTCCAATTCCAGTTTTACTTGGTTAGTTGGTAGCGAACAAATTTTCAGTCACAAGATGACTTCATTGAGAAATTGCATTTCTGAAAAGTGTTACAGAAGACCGGGTATGTTGCCATGGACAATAGTCAAATATTGAGTACAACAGACTAGGGTTGCAAAGGGGTGGAAAATTTCCAGTAAATTTCCGGAAACTTTCCAAAAATTCCAGGAAGATTTCAAAAAAATCTTGGAAAGTTTCCAAAATTTCTGGAATGTTTCCAAAATTTAATGGAAATTTTCCAAATGTTTGCAACCCTACAACTGACCAATTAGAAGTAAGTATTCCTTGTATAAGTAAAGTGTAAAATAAAACACGTTTAATAATTAAGTTATATTAAATTATGCTCTAAAGATGAGAGCATTTGTTCTACAGGCACAGTTCATGCAGGCTCCTCCAGGCTCCTCCTGGAACTCATTTTCCAAGAAACATCTTCAATAAATCCACTTATCGGAGGTCGTGCCACATTAGCTACCAAACAACAAATGACTATTGTGGCATGAAACAGATTTATAGTCACACTGACTGAGCTGAAATTGCAGGTTATTTTATCAACAAATTGAGGAACACAGGTTAGCAGCTGACTGGAAAATAATTTTGACGGACATAAAAATCTCAAGTGTCGATAAAACAAAAATCTAATTCAATATCTGGAAATGTCACTCTATAATTGTTTGATTGATAAAACAAACATGTTCATATGCTGCACATCACACAATGTTTTTCAAGACGCTGTCAACATTTTGCTTTTGTACGGCCTGTTATTCTCAAAAGCGAATCTGGTTTGAATGAAATCCGCTGCAGGGTATTTTGTTGGAAATAATCTCATTCTCAACACTTCACTAAAATTTTGTGAAAATCAGTGACAGCAGTGTATTTCATCCAGTACACCTACAGCTCAGGTCATTCAGGTGACATTTTGTTAATAGACTTTTATTTTTACTCAGACCCCCACACAGACCAACCAATTTCACAATTATCCATTATGACACAGTATGTCATTTTATACTATTCAATAAGGAGTTCTCTGACCTCAATTAAGGCATATAATGCAAAGTTCAATCATGTCTCTTTTCACAGGCAACCAACAACTACTTTCTTTCTGAGATCTTGACCTATACTAGAAACAACGTTTCTATGAAATATCCTGAAGCTAGAGTTTTGTGTTTACATGATAGTGAAAATTAATAATCGACCAGCTTATTAATAATTAAAACTCTCAAATAAACAACAAATATAATCTTTCCTGTGGGATATACTTTTGTGTCATTTAAACTGCCTTTTCTGTCACTCCTTTGGTCCTGGTTCTCCAATGAAAGCATGACAACAAGCAAACTGTCCACGTGAATTGGCCTCAACAGACTTTACTGTCATAGAGCTGGTGATGTTTGCCTCTTTATGAACAGTCCATGACTAATGCAAATGGTAATGCTTCATTCTTAATTATCATGACAATTTGCATGTTGGTGGCAGTAATTAAAACAGAACACAACAGGAATGTAAAAGGATCTTGAGATTCCTCAAGTGTTCTTGCAACACTCACATGCCAAAGAGCAGCCTATACCACAAAACATTCATTAAAAATGAATCATTTCATAAATGATTCATACATAAGTGCATAGAAAGAACGTCCCTGACCAACATTTGAAGGATGAGACATCAAACCTATCTTTTTTTTAACCTTAGTTTCACTGAACGGTGTTTGCCTGTCAAATGTGTGATTACATCTTTGTCCTCTTTTCCATTGAGGACACACACACACACACACACACACACACACACACACACACACACAGAGAGAGAGAGAATATTATAGTCATATTCTTGCGCATCCTATTTTATCAAAGTCTTTTCACTTTGCATGTTTTTAATATACTTTTGCAGGTTTTTCTGACAACTCATTATTACATGACAATTAGATGACCTGATGTAACCAGACTAAGAAACACTTCGACTAAATGTCAAAAATAAGCATCTTCAATGTAACTCCACCCAGAGTTGTCACTGACAGTCCCACATTATCTTAACAATCATAAGGTATAGCCTATACCTACATTTATGGTCACAAAGTTTACATAATCTCCAAAATGTTAATTATTTTACCAAAATAAGAGGGATCATACAAAATGCATGTTATTTTTTATTAAGCATTGATCTGAAAAAGATATTTCACATAAAAGACGTTTAGATATAGTCCACAAGAGAAAATAATAGTTGAATTAATAAAAAATTACCCTGTTCAAAAGTTTACATACACTTCTTAATACTGTGTTGTTACCTGAATGATCTGCAGTAGTTCTTCAGAAAAAGCATTCAGGTCCCACAAATTCTTTGGTTTTTCAACATTTTTATATATTTTAACCCTTTCCAACAATGACTGCATGATTTTGAGATCCATCTTTTCACATTGAGGACAACTAAGAGACTCATATGCAACTATTACAAAGGTTCAAATTGTCACTGATGCTCCAGAAGAAAAAAACGATGCATTAAGAGCCAGAGGTGTTAACTTTTGAACAGAATAAATGAAGATGTGTACATTTTTCTTATTTTGCCTAATAATCATATTTCTTTCTATAAGCTATAGAAGATACGTGCACGTTTCCCAAAGGACAAAATAAGTTACATTTACCCTGATCTTCTTTCTTCTAAAGCATCAGTTAGCATTTGAAACTTCTGTAATAGTTGCATAGTCCCTCAGTGTGAAAAGACGGATCTCAAAACCATACAGTCTTTGTTGGAAAGGGTTCAAGTAGACAAAAATGCTGAAAAACCAAATAATTTGTGGGACCTGAAGATGTTTCAAAAGAACAGTGGGCAATTTAACTGTTCAGGAAAAACAAGGGACTCATGAACAACTATCACTAAACAAAAAAATATAAGTACACACACAGCAGTGGATCATTCAGGTAACAGCACAGTATTAAGAATCAAGTGTATGTAAACTTTTGAACATTTTTATAAATTCAACTATTATTTTAAGTGGACTATACGTAAACATATTTTATGTGAAATATCTTATTCAGGTCAGTAGTAAATAAAATATAACATGCATTGTGTATGTTCACTCTTATTTTGGTAAAAATAATTCACATTTTGCAGATTCTGCAAGGTGCAAGGTGTATGTTTGACCTCAACTGTATGTGACTCCATACCACCGAAACAAAAAGCCTGTTGGTGCTACAATTTTTTTTTCTTTAACAAGTTAAAGGCAATAAATGAACAGCTTGAGCTTGTACACAAACAAGTGTTCACGGGCAGTAAATTGCAAGTTAGAATTGAGCATTCTTTCAAAAACGGACTCGTTTGTGTCAGTGAGAACAAAGCAGTGTTCTTACCCTCCAAAAATGGTGCAGATGAAAGCTCACTTGCCAGATCTGTGTATTTGTCAGGTTTTTACAGACACTACGCATGATTACAAACATTACACTGCTTTTCTACAAAATCTACAATAGCAGTAGATGTTAAATAACTTACATTTTAGACAGCTTCTTTGTTTTTGACAGATGATTCCTCCTCCTTTTTCTTTAAGGTTTTATGGCAGCTAGAATTCAATTTGCATTACTGCCATCTTCTGTCCTGTCTTAAAATCTATTTTTATTTTAGAATCATCTTTATTAAATAAACATTTCCTATCTTGCACTATCTGTACATGTCTTTAAGTTTCGTAAATTAATGAATGAGAGTTTTCATCAGTTGAGTGAATGATTTAATAATGCACTCTGCCATGTTTCATTCTTGAATAAATCAGTTGAGTGAATTATTCTATCACTGAATTAGAAATAATACATAACCAAATTACTTTTATTATTATTTCTAAGTATTTATATGACACAAATATAAATACTGGACTAGAATGACATAACGTGCCATCACACATTTAGTTCCTCACAACTGAATCACATTTAAATTAGATAAACCAAAGGCTGAGAAGCTAAATGGATTAAGAAACTGTCTGTTTCTGAATGCTGTCACATCTAACAGCTCTTTTTGACATCCTACGCAACGCATGCATTCTGCTCTGCACAACCTTACTTTGTTGCACAATCTACTAGATTTCACCATGAGCTGCAACACAGTGCTGTCCATTTCTTATTGCTCTATGCTGATCTATTATTTGTAGTGTACTTTAGCATTTTTGATGGTAGATAGATACACAGTGCTGTAAGCTGCCATGATTTTCGCAGTTGTTGAATTACATCATGGTTTTCTAAAGAAGAACAAAAAATTGGCCATTGAACCAACTTGGCCTGTAAGGCTAAGCTATCAAGTGAACTTAAGCATTAGTAATGAGTCTCAAAAAGGTCATATTATCATAACTGAACTGACAAAAACTGTCTTAATTGACCTTGTCATAAGGAAGATCAATTGGCACCCGTGGCGCAAAAAAAGCTAGATAGGGATAATCTTTTAAATGCATTGAAAGTACAGTTTTGACTTGGTGTCCTTAATGTATTCAGCATCATTGTTCCAAGAAAAAGCTTCTTTCACTTTTATCCTATTAAATGCTGGCTCAAGCCTTTGCTCAACTGCACAACAAGAGCAAAATAATAATTACCACACAACGCAAAAGAAGCACAGCAGACTCCTTACAATAATTGATTAATTTGCTTTTTTTTACTTTGTTGCAAATGTGTTCAATTTAGACAGTAATTCGTGTTTTATTCCCCGGATGTCTCAGGAAGATGAAGATGAACTGTGCAACACAGTAATTGTGAGTGTCTGTGTTTTTGTTCGAGGGCACTTGATGTCAACAACATGGCATTTCTAAGTCCCACTTCTTACTAATGCTATTTACTTGTTCAGTAAATCCTTTATGTACGACACAGTTCCCCTGGCAACCCTGTATGACGCTCAAAGAACAATCTTCATGCTATCTGAACTGCCACATGTGTGAGACAGTGAGATCGAACTCCCTCTGTCTTTAAAAGGGTCCTATTATCCTGTTTTAAAAGTCTTTATTTTGTTTTGGGGGTGCAGTAGTTTTCAATCCTGGTCCTGGGGACCCACAGCTCTGCACATTTTGTATGTATCCCTTATCTGACACACTCAGTTAAGTACATGGATCTCTCTTCTAACGGGCTGATGAACTGCATCAGGTGTGGTAAATAAGAGAGACACACAAAATGTGCAGAGCAGTGGGTCCCCCAGGCTGGCACAAATGGCTTGATTAGTTCCGGGTTGTGTTGTGATTGGTTAATAATTTTAATTGGCGAACAGCTTAGACTTCCCAAAAGCAGCAAGCTAGATTAAAGTGATTCTTATGTTTTAAATATGGATAATTTTCTTACAAAAACACATTGGATGTCAGGGCTCGGGTTTGATCGACTTCTCTTTTCTGCTGCACTAAGTTTTGTTTTTGTTTTTGTCTGCAAGTGCTGACAGCACTCAGCTGATTGTGTTTCGCAATCAGTGCGGTCGTGCACGTTCTCGCAGCTGTTTGTCATTTTCTTATTAATTCCTCATTTAAATGTCTTGTTTTCACGTCTTTCTTTGCCAGTGTGTTTTGTTACTCAAGCTTCACTTGCACGTTTTGCTTTGTTCTCTTAGTTATGTTGTGTTGCTTTTTGTTTTTTCATTTATTTAGTTAATTCTGTCACTGCCTGGATTATTCGCACTTACTGGCCAGCTGCTTGCCCTCCTCTCGTTCTGGACTGCGATTGATGTTTGGTTCTCCATCCTTTTCTGCCTGCCTGCATGGACTGTAAACGATGACGGACAGTACATGATGATTTGACTCTCGTCTGTTCCTGACCATCGTGTGCTACTTCCAGTGGTGCAACCGCTCATCTGCTGCTTGATCTCCGTCTGGCGGAATGTGTTGCGGCTTTCCTGGAATGTGCCGCTTGGATCGCTCTCTCTCTTGCTGATCCCGGCTTGATTATTCATAGTCCTCTCATCGTCCTGCTGACCTAAGTGAGTAAATAATACGCTACAGCAGTGTTGATCCTATCGTCAGCCTGTGAGATCACCGATACATAATATTATCATTACTGTGCTAATTAATTTTATTATTTACATGCCCAAAACCAGCTCCAGCATAAAGTTAGTGAAGCTATCTACACTGTATGATAAGTAAATCTCTTACCACACACTGCACACATCTACTGCGTGGCACCGACGTGGCAACTGATGATCGTCACTCCAGTCAATGCTTGTGTTTACATCAGCCACGGCTCCGCATGTGTTTCACCTCTTTATACCGCACATATCAACGGCGTGGCTCCAGCACGGCTACCGGAGCAGTTCACGGACAATTTAGTCAATGCTTGCATTTATAAAAGCCGCCCTGCGGCTCGCTGAAGCATCCCAGAAGCGGCTGTCCATACTACATTGCTAAAGTTAGGCGAATCCCCCATCTCGTCCCTCCCCACCCTCCAATGATTCGAATTTCCGTAGGCAGGATTTATGTTGTGACATCATAGCATCCGAAAACCAAACACTGTAGTTCAAAGGAGACATTTGTTGAAGTTCTTGAAAAGGGAGTTTTTAAAAACTAAATGTCTTCCCATGGAATGGAATTTGAGATTTTTTTAACTTTGTAGATGTTTTTTGTGCCCCAACATTCACACCACACACTGACTAAAATTCAAAAAGTAAAAAAGTATAATAAGACTCCTTTAAAGAAACAGCTCCCCCAAATTGCTAAACTGTACTCACCCACACCCAAAGTAAGCATTACATCAACTGCTGACCAATGGATTCTCTACAGCAGGGATCCTCAAATCTGGCCCACGAGATCCATTTTCCTAAAGAGTTCAGCGCTAACCCTAATCAAACACACCTGAGCATGCTAATCAAGGTCTCCAGGATCATTAGAGAATCACAAGTAGGTAAGTTTGATCAGGGTTGGAGCTAAACTCTGCAGCGCATTGGCCCTCCAGGGTAAGATTTGAGGAACCCTGCTCTACAGTGAATGGGTGCCATCAGAATCAGAGTCCCTTTAGATAACCCTATGGATATGGCTTGTTTATTAAGATATCACGAGAAATGTAAGAGATTTTTTTATGCCCAAACATACACACCACACACTGGCTAAAATTCAAAAAGTAAAAAAAGTATAATAAGACTCCTTTAAAGAAACAGCTTCCCCAAATTACTAAAAATGTACTCACCCACAGGCCATCCAAGTTGTAGACTTGTTTCTTCAACGAAACAGACTTGGAAAAAGTAAGCATTACGTCAGTTGCTCACCAATGGATTATCTAGTAGTGAATGGGTGCCATCAGAATGAGAGTGCAAAAAATGGATTGATTTCTTACAAAAACAAGTTTTTTACTTCACAAGACATTAATTAAATCAACTGGAGTCATGCAGATTACTTATAAATTGTGATGTTTTATTAACTGTTTGGAATCTCATTCTGATGGCACTGAAGAGGATCCAACTTTACCCACTCAGCATGTTAACAATGTCAGCTGCACCATTATCTTCTTGGACAGGCTCGCATCCCAGTGGCTATTTTCCTCACAAAACCTTCCTGCAATGGCAGAGGGATCTGCAAAATAGAAGAAATATGGAATCTGCAAAAAATGCCTTTATGGTGTCTGAACAAATAAAGCAGAACATCACTGTCAGCAAAGTGCAGCAGAATATGAGTGAAAATAATTCACTAGCAAATGCAGTGGTCAGGTGACTTTTAGTATATTAACTTGAGACTTGAGGTTTAAAGAGACCAGGAGTCGAAACGAAGTAAAGAAGCCGGATGAAAAACTCGAAATGTGTCTGTTTATCAACCAAGGCTTCAAACTAACAGTACATTAGACCACAGACGGGGGATATAGATTTTGAAGGACAAATTTTTTTTTTCAAATGGCCAGGCTGTTAGCTGCATTTCAGCATCTCTTGAAAGCTTTTGCACGTGAGAGATGTGTACTTTATCGTTGGGTTGCTGCACAAGAGTATGTGGAAAGGTAAATGCGCAGTTGTAAATTAAATTTCTAATGACAGAGTTGCATTTTATGGGTGTTTTCACACAGCTTTCAGATATAAAAAAGAGCTAGGAGTGTGAAGTTTGTTACTGCTTTGAGGTTTTACTAGCATGGATTTTGAAAACATTTCAATGAGGGCGGGGAGAAAAATCTTACTTCAGAATGAATAGACATGTAGGATCCAGGATACACAGAGATGAATCCCTTTAGATATGGCTTGTTTATTAAGATATTACAAGAGATTTTTACCAGATATTTTATATTTATATGTTCTATTACCAGTTTTCCAATACAGATTTTTTTTGTGACCAGGAATATGTTTTTTTTTTATCATGTTTTTTTTTTTTTTTTTTAATGGAATAATATCCAAAACATACAACAGCATTTTAGTGTCACATTAAAAAAAATAAAAAAAATGACAAAATTATTTTAAAAAATTTGAGAAAAAAATTCTAAATATTAAGAGAATAAAGTTTAAATTACGAGAATAAATCCAAAATATTTTGGAAATTACGTCGAAATTACGAGAATGAAGACAAAATGTTTCGAGAATAAAGTTGCAATTTCGAGAATAAAGTCAAAATATTTAAAAAAACAAAATTGAAAGCTAAGACTCTGGAATATCTTCCGGTGCTCCCAATCCAGGCCATTTACATGCAAAAAAGGCTAGAATATAATCTCAAAATATTATACATTTATTCTTGTAATTGCTGTGAATTAATACTCGTAATTTTGACTTTATTCTCAAAATATTTGGACTTTATTCTCAAAACATTTCAACTTTGTTCTCGAAACCCTTTGACTTTATTCTCATAATTTTTACTTTAGTCTCGAAATATTTTGACTTTATTCTCATAATATTTTGACTGTATTCTCGAAACATTACGACTTTAATGTTGTCGTAATATGGTCACACCATGAATGAATAAACAAACCTTGTATTTTTTTCCAGTCTCCTATTGTGAAAATATCCACAAAACTCCTTTTATAAAAACTAAACTGTATCCTTAAAACTTAAGTCATGAATTAAAAAAAAAAAGTTCTCAGATTGATAAGGTTTCAAAAATACAACTCTCTAATCAAATGAAAAAAAAAATCTCTTGACAAAAATTCTCCTTCAAAAAATACAAATAAATAATGTGTATATATGTTTATATATCATAATATGCATACCTAATGCTTTAAGCCAGTTGTTTATGAACAAAAACTTTGCTTGGCTTTTCACCAATTCACCAGTTCCATAACATTTTGCAGTTCATACCTGTTTATACGTGTAACACCTAATCATCATCATAGTAATACAGGTGGCAACAATGATGATCAATTAAAATTCATCGAAATTGGCCTTCCAAAAACACAAAAGTTTCTTTCTAAAGAAAAAACTTAAACTTAAAACAGAAATAATTTTTTCTTGAAGATACCAACTGAGCTGTTTGTGTAAGTGTATGTAAACATGAATATCGCGAGCTGCTCTGTGTAGTCTATAGAGGCTATGTGTTAATGTTGTAACCACTAATTAGGTGTTATCTCACAGCTTTTAGACAGAGAGCGAGATCGTTCCACCCACCACCTGACATCGCTCGAGCTGATATGAAGTACATCCTTTGCACTCTTCCAGAAACATGCACAATTATACCAGTCACGCACTCCTCTTCCGCCTGTCACATACAGCACATTCCTGACCTACTAATTACCGTACAAGTCTAATCTCCCAGCTATTAAGCCTTAATGTTAACATCGATTTGGTGAACTGACAAGTGCTGCGAGAACCTTTTGTCAACATCTCACGCTGTCATTTTGATTTGGCCTCTTGGGAGGGATTCTCCATTTAACCCAGTCTAAAGCACACATTGTCTTCACCAAATAAATTACCATGCATTGTGCCAGTTTGAACAGTGCAACCTGTCAAAATGACATGATAAGTAACGTTTAGATTTCGGATTTTAAATCTTTAAATTCAAGGCCCGCATTGGTAGAACAATGAATCTTTATTAATTCAATGATTCAAAGTGCAGAGGTTTAGATTGGAAAGGTAATGTAAGCGAAAGTAGGATTTGTAATGCATGAGAATGACGGAAATGCAACAATTCTCACACCTTCAATCCTTTAGGGTTCTGTAAACACTATTTCTCTTATGAAAGACGTGTTGCCTTTGATAAGATGGTATTCATCAAGCCACAGCTGTGGAGCTTTTTCCTGTTGATTCATTTTTTTCAGACTTCATCTCTATAAAAAGCCACACAGCAGGGCACTGCCACGTTGTGACACAGTCAATCACATTTTCTTGAGGAAAAGCAATTTCCACACCATTATCCACAGGTTTCATTGGTTTCTGCTTTACATGAAAGTTAATTACTTTAAAATTATGTTTGTTCTTTCAAAAAATGGAATAACTTAAGTGATTACTTTGGTAGTTGTGAATGAGAGAATAGGGTATAGTAACAAGTTTATGTTACTATATTATGTTGTTTTTATATACTGCATTGAATATGTACATTGTATTACAAAATATATAGGTGGCTCGAGTTTAATATATCAATATACTTTCTGTAAGGCAGCACTGTTTATATCAACATAGACTGATTTTACGACACATTACATTGGCGGCACTGAATGTAAACAATGCCACTGAACTGAACAAAACTCGTAAATTTAGCTGATTATTGCTGCTGAAAATGGTCAATTGTTGTCATGTTTTAAGCTGTACAAATTGGTCGGTCTACAGTACCATAGACTGCCAAAAGTTATAACAAATCAAGTAGAAGAGTGCAAAAAAATGCCTGAGGAACAAAAGGGGTTTGTGACAGAGCTGCACGATTCTGAATAAAATGAGAATCACAATTTTTTTTTGCTTAGAATGAAGATCATGATTCTCTCATGATTCTGGAGAACTTTTTTATTTTAAAGATTTACCCCTGAACATCAGGTTATCAAACAGCAGTAAAATAGCCGTAAAATAAACTTTGCTTTAAATTTAAGGAAATGTCATTTAAAATAATGTAATAGTGTAAAGAAAAAAAATCACCATTAAACATTAAAAAATAAAGACAGAAAGCTATTATGTCAGAGTAAAGCGATTTAAAGATTCTTTGCTAGAAACACCTATCAATATTTTATAGTTGTCACCGTCCACTTTGTGGGATGCCCAAGTTTACTTCACCATTTTACAAATAAATCCAAATCTAATCACTCTATATCGGTTTAAGGCTCCTAAATAGATATTTGACATTTTTTGTGTTACAAATTATGTAGGAAAAATAATTTATGACAAGAGTACACCTCAAAAATCTACTTCATAACAGGAGTTCTGACCTTTTTCACAAACAGACTTCCTTGCCTTTTTCCCTATTACACTTTAGAAATCATAAGTAATTATATATCAGATGAAAACTTAAAATTTCAAAATTCATCCTTTGAAAGCCATATTAAAATCAGACATTGCATTAACATGGAAAATGTACATCAAAATCATATTACAAAATGTGTTTGTCCATGAATTATAAAGATTTAAGTTTTAATTCTACATTTTCACGTCTCTGTTCAAAAATGGGAGTAACAGTTAAGGGGTTAATGGATCGTCATGCTCATATATGGTTCCATTGCTCTGCTGCATAAATCTGGCACGATCAAAGTACTACTCTTTAACATTCAAAGTGCAAATAGAGACCGAATTTTTCAAGCATGATACAGTGTTATTATAGCCCACATACTAATAACAGCCTAGATATTTTATGTAGCCTAATTTGCGTGCATTGGGGAGTCGCTCTTTAAACGCGGGGTATTCAAATTCCTTTTGAATGCGCGTGCGTGTTTTACTTTTGGTTTCGTTTTAACTATCGCGCAAAACTCTTGGCGGCGCTGAGCGTGCATTATACAATACAAGAGATTACTTTAACAAAACCATTTGAAAGTGGGAATACACAAACAGGATTTTGAAAAGCGTGTCCAAAGTGGAAATTACGCCCATCAGTTATCATCTGATGTGAATGAATGCCATTGTACAGTACATTGAGACAGAGGCGCCATGAATTGCATCTGACAGAATGTGCGCTGTAGCACTAAATATAATATATTTATTCCAAAGCAGATTGTAAAGACATTTTAATTGTCCAACATCAAAAATCGTCATATCACACACCAGTAATTGCAATGCAGTTTGTGCAGATCCTGAACAGAGTTTTTTTGAGAGAAAAAAACCGTCTGGTTCCTAGTTCAGCGGAGCGCACTGTCAGAGACAGGGAGCGATTGACGGCTAATATCTCAAAACTTTATTAAATGTAATAAAGTAAAGATGAAGTTTAAATGGTTATGTAATGTTGGAGAGAACAGCGAACCTGTCACTGCATCGGCTCACAGCAGTCTGTGCAGTAATTAGGCTAGCCAAAGTTTTGTAAAATATAAATAAAATGTAATTGGCTGAATGGTATAAATGCTGGATTAAGATCGTGTGGGGGATCGAATCGAGATTAATTTAACGATTAATTGTGCAGCTAGTTTGTGGTTGACCAAACCGAACCAACATTTGTGTTTGTTCTTATCATTTCCATTCAGGTAGGTGAAATAGTAAGCTAATATCTTAATTAAGACTGCTTGTATATCTTCACCACCTATTAACTTTAGTTTGTCAAAATATTGCACCCTTTCCTGCTTACTAAGTCCTTCTCTATATGATTTAGCAGCTTCCACATGTTTTTTCCTGTGGTTTAGACAGCATAAATTAGCAGAACAACGTATTCAGTAGTGCAATCCATGCTGTTTACATATGATTATCGCCAATATGGCCGTGCATCCGGATATCTGACCAAATTGTGACCCAAGTTCAAACCCTCTACATTGTGATTTAATATGAGACGAGCATATTTGAAAAATAGCAGAGGACATGGAGTGAGCTACTGCGGAAAAGTGTGTAAGTGTGTCCTAAACAGAGACATGGTTTATATTTAATGTTTTAAAATAACTAGTAAAATATAGTTAAAACATAAGGTTATAGTTATGACAGATGCTATGACAAAAAGGCAGCGTGTGCTGCTAACACCTACTTGCGCAGTTTAATGTGTTAGAGATGTGGTGATTTCCCTCAATAAACTTACATGTCACAGGCATATTCTCTATCTGTAAATGTTATAAAGTCATGGAAATACTTCCATTTTGTTGTCGGGAGTGGATGAGCCTTCTATACGCGAGTCTCCGCTTCTTTGGCTAAACTTAACAGACGTCAGTGAGCGATCGCTGTCGCGCGCATGCGCGCCAAACATACTGTGCGCAATTCTGACTAAAACATTTGTTAAAATATTTGTAGATGGACAACAAATAAATGTGCCATATGTACAATTTTAAACCTACAAGTAAGTGTATTTTTATGATAGCAGTAACTGTAAAGTATAAAATAGTCTGTGCTTTTGTTTTTATTTATTTTCAATTTTAGTTTAGTGAGTTTAACTTCAGTTTTAAAAGCATTATTTTTGTATTAAGATTGTAATCATACAATTTTAGAATGTAATGTGATTTTTTATTTTTTTTTTGGCACAACACTGTGCTGAGATAAGCTGGTTCATTAGCCAAAACAACCAGAAAAATAACTGCAAAACATGCCAAAAAAAAAAAAAAAAAAAAAAAACTGTCTGAGGAAAGAAAGGTGTTTGTGGTTGGCCAAACTGAACCAAGGCAACAACATTTCTTAACAACATTTGTGTTTGTTCTTATCATTTAAGGTAAGTGAAATATTAGGCGAATATATCTTAATTAATTTAATACTGCTTGTATGTATCTTTGCCACCTATTAACTTTAGTTTGTCAAAATATTGCGCCTTTTCCTGTTTACTAAGCCCTTCTCTATATGATTTAGCAGCATAAATTAACAGCTTATTCAGTAGTACATTAACCATGCAATGACAACACTGTGCTGTCCATTTTCTTATTGCTATATTGAGTATTATTTGCAGTGTACTTCAGCATCTTTGATAGTAGATAGATACACAGTGCTAAAAGCTGTTTTTGCCGTTGCTGTGCATTACATCTTGGTTTTCCAAAGATGATGCATGCATGCTGTAACTGACCAAACCGTGATGTAACCCTCTATAGCTCGGCGGAAGCCAAACCCATAAAATTTACAAAAGCCTGTGCCCGTGCTTACGTGAAAAAAGGTCTTGTATATGTTGAGTTTTGTCAAGTCAAGCACTTATTTTTCTTTAGAAAATGGCCTTATATTTTCTAGAGCAGAGAAATATTTTACATTTTCACTTCCAATTAATATTATCTGTTAGAAAAATGAAATTACATTCAATTATTTCCTTTACAAACTGGTGTCCTTGACTAAGGAGTGTATGGTTAAAAAAAACCCAGCTCAGCTAAAAATGAAAACTTTCCTTCCAAGGCTATATGCTGCTATATTTTCTGTGGAACACAAAAGTAGACATTTTTGAGCAATCGTTACACAGCTTTTGCTATATAATGATGGTTCACAGGGCTGTCATGCTCCTAAAAGGGCTAAAAACACTATAGAAGGACAATCAAAATTCAAAAATGACGCCTCTTGTGGAGTGCTGTAGGGGGTCGTGTTACACAAAGCAAAGTAATATCAGAAAGCCCAGCCGGTTCTAAATTGTGCGGTCACAATGCAGACTATTGCACTGTAATGATGGGTGTTAAGGAACGGAAGAAAGACCTTCCTCCTACTCTCATGCATTATGCTATCAGACACAAAGGGCAAGAGCACGTCCAGCATTTTTAAACGAGAACACAAAGATGAAAGCCTGTATTCTGCAGTGTGTGGGTGCTTTCCTTCTGATCATTATAGTTTAAAGCCACGGGCTCCACTCCGCCGATAAGGAATGTTGCCTTAAAATACACCTACGAGTAAGTAACACATTCAATGAGAAATAAAATACAGAAGTAGGTAAACTAAAAAAAAAACGCAGTTTTCTGTTATAACAGTAAGTGAGCCTAACATCTGCATCACAGCAACACACTTAAAAAATAAAAATAACAGTTATTTTTAGCATTGAAGTAAGAATCTTTAATATCCATGGAAACTTTTCATTGCACAGAAGGGTCTTTAATGTGAAAAAAAAAGATTATTAAAATGTTTTTAACTCCAAGAATTTCACTTAAAAGTTTTTTGGGGAACCCAAAAACTTTTGTACAATCAAAAATTATGAGTACAGAGTCTATAGACATCTTACCATTTTTCTATGATGATATATTCTGTACAGTTGTTGACTGCCACACCATTATTGAAGTAGATTTTTCTCACTAGTCTACTATCGTGGTATAATCAATTTCAGGTCAGTTTAAGTGTGGTTTCTCACTTTACACAGTCTCTGTCAGTTTAGGTAAGTTGTTCTTTGGCCAAAATAGAGCTAAAAAATCTGGACAAAGTCAAATGTTGCTTCAAAGAAAAAGTACACCGCTGTCTAGTGCCAGCAGGGGGCGCACTTTAGCTGTCATTATGAATCAACTGTAAAACTGTCAGCCAATCTGACATTCTGTATGAGTTTCTATCCTCCCACCCACAACTACACGCAGACTGATGCCGCGTTCCAGGCAACCCGTTACTTTTCCAACCTTCTACCCGTGAAAGTGCATCCGAACGGCAGTCAAACCCGTGAATTCCCGCTCGTGAACTCGTACTAGATCGATGTACTCCCAGTTCCGAGTTCTGACGTGACATAGCTCGCAAAACCACTATGGCAGCACCTGCGGGCGCGGTGTTTGTGCAAGTGGTACACAGTGAAAAAATAGACTTTGGGACAATATAATGTTGCAAACAAATTAATAATAATGTAATAATAATAAATGCGCTCAGGCAGTTTGGGGTGACTTGCCTGGAACGCTACAAAGTCGTGAGTCGTGATTTGAAGTGAATTACGAGTTTAAAAACCTGCCTGGAACGCATGAGCTCAAACTCATTGAAATTCATCTGATACCGGAAGCGCATTCTGTCAAACTTAATAACTGATGCTCGATAACTTATGCAGGCGTATAAAAAAATTTCAATTTGGATTTTTCAGCTCAAGGATTTAATTCAATTTAAATTCGAACTTCGACTTGGAATGACATTATACACTGCCTCAGTTGTTTGCAATAACTAACAATTTGTAAGCTGCTTGAATTGCACACACACAATTTTTCCTCCAGGCATTCAGTCCTTAAAGAGATAGCTCACCAATTCTGTCATCGTTCACTTATCCTTATGTTAATTCAAATCTGTGCGCCATCTCATTCTTCCATGGAACAAAAACGTAAAAAATGTGCATGTTAATTATAATAGTAGGCTATATTATAACCAAGTGCCTTCAAGCCCCCATAAAACAAAAAGTCCCATAAAAATGGTCCATACGACTTCTGAGGCCACATCTTAGCTTCAAAGCATAATTAAATATTGTTTGATTTTACGATGCTACATTAATTGGCCATATTTGCACTGAAAGTAAACAATGCCACTGAATTGCAGCTGAAAATGATCCATTATTGTCATGTTTTGGGCTGTTCTAACTGGTCAGACCTGGAAAAAACATTTAAAGTATTATAGATTACAAAAAGTTACAGTGGTGTGAAAAAGTGTTGCCCCCCTTCCTGTTTTTTTGTTGTTGTTTGCATGTTTGTCACACTGAAATGTTTCAGATCATCAAACAAAATTAAATATTAAAGATAACAAGTAAACACAACATGCAGTTTTTGAACGAAGTTTTTTTATTATGAAGTGAAACCAAAATTCAAACCCACATGGCCCTATATGAAATTGTTTACCCCCTAAAATTAATAACTGGTTGGGCCACCCTTAGCAGCAACAACTGCAATCAAGCGTTTGCAAGAACTGCTTATTTTCAGAGGTGGATTTGCTGGTGTGTTTTGGATCATTGTCCTGCTGCAGAACCCAAGTTCGCTTCAGCTTGAAATCACAAACAGATGGCCTTCAGGACTTTTTGGTAGACAGCAGAATTCATGGTTCCATTTATCACAGCAAGTCTTCCAGGTCCAGAAGCAGCAAAACAGCCCCAGACCATCACACTACCGCCACCATATTTTACTGTTGATATGATGTTCTTTTTCTGAAATGCTGCGTCACTTTTACACCAGATGTAATGGGACACACCTTCCAAAACGTTCAACTTTGGTCTCGTCAGTCCAGAGTATTTTCCCCAATTCTTGGGGATCATCAAGATGTGTTCTGGCAAAACTGAGATGAGCCTTTATGTTCTTTTTGCTAAGCAGCAGTTTTCATCTTGAAACTCTGCAATGCAGGCCATTTTTGCCAGGTCTCTTTCTTATGGTGGAGTCATGAACACTGACCTTAACTTAGGCAAGAGAGGCCTGGAGTGCTTTAGATGTTGTTGCGGGGTCTTTTGTGACCTCTTGGATGAGTTGTTGCTGCGCTCTTGGGGTAATTTTGGTCGGCCGGCCACTCCTGGGAAGGTTCACCACTGTTCCATATTTTCACCAATTGTGAATAATGGCTCTCACTTTGGTTCGCTGGAAATGCTTTAGAAAAGCCTTTATAACCTTTTCCAGATAAATCTCAATTAGAATAGGTCTCAATAACTTTCTTTCTCAATTGTTCCTGAATTTCTTTGGATCTCAACATGATGTGTAGCTTTTTGGTCTACTTCACTTTGTCAGGCAGGTCCTATTTAAGTGATTTCTTGCGAACAGGTGTGGCAGTAATCAGGCCTGGGTGTGGCTAGAAACTGAACTCAGGTGTGATAAACGGGAAACACTTTTTTACACAGGGCCATGTGGGTTTAGATTTTTTCCCTTTATAAAAAACCCCTTCATTTAAAAACTGCATGTTGTGTTTACTTGTGTTATCTTCGATTAATACTTAAATCTGTTTGATGATCTGAAACGTTAAAGTGTGACAAATATGCAAAAAAATAAAAAATCATTAAGGGGGCCAACACTTTTTCACACCACTGTATAACAAATCAAAAAGAAGATTTCAAAAACTGTCTGAGGAACAAAAGGCATTTGTGGTTGGCCAAACTGAACCAGGATTTTTAGGGCAAGAATCTTGACAACATTTGTGGTTGTTCTTATTTCCGGTCAGGTAGTTGAAATATTAGGCTAATCTTAATTAAGATAGCTTGTACTTACCATTAGCACCTATTAACCCTGTTGAAAAAAAACAGCATATACTGGTTAGGTAGGGTTTGATGCTGGGATGCTGGTTTTAGCTGATTTATGCCAGTCCTTAGCTGGTCATGTTGCTGGTCAAGGACCAGCATAAACCAGCAAAGAATCAGCATAAACCAGCATATTCTGGTTTTTTTCAACAGGGAACTTTAGTTTGTCAGAATATTACACTCTTTCCTGCTTACTAAGTCCTTCTCTACATGATTTAGCACCTTCCAAGCAGTTTTTCCATGGTTTAGATGGTATAAATGACCAGAACAACACATTCAGTAATTTATTAACCATGCAATCCAATGCGATTGTTTACATTACATCCGAGTATCACCAATATGGCCGTGCATCTGAGTTACTGACCAAATCGTGACTTAAGTGCAAACCCTCTATATCACCAACTTGTCACTGACGTCAGACCTGGTAAAATTTGTATTCACAAGACAATTCTGAATGCACAAAAAACAACTGGGTTTTAAAAGCTGTTGGGCTTTCAAAGAACTTATTCAATTTCGTAAATATCTACCATATAAATATAGTTACCTGAACTATTTTCCCATGTGTAGAAGAAACGACTTCTCTAGTACTTTGAAACATTATTTAAAATGTGATCAATGACCTCAAAACATCTTTTGTGCTTGATGGAAGAATGTCATACAGGTTAGGAAAGAAAGACATGGAAGACAATCATACATTTTAGTTTTATTGCAAACTATTCGTTTAAAGAATTCCGTCATCGTTTACATACCATAATTAATCATTCCAAACCTATATATCTTACTTTCTTCTGTGGAATGCCAAAGATGATGATTTGATGGTTACTATTCTTCCATTACATTGAAAATGTGTTCCACATGTTTGTAATAGTGAGTAAACAGAGAGAAATTTCATTATGCGGTGAACTATTCCTTTCAGCTACTCTCAATGTGGAGAATACAGTTCAAAGAGTGAATTAAATGAACTTTACTTTAAACACATCAGCATCTTCTGTTCACAAAAACTGAGCACTTGTCATTCCTTTTGTTTGCTTTAATTCTTCAAAATGGCACTTTCTCTGAGCCTAAAGTTGAACATTTTAATCGCCATGACTGAAAGGCAAAGGACAAATTATTTATGAGAGAAGACAATGTGACTGCAGAGTAGATAATAGCATTCCTATTTCCAAGCTAGTCATGATAACCACCTAGAGTGCTTAATAATCTTAATGATGATTAAAATATGTTCAACAATCTTGTTTCTGGAGTCTTATATATTCAATTTTACTTGTGTATTATCATAGAGGACCAAAGATTGCTCTGGATATGATCAGCTAAAATGTGTGCAGGACTATGCTAACCTATTGATTTTATTTCCCAAAAGTTTAAAGGTCATATTAGCATGTAAAAATGTCCTGCCTAAACTTGGTTTAACCTTAGATGTACCCAGACTGATAATTGCATCATGGAGATTTTTCTTGTGTCGCAACATGCACGTGATGTTTAATCGCTTACATCAGCAGAATAATCCCCATGTGCAGAGCAGACGGGTTTAACATCTGCAGCCAAGGGCCCTCTGACAAACGAACAGTCCCAACAGGTTATTATACCGTACAATGATCCGCACTGAAACCTTTTATGAATATAGACACACCCAAATGTTCTTCACGGTCTGGTGGTCAGGGTAATTTAAAATTTCCCACAAATCTGCCAACGGTTCAGGGATTAAGCGCGCCACACCTCTCTAACACTCATTAAAAATCTAGACTGTCAATTCGATGAAGGAACTGAGTGGCAAATGACTGAATATTATGGACAGCCACGGCACAAATGAGTGGATTAAACAACCCATTTATTTCCATGCTTGTCCATCAGTGTCATAGAAATGTGTGATTTTTGTATTTCAGGTTTTAGTGGTTTGTTCCAAGAGAGCGCCATTTACACCGTAATGGTCTAGACTACTTAAAGCTGATTATTTTAAATAAAGAGACCATGTGACCATGAAAGGTCAAAGGTTTTAGAGCAAATGCTGATCAAACATGAACTAAGAAATCATATCAAATTAAAAACATAAATGGCACATTAAGCCCAGTGACAAAGCAAGTAACAGCAATCACCTTACCATACTATGAAGGCTGACACAAATAGACTAAACTGCAATAGACAGATTAATGAAAGGCTAGCCTGGTGTGTGTAAGCGTTCAGTTTGGTTTTAATCCCAGAAGTCCTACTTCTAGTGACATTTATACAGAGTCGTTGGTACTTACATTTGAGGTCAAAAGTTTACATACACCTTGCAGAGTTTCCTTAATGTAATTATTTACCAAAATAAGAGGGATCATACAAAAGGCATGTTTTTTTTTTTTAATTTTGTACTGACCTGAATAAGATATTTCACATAAAATACATTTACATATAGTCCACAAGACAAAATAATAGTTGAACTTTTAAAAATGACCCTGTTCAAACGTTTACATACACTTGATTCTTAATATTGTGTTGTTACCCGAATGATCCACAGCTCTATTTTGATTTTTTTTTTTTTTTTTTTGTAATAGTTGTTCATGAATCCCTTGTTCACCCTGTTGACAGTTAAACAGCCTGCTGTTCTTCAGAAAAATCCTTCAGGTCCCACAAATTCTTTGGTTTTTCAGCATTTTTGTGTATTTGAACCCTATCCAACAATGACTGTATGATTTTGAGATCCATCTTTTCACATTGAAGACAGTTGAGGGACTCATATGCAACTATTACAGAAGGTTCAAACACTCACTGATGCTTCAGAAGGAAAGAAGATGCATTAAGAGCCAGGGGTGTAAACTTTTGAACAGAATTAATAATATTGGCTAAAAATCCTTTTTTTCCATTTAGTACTGCCCTTTAGAAGCTACAGAAGATACTTTACCAGAAGTTAAAATAAGTTCAATTTATCCTGATCTTCAAATTCAAAAAGTTTTCACCCCCCTCTTAATGCATTGTTTTTCCTTCTGGAACTCATGAACATCACCAAAAAAAATAAAATAAAAAATAAAAAATAAATAAACAGCTGTGGATCATTCAGGTAACAACATAAGAATCAAGTGTATGTAAAATTTTGAATGGGGTCATTTTTATAAATTCAATTATTATTTTCTCTTGTGGACTATATGTAAATAGATTTTGTGTGAAATATCTTATTCAGGTCAGTAATAACATGCATCTTGCATAATCCCTTTTCCTTTTAGTAAAATAATTAACATTTTGCCGATTCTGCAAGGTGTATGTAAACTTTTGACCTCAACTGTATATTTGGCAAGCATCACAGAAGACAAGACACAAGAGTTTAAGCAATGCATATATTTTTCTCAAAATTAGTATCTAATAATGATGATATGATGGATTACATTCAGTTTTCAGCCCTTTCAGAGTTTTAAATGAGAATTAAAAATAGCAAATGTACAGGAAGCAGAAAACCCCATCCAATCAAATCCATCCAAGAACAAGGGATTCATAAATTACATGTTCAAGAAATCACAAAAGAAAACAAAGGGAAAGTAAATGCCATTCCTGTTTATTCTCCACTCAGATCTATTCTCTTGTATATGCAGGCCAGATCTGTAAAGACATGTTGTCCCCGCCCACATCCTACCCAAGCCCCTCCCCAATCAGGCCCTGCCCCTCTCTTGTGGTTTGCAGAGAGAGTAAAGTGCTGGTAGCTGATCCAGAGGTGTTCAGGAAACGCACACATGAACCACACGGAAACGCTAAGAAGAAAAAACAAAAAGCAGCAAGCCAAACTAAGAGTAAATACATATTTAAAAAAAAATGTACAAATGTTTACAACATGCTTAATTAAAACAAATCATCTCAGGTTAAATTTTGAACGATTAAAACAATTCATTAAACCAAATATTAAGCCATATATATATAACTATCCTGGAATCTAATGTTATGTTCCAAAAGCAAGATTAGATAATTACCTTGAGTCAATCAATGTAAACCTATTTCTAAATCTCAAATAAGTCTCACATAAATGTGTAAAAGCATAAAAATACTTTTCACTTAAGTGTATCTGTCATTGCATATGAACTAGACGGTCGGAGCAGACTTATTAGCCGGAATTAGGTTATTAAATATCCCTTATCAATGTCAGTTGTGTTATTCTGACACAAACAAAATATGCCATCTTCACAGGTGATCAAGTATTCAGTACTGAGACAGTTCTCAAGCAGCTGATTCTCCCACCAGCTCAACTTGTGTAGAAATAAAAACCACTGTAAACCTGGCAGATCGTTGATGAAATATACTACTGTATCTCTCTAGAGTGTCCAACAGAGTCCTTTATTAAACAACACACCACTTTGGAAAGCTGTTAGTGCAGTTTTTCTTGTGTCAAACAGCCATAAAAAACAAAAAACACAAAAGGTGGCTGTGTAACAGTCGCTTCCTCATAATGCTTTCGATTCCCGTTCAAACGTGTTGGATTGACTTGTCACAGCCTGACATGTGACTTCTCTAACACAAAGACCCCAATGAGACAGGACGGGCGAAACGGAGAGCGTGTCCTTCGCCTTAGTGACATGCGATTCCTGTGGGCTGCATGCTAACGTGTACATTTCTATAGAGTTGAAATCAGGGCTGGAAAGAGATGCCAGCATAGTTTATGGCATGTGGACTGCAGATGGGATCATGGGATTGTCCAAAAGCTATTTGGACTGAGATAATACAGTTAAGGTCAAAAGTTTACACCCCCTGCCAGAATCTGCTAAATGCATGTTATTTAATTATTTAGTACTGACCTAAAAAAAATAATAGTTGAATTTATAAAAATGACCCTGTTAAGAAGTTTACATCCCCTTGATTCTCAATACTGTGTTGATACCTGAATGATCCACAGCTGTGTTTTTTTGTTTTTTGTTTAGTGATAGTTTGTGATGAGTCCCTTGTTTATCCTGAACAGTTAAACTGCCTGCAGTTTTTCAGAATTTTTTTCGGTTTTCCAGCATTTTTGTGTATTTGAACCCTTTCCAACAACGACTATGATTTTGTGATCCATCTTTCCACACAGTAGACAACTGAAGGACTCATATGCAACTATTACGAAAGGTTCAAATGCTCACTGATGCTCCAGAAGGAAAAACAATGCATTAAGAGCCAGGGGAGAAAGCTTTTGAACGTGTACATTTTTTTTATTTTGTCTAAATATCATTTTTATTTTTATTTTGTTCTGCTCTTCAAAGGCTACATAAGATAGTTTCCCAGAAGCCAAAATAAGTAAAATTCACCCTGATCTTTAAATTTAAAAAGTTTTTTCTCATCAATGAGTGTTTGACCTTTTTGTAATAGTTTCATAAGAGTGCCTCAGTTGTCCTCAGTGTGAAAAGATGGATGTCAAAATCATACAGTCATTGTTGAAAAGGGTTCAAATACACAAAAAATGCTGGTTTGTGGGACCTGAAAGATTTTCTAAAAAGACAGCAGGCAGTTTAAGTGTTCAGGACTAATAAGTAACTCATGAACAACTATGACCAAAAAAAAAAACCCATTCAGGATCATTCAGGTAATAACACAGAATTAAGAATTACTGTAAGCGTATGTAAACTTTTGAACGGGGTCATTTAAAATAAAAAAAAATTATGTGAAATATTCAGGTCAGTAATAAATTAACAGTAAAATGTATTTTGTAAGATCCCTATTATTTTGTTAAATAGAAAGGGGGATATAACTTTTGACCTCAACTGTATAATGATTTGAACTGTACTCAACTGAAACTGGCGATCTAGATTTGTAACTACAGTCGTATGAATGGTACCTGCACGCCTCTGAAAAGATGCCATCAAATGAAAACAGGTGTGTAGTAAAGAAATCAGCCCAAGTCATAAATAGTTTTTCATTTCAAGGATCCTGAGGATAAATAAGAAGGCACTACGGTAGCGACCACCTCGTCAGATGAATTTTCCTACAACAGAGCATTATATACACGCATTTACAAGCTTAGTAGCGTCTATCTGATTTGTCATTTGCAATTACTAGAAACTGAGCAAAGTGAGAAACCGAAGACCTTCACCTGAACGCACACTTTCACGGTTTGTTAGTGGTTAGATGTTCAAAGCATTAAATACAGCTCCTATAAACCTAGTTATAATGCACTACATGGTTTCACCTGAGGGAGGAACAGCCCACAATCACATTACCAAACAACCTCTTCCTCCAGCGGATAGCAGCATCGCTCAGAAAGAATACAAAATCTAAAAGAGTGGGGGAAAGTCAAAAAGAAGATGAAAGAGCACCATTGCCAAGAAATGCATTTACATGAAAGAGGTTGAAATGGACTAGAGAGTGACTTTAATGTGAAAGTAGAGCGAGCCGACAAGTAGTGTTCATTAATACGCAGGAACAATCCCATCAAACCTTTTGTTCATATGCACTGGGGCCTTTAATTGTTTTGGGAAAGTGTTATTGCCACAGGAATTTGCAAAACCTGAATGAAAATTAGACTAAAATTGCAGGATATGACCTGTAGATTGTCAATATTCCTAAAAGGGACCCTCAGTCACTGCTGTCATCATCGTCATCGTCGTCTGAGATGTTGTTGCTGGAAAACTCTGAACGGCTGTAGGAGTCTGAGCGGGACGGTAGGGTGGCGCCTGTTGAGAGCTGCTTGTAACAGAACTCGCACACTCGCACCGGTTTGGACGATTGACTGGGAAGCAGGTACTTCTTCTCCGAACAGGGGCCGCACACGACAAAGCCACACTTCCGGCAGTGGTGGCGCCGATTCACAGGAGTGAATTTCATCTTTTGGCACCGCATGCATATGGTCGCTTCAGAGTCGGGCACCCAAACAGCCGCGTGCTCGCCGGTGGGAGATTTCCCGCTTTTTTCCAGTAGGTCTGTGACGCATTTGCTGATGTGGCTCATCCACTCAGACTTCTCTGTTGCTGTGGCGGCATAGACGGCAAAAGACTTGGTGGGCGTTTTAATGAGCCAGCCGTTGCGCAGGTCGCCCTCGTCCTCTACCGTGTCGATGGTGACGCTCTCAAGAGGGATGATGTGCTGCTTGTTGTACTTCTTCTTCTGGATGACGATGTTTCCATATACTAGTATGTCGTTGAAGAGGAAGAACTGCCGGGCTTTGGGTCTTTTGCGGCACAGCTTTGTGAGAACGCCCTCTCCGATTAGCACTCGACCTGGGATGGCCAGCGGTTGGCCTGCTGTGCCAAAGCATGCTTCCACGACCCCGATTCGCTTAGAGTTGGCCTCACTGTTCGCCAAGCGGTCCACCATCTTTCAGACACCTGGGAAAGAGAAGAAGACAAAGACGAGGTTACGATTAGAGCAGGAACAGAAACAGAGTATCACGGCTCAGACAATATCAGCACACATGAAGAAAGAATACCACATGGAACACTTTTGGTTTATGAAGTCTTAACCGATTCTTTGTGGCCTTTAGAAAGTTTTCTGAATCTAGTCCGTTTTGAAGCAATGGCTACTTATACACTACGAGTCAAATTTTTTTTTGAACAATATGATTTTCAACGTTTTTTTTTTAAAGAAGTCTCTTCTGCTCACCAAGCCTGCATTTATTTGATCCAAAGTACAGCAAAAACAGTAACATTTTGAAATATTTTTACCAATTAAAACAACAGATTTCTATTTGAATATATATTTTATGTAATTTACTCCTGCGATCAAAGCTAAAATATAGAAATTATAAATTAATAATAACAACAGTAATAAAAATAAATGTTTTTTGAGCAGCAAATCAGAATATTAGAATGATTTCTAAAGGATCATGTAACGATAATGATGCTAGAAATTCAGCTCTTGAAATCACAGGAATAAATTACATTTTAAAATATATTCAAATAGAAAAGTTATTTTAAATAATAAAAACTATTCAAAATGTTACTGTTTTTGTTGCTTGTTGAGAAGAGACTTCTTTAAAAACAAAATAAAACAAAAAACAATTACAATCTGTTACAAAAACTTTTGACTGGTAGTGTATGAATGCATATGCTTTTGTTTTACACATACAGAGAGGTCCAAAGGTCAGACGCCATTAGTGAAAATGCTCCTATTTTGCATTTTTCAATTTTAATGTTCTGTATTAAATGCCTCCAAAAAAAAATAAAAAAATCAACAGCATATTTTCAGTCCGGTTGCCAAAGGACTATTTTTATTAGAATAATATTTCACTAAAATAAAAGGATCACCAATGCATAATTGATTAACCATTGATATCATCATTAAACTTACAGCACAATAATGCGTCCAATCATTCACTATTCTTAATTTATATTTGTGACCCTGGACCACAAAACCAGTCATAAGGGTATTTTTTTATTGAAGTATTCATCAACTAAAACTGAATAAATAAGCTGTTAGGATAGGACAATATTTGGTTGAGATACTACTATTCGAAAATCTGGATTCTGAGGGTGCAAAAAACAAATCTAAATAATGAGAAAAATCACCTTTAAAGTTGTCCAAATTAAGTTCTTAGCAATGCATATTACTAATCAAAATATTTTACGGAAGGAAATTTACAAAATATCTTTATGGAACAAGATCTTAATGAACTTAATATCCTAATGATTTTTGGTATACAAGAAAAATGTATAATTTTGACCCATACAGTCGTGGCCAAAAGTTTTGAGAATGACACAAATATTAGTTTTCACAAAGTTTGCTGCTAAACTGCTTTTAGATCTTTGTTTCAGTTGTTTCTGAGATGTACTGAAATATAATTACAAGCACTTCATACGTTTCAAAGGCTTTTATCGACAATTACATGACATTTATGCAAAGAGTCAGTATTTGCAGTGTTGGCCCTTCTTTTTCAGGACCTCTACAATTCGACTGGGCATGCTGATGACTGATAGCAACCCATTCTTTCATAATCACTTCTTGGAGTTTGTCAGAATTAGTGGGTTTTTGTTTGTCCACCCGCCTCTTGAGGATTGACCACAAGTTCTCAATGGCATTAAGATCTGGGGAGTTTCCAGGCCATGGACCCCAAATTTCAACGTTTTGGTCCCCGAGCCACTTAGTTATCACTTTTGCCTTATGGCACGGTGCTCCATCGTGCTGGAAAATGCATTGTTCTTCACTAAACTGTTGTTGGATTGTTGGAAGAAGTTGCTGTTGGAGGGTGTTTTGGTACCATTCTTTATTCATGGCTGTGTTTTTGGGCAAAATTGTGAGTGAGCCCAATCCCTTGGATGAGAAGCAACTCCACACATGAATGGTCTCAGGATGCTTTACTGTTGGCATGACACAGGACTGATGGTAGCGCTCACCTTTTCTTCTCCGGACAAGCCTTTTTCCAGATGCCCCAAACAATCGAAAAGAAGCTTCATCGGAGAATATGACTTTGCCCCAGTCCTCAGCAGTCCATTCTCCATACATTTTGCAGAAGATCAATCTGTCCCTGATGTTTTTTTTGGAGAGAAGTGGCTTCTTTGCTGCCCTTCTTGACACCAGGCCATCTTCCAAAAGTCTTGGCCTCACTGTGCGTGCAGATGCGCTCACACCTGCCTGCTGCCATTCCTGAGCAAGCTCTGCACTGGTGGCACTCCGATCCTGCAGCTGAATCCTCTTTAGGAGACGATCCTGGCGCTTGCTGGACTTTCTTGGACGCCCTGAAGCCTTCTTAACAAGAATTAAACCTCTTTCTTTGAAGTTCTTGATGATCCTATAAATTGTTGATTTAGGTGCAATCTTAGTAGCCACAATATCCTTGCCTGTGAAGCCATTTTTATGCAACGCAATGATGGCTGCACGCGTTTCTTTGCAGGTCACCATGCTTAACAATGGAAGAACAATGATTTCAAGCATCACCTTCCTTTTAACATGTCAAGTCTGCCATTCTGACCCAATCAGCCTGACATAATGATCTCCAGCCTTGTGCTCGTCAACATTCTCACCTGAGTTAACAAGACGATTACTGAAATGATCTCAGCAGGTCCTTTAAAGACAGCAATGAAATGCAGTGGAATTTTATTTTCGGGATTAAGTTAATTTTCATGGCAAAGAAGGACTATGCAATTCATCTGATCACTCTTCATAACATTCTGGAGTATATGCAAATTGCTATTATAAAAACTTAAGCAGCAACTTTTCCAATTTCCAATATTTATGTAATTCTCAAAACTTTTGGCCACGACTGTTCAATGTATTTTTGGCTATTGCTACAAAGATACCCATGCTACTTAAGACTGATTTGTAGTCCAGGGTTACATTTTTGTTCTATATACTGTTTACTTGAACAATAATTAAAAACACCAAGCAAGGATGCATTCAACTGATCAAAAGACAATAAAGGCATTCATAATGTTACAAAATATTTCAAATAAATGATTCAAAGAATCCTAAAAAATGCATCAAGGTTTCAACAAAAGTATTAAGCAGCACAATTTTTTTCAAAATTGTTAAGATATTAGCATATTAGAATTATTTCTGAATTACCATGTGACAAAGACTGGCAGCTGAATTACATTTTAAGCAATATAAATATATATAAAAAAACATACAAACATATGTACAGGACAGCATATTAGTTTTTTGCTGTGGTAACAGGAATTGTGAAAAATTTCTGGTGAAAATGTAGTATTGTGAGAAGGTAACCCAACAATATTTTTGTGACTAACAGTGACTAAGTCAGGATTACTTTAAATAAATAGTGGTCTCAGACGTCATCAACACAACAGAAAGAAAATTCTGTTCAAAGGAAAAAAATGAGTGTTCCTGCAGAGCAATATACATCATTGTAGGCTTTTTTTTTTTTTTTTTTTGGAATAGCCATCAATCTGCAGATTGTTTGATGGAGAGCATGAGTCAAGATGTATACTGACATGCTTACACAATAAAATCATACATATATCAAAGTAAAATAAATAACAGTTTTTCAGTTCATCACAGAAAAACAACAGATTATCCAAATTAATTGCAGCACAGTATCTTTTCAAAGCGCTAAAGAGAAACAGATCTGCACAAGCTTTTCAAGCTAGGACAACAGGATCTGATCATTCTCACATTACATCCTGTTTGACCGCCTCTTCGGTCGCATCTGTGCTGGTCTAAGAAACTAAATGTGCTAGTTAAAAATAAGCATGTGGCAGCAAATGACAAACATCCCATAATGCTACTGATTCATTTAATAACCAGGTGCTAAAATCTAGCTACCGTGCAACACTCTAGTGTCACCATTGTTTACTCACTTGCCTTTCATTGTAAACAAATGACTTAATTCGAAGCTTACCAGGCTGCTTCAGATGGCACAGCAGATCATGATGAACACAAACTGGCTTGGTGTCATTCAAAAGCTACTTTTCGCATCTTTGGTATTAACTCATTTCCTCTTTGTGATTAAGAAGCGATCAAACCCGATCTTAGTGTCACGCCAACTGGGTTTCTAAGATACAGAGTGTTTGACTAAAAAAGAAATCTGAGGTCTGTAGACGCCTGGGGTAAGAAGGGTATCAATGTGAAGCTTGGTGAACTCTTAAAGATCTAGGGGATTAGACCAGAACACAATGCTGGGCGTATTTCCATGATGCCATGGATAAGGTAAACCCCAGTTCTGCCTCTGCTATGACTATCATATTGTAATCCGAGGACAGGGCACACAAAACAAGCCCCTTCATCAAGAGAGGAACACCGTGACATTTAATACATCCTACACGTTGACCTCAATGTCTTGCCCGTGTACAACTTCAGACTTAGCACACAAACCGCATATTTATCTAATGCAATCTTCTCCAATCGCACCACCCCCTAAGCAGAAAACATGACCACAAAACTTATCTTCCCCAACTAGAGTTAGTACTAGTGATAGACTAGGGATAACTCACTAAATGAAAGGTGTGTCAAGTTCCAAACCTGTATGACTTCTTACTTCAAAAGATGCTACACAAATGTGCCCATGCATACTTCATGGAGTACAAAACAACACTGGATTTTAATTGTAAGGTCAGACTGATTGAAGTAGTACCACAGAAGTATTTTGTGCTTTATAGTACAAAGGAACATAAAATGAGACAACCGAATTATAATTTTTAGAGTGAACTCTAAAAACATTGTCTTTAATGTTTTAATTGCTGGAGTAACACCATATCAGACAATATCTCATCAAGTGGCAAAAAGAAGTGTCACTTGAACAGAATGCCTGTGTCTCAAGACACACTTTCAAAGGTTAAGACTATTTTTAACACCAGTGTCTTAAAACACGTTGCTTGTGGTGTGATGCCCGAGTAACAAAACAAGACATGCTGAATTTATAAGATGCAACTTTTCTAAGAGGGTTTTACCCACTGATCTATATAATGACTGGATCGCTCATTGCGTTCTAAACTGCCGTCAGGCAGTGAAGCCACCGGAAGTGTTCGATCCACCATCTTACTATTCCCTACCGGCAGAGCGCACCATTGATTTACATGCAAACCACTGACCTAAAATCACCCGATATGATGCATATCATTCGCACAGGATTAGTTTTTAGGATGTGTATGAAAATTTAATTTTACTTAAGATGTTATCTGGAATATTTATGGTCTTTTCGGGCTGGATAAGCAATAATTTAAAATCGTTTAGGTGGGCATGTCAGTTGCGCACTTGCAGAAACAGGTTACTGATCCAACACAAAATATATTTATGTACCGAATTATGCAGGAAATAATAAACAGTACCATACATCTGGTATTCGTATCTGAAATTGATTCGAGTATACAATAAATAATACAATGCATGCCTTGTGTTAAATCTTTGAAATAAAGCTTCATGTCTTTAAGTCCGTACCAGTCAGCGGTATATTCTCCGAGTTATGGTGTGTATATTTTTAATGTGCCTGATTGAGCAAACATCTATTTCAGACTCTTCAGATCAGCAAATTCTGTAATGATTTATTAACATTAGCATTTCCATGTGAGTAAAATGTATATATGTTGAATGAATTATTAATTTAACGAACAAATCATTAACTGCTTCAAAATAAATACTGATAACGAAAGTATTGTTGAAACATGCAGTTACTGTACGAATAAAAACAGGCTATAACAAAATTACATAAACAGTGAATAGCTGTACTATATGAATTAAGGTATATACAAATCATAAATCTTCATTCAGATTTACAAATGAGCATTTTGCCTTTTGTAAACATGTTGAATGTTCGATGTTTATGTTTATCTGATGTACGTGACTGTAATGTAGGCTATGAACGCACATTTTTAATAAGCAGAGGGCATTCCCTACATTAAACAAATAACTGTTTACATGCTTAGGATGTTTGCATTGTGAAAATGTACAGTGAAACTTCAGATATAATAACGTTGACTTGTTATGTGATGTGTTCTCAATAAAATCGTATAATTTCCTATTCATTCAATAGAATGTATGCGAATACTAGGGAATACTAATATGGCGGCTTCACTTTTATGAAGTCATGAGCAATCCAGTTCTCTATTATAGATCAGTGGTTTTACCACAATTCACTAATCGACTAGTCAGTAGTAGGACAGCTTATGAACACCCACTGGACACAGAACAGTTGGCGTCTAAGGAACAAGAGCAGATTGTGAACATTTCTCACAAAATCTTTAACATGGACACTCAGAGGAGCTCAGCAGTCATTTTGAAGCAACATGATGGCCAGTAGAGAAGCTCTGTGTGTCTGAAACTCAGTGAAAGGACACCACCGCCTCCTACACTTTCCTGACTCACTTCCTCCTTCTCATAAAAATGAAAACCGAAGCAAGGGTATTCCACAGATGCTGTGGGCAATACTACATGTTCAGAATAGCTAAACATACTCCAGTTAATAGCATTTCAAGCTCTACAGTGAAAACCAGTGATGCTTTGAGTATTAGAAGCATTGTGCTACAGGTTTCGGTATGTATTATCAAGATAATACTGACCAAAAATCTGTATCACTTTTTTTAGGATTCTCTTTGTTGGTTTGGCTGTTGATCATGTTTTTCCCCTGACTGGGCCTTTTATTAACCAGAACGCATAAAACCGTTGCAGAGTAGGCACAGCCATTTGTTAATTTTATGCCTCTGGCTTCCGGTCTCATCCACGTCCAGATATTTTTAGCTGTACAAAACAGCTTGTTTTGCTGCTTGATATTGCAAATTGGTGTGTCTTGCCATATTATTTTATTGTATTATCCTAATTATGAGCAAACTTGTTTATAGTACAAAAACTTTTACCATTTACAGCACATTGTTATTCTTCTCACCATTTCCCTAAAGCAGATAAATGTACCGGAAGTCTAACCCATAGGCTTAGCCCTGTATACTTTTCTTTACAAAAAGGTGGATAATTTCAACATTTAAGGCAGAAACAGAAGGGTTTGACCCTAGCTTTGTGGTATTACGCTACGTAAAACATCTGGGGAAAAAAAAAAAAAAACGGCAGATGGGCTGAATGAGAATGAAAATTTACTCTCAGACAGCAGGTGGCGCTTATGGAACAGCAGCAAGTTTTTATTGGTAAACACTGTAAACAAAGCAGAGCAGCACTTTTAGGCCCTGTTTACACTAGTGCATTGTTGTATTAAAGTGAAAACAATCCTCGTCTACACTAGCGTTTTCCCTGCATTTCAGAACTTTTCTCCGTCTATACTACACAACCAAAAATGCATGTCACACTATCATTCAGGCTGCAAACGCCATCAAGGATGTCTTATTTAAGAGAAGTAACCATAATAAAATTGACTGTGATTCCTTGGGGTCCAAAAATACTGTAATTTCTTTTTTTTTTTAAATACTGTAATTTTTTTTTTTTACTTTGCAATTAAACGGTTACTTTTTCTTAAGTTCTCAAGGATACACAAAGCGAATGTGGGCAGCCATCCCATTGTTTTTAAAAGTCTTCATTTTAGTCCGTTTACACTAAAACGCAACCCCGAAAATTTCAAACTAAAACGGTGTCTGCAGCGTCTCTGCTTTTCAGGGTCGAAAATGCAGGAGTAGTGTAAACAACAGGTGTAACCATAGCAAAAGTGATGCGTTTTAAAATAAAAACGCACTAGTGCAAACATAGCCTTGAATACTACATTAATATGCATTACACTGAGGTAAAACGAAAATAAAATACCATCTAAACTTTTCTCAAGACAGTCAGTTCCCCTCAGAGATAAATTCATATAAACCCCTCACCCAATTGACCCTTCTGGGCATTTGAAAACGCCCAGAAATTCAGAAACGCCGACTTTTGCTCTGCAGAGACCTCAATCTCGATTTATTTGTTGGACAGAATGGTGGATTTGTTCTTATGATTGGTCAGATCGCCTGTCAATCAAGCTGTTTGCGAATGGTCAATTCAATATTTTGAATTTTCTTTCTATATTTTGTGCATTGTGAACAGTAAGCTTAGGCTGTGTTTACACTAGTGCTTTTTCATTTTTAAACGCATAACTTTTGCTACAGTTACGCCTGTCATTTACACTACTCCAGCGTTTTCAACCCTCGAAAACTGAGAAATTTGAAAATGCTGCAGACCCCATTTTAGTTTGAAAACTCTGGGGTTGCGTTTTAGTGTAAATGAACCAAAACAGATACTTTTGAAAACGATGTCATAGCTTCCCACATTCGCTTTGCTTATCCTTGATGACCATGTAAACAATAACATTATGCTCCTTGTTGTACCCATAGATTTGTATAGGCAGTTGCCTAAATTGACCGCTCCAAGCATGTGGACGTGTCCGTCATCTGAATAATAGGGCATCTACCTATGGTTGTACGGTACCTGCATGAATGGTCATGTGACATGCATTTTCAGTTGTCTAGTGGGCTAAACTATTTTCTCCTCTTAGCGTTCATCTGCAGCATCTCTGGCTTCTGTTAATGGCTGTTTACAGTAGGTTTATTTGCCCAGTTAAAGAATTAGTTGTGTTGTTCTATAGTTTCCAACTATTAGTCAGAAATGTATGCAGTTAAAAGGGATCTCCTCACAATTAAGAACGCCGTGTACGTTGCTTTTGGCACTTTTTTTTTTATTCATACCATTTCAACTGGTATCACCCAGCACTACATGAAAACATGAATTTTTGCCCACGAAGCCAAACAAAAATGCACTTGAATCATAGCTAAATGTGACCATTGTAGACAAAAGCTAACACTAAAACCATTCACTTTCTCTGTTGATCCAGATCCAGTTTCAATGTTTTAAAAGGATAGTCATTTACTCATCCCTATGTTGTTCCAAACCTGTATGACTTTCTTCTGCAAAGAAACACAAATGAAGATATTTTAGCCCATGCACTTAAAAAAAAAAAAAACACATCGGACCCCACTGACTTTCATGGTATGAACAAAATAAAATCTTGTGTGTTTCACAGAGAAAAGAAATGCATTGTAGGACAAAATGTGTCATGTTGTGCTCCAAACACCCACTCCTTTCAGAGGTTTCCCTAATACAGCCTCTGGTTTAAAACCAAGAAGCACAAAGTGCCTAAATAGCTGCCTTGTAAAAGGTTCGCTCTCATGTTGCTGAGTGACAAAAAGGTCAGTGATCAGCACTTAGCAACTCTTAGCACTGACACATTAAGCGGGTCAAGCTCATTTCTTTCAGGCATTTGCGAGAAGACCCTCTTGTCTGTAAATGAGAAAATAAAGCAGATAAATTCTCCACCTCGATACAAAGAAAATCGGTGATGGGAGCATCAGAAGCATAGCAAAAGATATTGCATACCACTCACAAAAATGAAACATTCCAATGTGAAATCCTAAGGTGAACGATATACCAGATGTTTGAGACACTAAGCTCTAAGTAAGAAAAAACACACAAGGTTTGTAAAGACATGTCAGTCAGATGGTGTCAAGCTGTTTTTAATATTAACAATTAATTTGAATGTACTGCTAAAAATATTCTAGTTGCAGAAATCAATACATGCAAACATGCCTGCAAGTGCATATTAATCACTGTAGCCCCTGAAAGCCCAACAGATAAAGAGCCATATTTCTTGCCTGCTTCACTAGATTGCTCAAGCGCTAATTTCCGTAAGAGTCTGGCTATTAAGTCACTGACTGAATTTGCTTAGATGGCCTGCTGGCAATGACTAAGTGAATTTGATCTGGAAAAGAGGCCTGGAAGGCCTACACTGGACACACTGGCCATGCAGAGAGACGTCATCCTAATTCTGCCAGCCTTCATGACAAAGGCTGATGGATGGGTGCCGGTCTCCATAATTAGACTCTCTCTCTCCGGCATGACTCACTAAAGCATTAGCCACAACATCTATTTCACCCGGCTCTCAAACCCTCCAAGGGCTCTTTCATCATGCAACAGGCAGAAACCAAAGAGAATGTTTCATCAAGGGATGTGCAATCAGATGGTTGCAATATATAAAATGATAAATTATGTGAAAAAATTAGGGGTGGGCATAGATTAATTTTTTTAATCTAGATTTAATCTTGGAATTAATCTAGATTAATCTAGATTAAAATGGCTAATTTGAATTCTGCTGAAGGCGTTCAGAATATGTGTGCTACCCAAACAATGACTAAAAGTAAGTCTTCGAGAACGGACCAGGTGGCGCATTAGATCAGGCGCTCATCTCCTGTTTCCAAAATGCATCACAAACTGCTTGACAATTGCATTTACAACATAATTACCTATACAAACTTGTGTAACCAAGTACTTCTCCGCAAAAGACACAGACGCGCATGGGCATGGATTTCTGCGTGCATAGTCTTCCATTAAACTGCGTTGCTTTTAGAAGCGTCAATTCAGTTGTTGCATATAGTTTAATGTCTTTATTTCGGGATTATCAAAGTAAATTATAACTCACGTGCCCCAGTAAAAAGGGTCTAGCAACGCACCTGCCCTGAAGCGGCTTCATAGCTGCATCCATGTTTGCACGTCTCATTTGATGTGGTAATTTCACAGAAGTTGAAGACTCGTTCTCGCCCCCTACAGTGCAATTCGACTAGGTATACGTCATCCGCGCTAAAATATCAAGGTGAAAGTCATCATATCTTGCGTGGTTTAGACCCAGCTCCCAACCCAACTTTGAGAATAGATTAACCGCGATATTTTTTTTATCGCCCGATAAGAGTCTCACGTTAATGCAGCACGTTAACGCCGATAACGGCCCACCACTAGAAAAAATATTAAATTAAAATATGTAATGTTTTTTTATACCTGACCATTGAGCTTACTAATACACTAAAATTCATGTTTTTGGAACTTAAATGTAATGTTTGAGTTAAGCATTTATTTGATCAAAAATACAGTAACAAAGTGATATTGTGAAATTATTACAATTTAAAATAACCGTTTTCTATTTTAATATACACTACCAGTCAAGTTTTTGAACAGTAAGATTTTAGTTTAAGAAGTCGCTTCTGCTCACCAAGCCTGCATTTACTTGATCCAAAATAGCATACACAGTACTTTTACTATTTAAAATAACAGCTTTCGATTTAAATAGATTTTAAATGTAATTTAATGTGATCAAAGCAAAATTTTCAGCATCATTACTCTAGTCTTCAGTGTCACATGATCTTTCAGAAATAATTCTAATATGCTTGAAGTCAGGATAATTTTTAATATAGAAATCATGGACGCTCCAATCAGGATTTTTGCAGCCAATACCGATTTCGTGCTGATACAATTGCCGATTCCGATGCTTGGAGCTTTATATAACTGATACGTAAGCTCTCTGATTTTTTTTTTTTTTCAGATAAAATATTACTATAGATGTTGCTTTTGTTATATTTTTGTAACATTTTTACTTATTATTTAATAAAATAATCACTACTATAATCACTTGAGTATTAAATAATCACTCAATATACAGTGAACATTTTAATATGCCTTCAAAATTGGGTTTACGCCTAAGGTGTGCAATAATTTTCAGGGTACGCGAACGTAGTTCCAGGCAGCTTTTGACCGCATTACATGTCTATATCATTTCGCCACATGATTTCAGTTATTTTAAAGACCCTTACAGCCTAAAACAGCAAAATAAGACGTGAGATTTCTTTGACATAGTATTTATTTTCCAGAGTATTTCCACACCGGCGTTTGCGGCGCCAATTTATGTACGTCCTCACACGTTGACGTTATCAAACTGCAATCGGTTCGTGAGATCAGCCAAGTTTAGTGAGTACAGATCGAGTCATAAAATCTGATTATCGGCCGATACCGATCTCCCACTGATCAATCAGAGCATCCCTAACAGAAATTAATACTTTTATTTAGAAAGGATGCTTTAAATTGGTCAAAAGTGATGATAAAGACATTTAATGTTACAAAAGATTTCTATTTCAGATAAACGCTGTTCTTGTGTACTTTAAATTCTGAAAAAAGTCTATGAAAGATATCTGTAGGACCATGTGAGTGGAATAATGATGCTAAAAATCAGCTTTGAAACCACTAGAATAAATTACATTTTAAAATATATTCAAATAGAAAACGGTTATTTTAAATATATTCAAATATTTCAAGATGCTACTGTTTTTGCTGCACTTTGGATCAAATAAAGCAGAACAGACTTAAAAAAAAATTAAAAAACTTTTGAGCAGTAGTGTACAGTCGTGGCCAAAAGTTTTGAGAATGACACAAATATTAGTTTTCACAAAGTTTGCTGCTAAACTGCTTTTAGATCTTTGTTTCAGTTGTTTCTGTGATGTACTGAAATACAAGCACTTCATACGTTTCAAAGGCTTTTATCGACAATTACATGACATTTATGCAAAGAGTCAGTATTTGCAGTGTTGGCCCTTCTTTTTCAGGACCTCTACAATTCGACTGGGCATGCTCTCAATCAACTTCTGGGCCAAATCCTGACTGATAGCAACCCATTCTTTCATAATCACTTCTTGGAGTTTGTCAGAATTAGTGGGTTTTTGTTTGTCCACCCGCCTCTTGAGGATTGACCACAAGTTCTCAATGGCATTAAGATCTGGGGAGTTTCCAGGCCATGGACCCAAAATTTCAACGTTTTGGAGAATCGTCACTATTCACTGCGTCATCATTGCACGCGCCAGCAATAGTATCCAGAATAACCCCGCCATTTTTAAAAAGTTTGGCCAGAGATTGCGTGACATATCCAATCCATTACATATTATGGCAACTCGGAAGAATATGCCGTGGTCAAACGAGGAGGTGCAGACAGCGGGTGTGTGTCGCGTAGAAGATTACATCACGGCAGTTTCTTGCAGCGTCGCTATGACAACCAGGTACTATTGTGGAGGTACAGGTACAACTTTTACACAGTGGAAAACCAAACAGAGCCGAGTCGAGGCGAGCCGAGTCGAGCTGGTACTGTGTAGTGGAAAAGTGCCATTAGTTATCACTTTTGCCTTATGGCACGGTGCTCCATCGTGCTGGAAAATGCATTGTTCTTCACCAAACTGTTGTTGAATTGTTGGAAGAAGTTGCTGTTGGAGGGTGTTTTGGTACCATTCTTTATTCATGGCTGTGTTTTTGGGCAAAATTGTGAGTGAGCCCAATCCCTTGGATGAGAAGCAACCCCACACATGAATGGTCTCAGGATGCTTTACTGTTGGCATGACACAGGACTGATGGTAGCGCTCACCTTTTCTTCTCTGGACAAGCCTTTTTCCAGATGCCCTAAACAATCGGAAAGAGGCTTCATCGGAGAATATGACTTTGCCCCAGTCCTCAGCAGTCCATTCACCATACTTTTTGCAGAGGATCAATCTGTCCCTGATGTTTTTTTTGTAGAAAGGTGGCTTCTTTGCTGCCCTTCTTGACACCAGGCCATCTTCCAAAAGTCTTGGCCTCACTGTGCCTTCAGATGCGCTCACACCTGCCTGCTGCCATTCCTGAGCAAGCTCTGCACTGGTGGCACTCCGATCCCGCAGCTGAATCCTCTTTAGGAGACGATCCTGGCGCTTGCTGGACTTTCTTGGACGCACTGAAGCCTTCTTAACAAGAATTGAACCTCTTTCCTTGAAGTTCTTGATGATCCTATAAATTGTTGATTTAGGTGGAATCTTAGTAGCCACAATATCCTTGCCTGTGAAGCCATTTTTATGCAACACAATGACGGCTGCACACGTTTCTTTGCAGGTCACCATGGTTAACAATGGAAGAACAATGATTTCAAGCATCACCCTCCTTTTAACATGTCAAGTCTGCCATTCTGACCCAATCAGCCTGACATAATGATCTCCAGCCTTGTGCTCATCAACATTCTTACCTGAGTTAACAAGACGATTACTGAAATGATCTCAGCAGGTCCTTTAATGACAGCAATGAAATGCAGTGGAAAGTTCTTTTCGGGATTAAGTTAATTTTCATGGCAAAGAAGGACTATGCAATTCATCTGATCACTCTTCATAACATTCTGGAGTATATGCAAATTGCTATTATAAAAACTTAAGCAGCAACTTATTTATGTAATTCTCAAAACTTTTGGCCACGACTGTATGTCTGGCCTTTAAAAGTTTACTAATTCATTCAAATTCATTTTTTTTTTAAATGTTATTGTTATTTGATCAAAAATACAGTAACAAACAGTGATATTGTGAATTACTACTAGTTTATCATTTTCTATTTTAATATATTTTGTAATGTAATTCATTCCTGTGATGGCCAAGCTGATTTTTCAGCATCATTACTTCAGTCTTCAGTGTCAATGATCCTTCAGAAATCCCTATAATATATAATATATTTTGAATTAATATCACTGTTGTGCTGATTACTTTTTCTGTGAATACCGACACATTTTTTCTTTTAATCTTCAGGATTCTTTGATGAACAGATGATGTAAAGCTCAAAAGAACAGCATTTACTTGAAACAGAAATCTTTATATAGCATGCTAAATATCTGTATTGTCACTTTAATGTGTCCTTTTTCTTGGGTCATGTCTCCTATTTAAAAATACAGCAAACAGATAAAATTGTGGAAACACAAACATATCGGTGTCATGTTTTTCCTCCCATTTCACATTTGCATTACAGTACAATCAGCTGCTACACGCAAAAGTGCATCTTGGCGCTTTCGGACACTTGTATGGCAGACAGCTGCAGGTGGGAGAGGAGCAGCAGGTGCAGACCAGACCTCTCTTTCTCTCCAAAATGCTAGCACATTGCAGGTCAAATAGCCAGCACCTGGCCCTCCAGAAGCCAAGCAACATGATAATCCATCTGCCGGAGGAAAGCAGGGGCTGTCAGCCACGTCAGTCAACAGCAAACACACCACACAAATGGTCATTAATAGGAATTAGCTGCTTTCTCTGATGCAGATTTATGTGATTGTGAGTAGCGTGAGTTAATACTCAACTCAGTGGCAAATCACAAATGATGTAATGTGGGTTAAATAACACATATGAGCTCAAAGTATCATATGAGTGAAGGAGCTTGGCATGACCTCAGTCCCAAGCCTCATCAAAATGTGTCGGTAAGGTGACATAAGATGGGAGAGGCTGTGAAAGAAGATTAAAGACTAACCGCTGATTAGAAGACAACCGAAGGCTCAGACTACACCGATTAATTAATGACGTGCTTAGTTTCCATGTTTATCCAAGAATGTCTGGAGCATACTAACAGCGATCAACAGTCCAATACCTAGACTTGCAAAATAAATATAATTGCACTGAAATCCATCAGCATTTTGGCCATACTAAAAATCTATATGATGAAAGTGTTTATACAAATAAAACCAGTACGCCTCTGATCTTTCCAGACTGTCCACACTTAAAGTGAAAATGCTGAAGGATGCAACATGCCAATAACAACATTTTTTGATGTTTAATATAAAATATGCAAAGCGTAATTTGCAACCAGTGACATTTCACTGTGAGTGGAGCTATCAAGTACAACAAACAGAAACCAAGTGATTGACATTATGCAATGCTTTATTGCATCACACCTGGTTAGGACACAGCTATACCGTTACAGTATAAATAATAAATGCTGCAGTACAGACTAGAAAGTGACCAAGTTTCAACAAAAACTGCATATGCGCTTTATAAATCTGGAATTTATGGCAGGGCTGCTATTTAGAAACCATGTGTCTTCTGGTACAATGTGCATAATAAAAGACAATCCATTACAAGAAGCACAAAACCTGACATCTTGAGAAATAAAAAAAGCAGTAAAATGGTCCTCAAATTATTTCCAAAAACAACCTTATTGCCAAAATAAGGATGTGTTTACATTTGGAAAAACCAAAGAATCTCTTCAACCCACATGTCTGCTTTTAGAAATTAATTTGTTATTGCACAGACAGATCATAAGAGATTAGATGAGATGAGATGATGGGAGTCATCAAATCAAACGATTTAATGGTCATATAAAGGGCAGCTCACAAAACCAGATGCATTTTATGCTGTAAATATAATACAAGATACAACAAAATACAAGACAGAAATGCAGAAATTTAGGAGATTAATGAAGAATGAATTCATACATCTGATACTTTTATTTATATCTACAGGGGTTGGACAATGAAACTGAAACACCTGGTTTTAGACCACAGTTAGTATGGTGTTGGGCCTCCTTTTTTTGGCCAATAGAGCATTTCGTCTTTGGAATTGTCATTTACAAGTCCTGCACAGTTGCCAAAGGCATTTTGAGCCATTCTCCTCTGCAGATCAGGGGTCAGGTCACTACATGATACTGGTGTAGGAAAATGTCAAGCAAGAGGAGAATGGCTCAAAATGCCCTTGGCAGCTGTGCAGGACTTGTATATGACAATTCCAAAGACGAAATGCTCTATTGGCCAAAAAAAGGAGGCCCAACACCATACTAACTGTGGTCTAAAACCAGGTGTTTCAGTTTCATTGTCCAACCCCTGTATATAAGACTGCCTTTTCTCTTAAAGGAGAAGTTCACTTTCAGAACAAAAAGTTACAGATAATTTAGTCACCCCCTTGTCATTCAAGATGTTCATGTCTTTCTTTCTTCAGTCGTAAAATAATTATATTTTGAGGCAAACATTTCAGGATTTTTCTCTGTATAGTGAACTTCAATTCATGAGTTTGAACTTACAAAATGCAGTTTAAATACAGCTTCAAAGGGCTCTAAATGATCCCAGTCGAGGAACTAGTGAAATGATCAGTTATTTTCTAAAAAAAAAAAAAATTACGATTTATATACCTTTAAAGGAACACTCCACTTTTTTTGGAAATAGGCTCATTCTCCAACTCCCCCCGAGTTAATAAGTTGATTTTTACCGTTGTGAAATCCATTCAGCCGTTCTCCTGTTCTGGCGATAGGGCTGGGCGATATGGCTGAAAACTATATCACGATATCAGTGTTTCATATCGGTCGATATCGATAATTATTGATATTTTTATGACCCATTTAAAATAAGGACCAGGAGAAAAATATATTACACTCAAGCATTTTTATTTTAAACTTAACCTGCCTCTGATCATAATCCCCTCAGTTATTAAGACAGAAATGTCAACAACCATGGAAAACTCAAATAATTAAAATGTAAACATAAGTCTAAAGTCACAATATACACTTAATTATCTCTTAATGCTCACTTCAAACCCCATTCATTGTCGATGAAGTGAATGGTCAAGCTAATGTATGGCCCAGAAGTACAGCTTGACCACAGGTCAGAGGTTGTTGCAAAGTACTTGGCTGATAATATTTATTTCTGCACAGATTGCTGGTTGCCAGTAGCCAACATTACTTCTTTCCAGGTACTTTAGCCTATACTTTGTGTAATAATAAAAATATTTATTTAAGTGAAAAAATAAGTCCAAAACTTTCAACATTTTGAACAATAGGGCCTTACAATCTTTTTTTTTTTTTTTTTTTTCAGAAATTCTTGTTTTAATTTTTCTGATAATCAAATGAAAGCAAAATCACTGATTTATTTTTAAAAATACAAATAAACGGAGCTTTACTGTTAAAATTAATACAAAGAAGAAAAATTGTATTCAGTTAAAAAAAGGTTTAATAATAATAGTATTTTTTCAACAATTAACTGGTGACTCTTTATTTTATTTTGTATCATATATATATATATATATATATATATATTGTTTTATGTAAATTATTTAAATGTGAACATATAAACACCTACATTATACTCTACAAAGTAATACAAGACTAATATTGTTTTGTTACATGTTAAACCGCACTTTTATTTTGACAGGTTGCCGTGAAGTTTCAGTGTGTAATACAGTATGGATGATGCTAGTTTCACTAATGAAACGGTAAAATTGACAAAAAGTGACACTCACAGCAGCTTTGGAGATGTATTTATTGGAGTTTGTCTGTTCATGTGAGATGCAAAGGCCAAAAATTAGCGGGAGCGTCACGTGTGCAGTATGTGGTAAGGTTAGTGAAAATAAAACGTGTCTCCTCCATTCATACATAGAGGCAAACGGAACATGCAGGATTCTTATTGAAACGGTCTTTTTGCATTTCAGTTTTCACAGACACTAGTCCATATCGCGATCTGAATTAATTAACAGACCAACTTTTGATTTATTGGTCCAAAAATCGACGAATTCCGCGGCATTCCGCCCTATAGTAAAGTCCGTTTTAATGAATGGAGTCCGCGATCCCGTCTGTGAGGAGACATTGTAAACGCGCGATCATGTAGAGACAGAAATGACATGCCGTCGTGTAAATAAGATAAATAACATAAGGCTATTTAGTTTGTTTAATACAACAACATGGACCCGTTCTGTAGGAAAGATAACCTTAACTTCTATTGTGATCTGGCGCTATGAACTGAACGTTAAAGGGGGGCTGGGCGGGCCGACTAAAAATACAAAATATCGAACGTTTTATCGAACACATTTTTTATTGATATCGATCTCTTGTCTATCGCGATATATATCGTTATCGTTTTATCGCCCAGCCCTATCTGGCGATATCACTTTTAGCATAGCTTAGCATAAATCATTGAATCCTATTAGACCAGTAGCATCGCGTTCAAAAATGACCAACGAGTTTCGATATTTGTCCCATTTAAAACTTGACTCTTCTGTAGTTATATCGTGTACTAAGACCAGCGGAAATGTAAAGCTGCGATTTTCTAGGCCGATAGGATTAGGAACTACACTCCCATTCCGTCGTAATAATCAAGGAAATTTGCTGCCGTAACATGGCTGAAGCAGGCGCAGTAATATCACGCAGTCTTGTCTTTATAATTTTTTTAATCATCCTACATCGCTGCAGAAGTACCGACCCAGTGTTTACAAAGTGAACGTGCAAAGGAGATCAAACAAGATCAAACCCTTTACAAAAAAGGTAAAACAGCGATGTAGGGTAATTTTGAAGTTGGCGAAAATGAGATGTACACTAACTGTCATGAACTGGAATACACAGAGTTCACGCAGAGCTAGACAAGATGAGTGTTTGAGGTTAAAAAGTATATAAATTGTTTTAGAAATTAACCAATAACTGTTTCGCTACACTGTCAGAAAAAAGGGTACGGTTGGGGTCCATTTGTGACACTTAGGGTACAAATGGTGAAGTTGTACCCTCGATGGGTCATAGTTGCACCTTAGAGTACTCATATGTACCATTCAGGGGTAAAAAAGGTACAGATATGTTTCCAACTGCCAGAGGGTCCACGTTTGTACCATTTAATCATCAAAGAAAGGTACAATCACTTGTGTGACCAAAGGAGTAAGCCAGATGTCTATGAAATAGTGACCCAAAATTAAACAGAGCAAGATAATAAATTTCATGAGTTGTTGGTTATTTGGAAGAGATGCACAAAATAACCAAATATGTTCAAGAGCCTGCATCTTTCTGACCAGTTCTGAACAGTACACACGCAAATTACATTTATTGATTATGCAGACCATCAAGATAATAACTTTTAAACGTAAAGCATATGTATTAAAGTAGGCATTTTTTTATTTTTAATTGTAATTTTAAACTGATATAAGAGCTGTTTTAAGTTTTGTTTTTAATGTAGAGTTAAACAAATACACGTATTAATATTACTTAGCAAAAGCACAATGTAGTAGACAAAACTATTTAATGTTTATTAAACATTATATGGTGTACTACTTTGCCTCAGTTCAAATACATATTTTCGAAGCGAGCCTTTTCGTGTCGTCCAATGGGATTGTAGCCCGCGCTGTGCATTTTGAAAAAGAGATTGTGCATGACGCCGGTTATTCAGGACATCATTCGACGGAGGCACGGAGGATCTTCTTCAAAAACGGAAAGAAGCTGCCTGGAATACATGTCACTGAAGACGAAGCACAGGAATTTTGAGGTAAGTTTAATTTTAAGTACTGTGAAAATCTGTTGGTTCCCTTTCGATTTATGTTAACTTGACATTGCGTCTGTAGCCAGGCCTAACGTTAACGTTACCTGACGCGTGAGGGAAACCTTTCTTCGAAAACTGACCTGACAAAACCAACGCATTGCCATTACATTTTAAGCTTATTGTTATTATTACAATTGCTTTTTATCATTTAGCCGGAAATTAAGATATAATTTTTCGCTTAACTCATACTCCACTGAGAGATGGCACGAGACGCTGACAAATCAGCGGTGAAACGGCCATAGAAACAGCTTAGGACTATCGCGTTTTGTGCTTGCTTATACCGTAGATTTATAAATTCAGTTTACCAAAATGTTCTTACTACTCTAACGTTAACGTTAACTTACCCGTGTTTACTCCGGACGCGGGCGAACGCCTTTTATTTTAACGCCTCTCCTAGTCTTTCTGGAATTATATAACGTTACATTACGAATATTATCCGTGTTGATTTATATCAGTTTTGTTTGGTAACATTACATATTTAACTAACGTTATAAACGTAAGTCCAGGAGAGTCCTAATCATTTGTCATGTCGTATTGAGGCGTCGGTATCGAGCCCTTCCAAGTAAAATTGGTTTAAGTTACCATTATTTATCAAAACTCGTGAAATACGTTTCTAGTCTGTGAGCTGCAAATTTAAATAATTTGGCTTTTAATAATACACTCTCAGTTAAAAAAAGTATAACGTTAGTTCTCTGTTAGTTCGTTAAGTGTACATATTGGTACCTTTTAGCTTTTGTACCTTAGGGTACTGTTCCAGTGACAGTATTGTACCTTTTTCTGGAAATGTATAAGTACTAACTTATTGTGTATTTTTCTGAATTAAAGCAATGTTTTTATACTGATGAATGTCCATTGAAAAAGAGATTTTATTGTTGCTGTTAAAACCTCAAGCTAACACAGACTATGCATTTTTTTCCCTTTAGAAAATAAGGTGGATTTAACAAATTTGTACACAAGATGGAGGTGGTAACAGTAACACTAGTACCAGTGCCAGCAGAACCCTATCAACAAACTTCAACTACAGAAATGTAAGTATAACACTGAGTTCTGTGTATTATATTTGTCCTATGTTTAGCGGTTAACCGTATTGATTTTTTTAATGCCTGATGCCAATATTTTAAAAAGCAGGGTGGCCAGTCAGCACACACAAGGAAAGTTGGGAGAGTTAGAGTTAGTTTCATCAAAATTATTTTAAATTGTGTTCCGAAGATGAAGTCTTACTGGTTTGGAACGACATGAAGGTGAATAATTAATGACCAAACTAAACTTTTTGGCTGAATTAATGCTATAAGAAAGAAAATTTGAAAGACTAATAAGGTATCTTTAATTCTTTTTCTGTTACCGGCTTGAAAACTTCGGGCAAAAACAAGGGATTCTCCCATTTTTAAACTGTCACCGATAGCAATGTAGTAGTAGTAAATTGCTAAAGTCAGTAGATTTTACTCAGTCAAAATACATTTATTACATTTAATATTTTGGCTTTTATCATTATGTTAATAAATATTGAAATTAATTAAAATATTAACAAAATTACAAATTTGAGCCAGGGAAGATAAGAGAGATGAACATCCTCAGGGGTCAGTGATATCACAGATTCTAAATCAGTTATTAGCTTAAAATGAATGTTGAATGTCGATATAAATAAACAGTATGCTATAATGATAATTTACAGTTAAAACAAATTTGTAGAAACATTGTAATTGTCTAAATCTTCAGGTAAACAAATATTTGTGAATTCAATCTTAGAAATATTTGTATATTACTAAAGGGAAATGGCAATGAAAGAATATTAAAATGTCTGATTTGATTGTTTTGAAGTATTTTTAGATAATTTAAATGATTAACTTTATCTTTTTGTAAATTTTCAGTTGTGTGATGAAGCTGACCGAATGCATTCATCGACTGTCAGTTTAAGCCGGCACTTCAGGGATGGCTTTACCAGTATTGTGCCCAAGGTGCTTCAGCTTGTTCAAAGAAATGCTCCGTTGGACAAAGTCTACAAGAAGCAAGAGAAAAGATGCTTGCAGAAGATATAGGTATTGACATAAACATAGTGGTTTTGTGATTATCTATTAAGCTTTTTTAAGAACTGATAGTCCCCCTGTAGTCAGATTTAATCCCTTAAAACTCATCTTTGGTCACCAAAATAAGATATTTAAATGTTTTTTCTTTGTGTGAAAAAAATCTTCATGCCTTAAAATTGCTCGAATGTAACTCTACACCTTGATTGGTTACAAGGTAGTTTATGTCAAAATTTTCACATTATTTGTCTTTAAACATTTAAAACAGCACATTGCATTGTTTTACTGATAGATTTTTGATGTTTTCTTTTCTTCTCAGTGTGATGCTGATACTCCATACCCAACCTTACAGTTGGCAGAAACTGACTGGAAAATGGCTTTCTCCAAGAGGGTACAACTTTTCAAAGTGGATGGTGTGGAGTTGTGCAAGGAACTAGGAGTTGAAGAAAGGATCACTACAATGCACAGCCTTCAGTGATTACTATTGTTTTCAACTTGGCTTGTCCACCCTACATGAAGAATTCACTGACTTTCTGGCAGCATGCCATAGCAAAGATAACTGAGGTGGGTGGCAAGCCCCTTACAATATCTATCACCCAAATAATTAATATCCTGTGTTAAAAATGCCAAATATACTGATGCACAAGGGTGAAGATTTCGACATTCAGTGTTTTAAAAGTGACGATTTAAGTTCAATACATTTTAAATGTCAACAGTGTATATATATAATGTGGCAAGTTTTTTTTAATACCAGTGTCATATGATTCACAGTTCCATGCATACGCAGTAAAAGTTGACTTTGAATGAAGTGTTATAAAACCAGGGCAAGAGATGGACTTTCAGGCCCTTGCCGTATACTCTGCTTATGATAAATAAGTAGTTTGTGATCCCCAAGAATGTTTAAAAAGTTCCAATTAGTACTGTGTATTATGTAGCACTGCGTTTGGTAAAAATGGGTTTGTGATAAAAATAAAAAAAAGTACGCATATAAAGTTACAATTAATGAAATGTGTACTGTTGGAAAAAGGTTGTTTTTGATTCTTAATGTTTAAAACATTTTTTAGAAAATGTAGAATGCAGTAGAAAAAATTACTTAATGGGATGTATTGATTATGAAAAAATTAATATTAAGCTTAATATTCTTGATATTTACAATTTTATAAAATGTTTTAAAAAGTTAGAAATAGTATAAACAATTGTTTTTTGAAAAAAAGAATTGCTCAATATTTGCATCTTGTTAAGACACATTGAGGTAGAGCTTATTTTGTGATAAAATGTTAGGGTATAATCAATTAATGAAATGTGTACTGTTGGAAAAAAAATGTTTTGCTTTATAAGTATAAATTTTTTTTTTTTTTTTTTAAGTAAAATTTTGCAATATGCATCCTGTTATGACATTGTGATAGAGCTTAAAACATTCATCCTGTGAAAAATGTGAGAATGTAATGTTTTGAATGTTTAATAAATGTGATAAACAGCATCCTGGCCTTCTTAATGTGTTGTATGTAGTACAGATTTGCCACCATAAGGTACAAAAGGCTTGTCACTGGGGCAGTACCCTTAAAAAAGACTAATTTGTACCTTTTTTAAAAGTACATTATGGTACCATAGCACTAAATGGTACAATTTAGTCAACAAAGGTACATATTTGCCTTTGTAAGGTACATACTGCAAGGGTACAGATATGTACCCATGTGAAAGGGTACAACGGGTGTACCCTTGAGGGTACTGCCCCAGTGACAAGCCTTTGTACCCCTGAAGGTACAAATTTTGCACATTTTTTCTGACAGTGTAGATAAGACCCTTCTTCCTCGGCTGGGATTGTAAAGAGCCCTTTAAAGCTGCATTTAAACTGCATTTTGGAAGTTAAAGCTCACGGGAACCATAGAAGTCCACTATATGAAGAACATTCCTGAAATATTTTCCTCAAAAAACAATTTCTTTACGACTGAAGGAAGAATCTTGGATGACAAGGGGGTGAGTAAATTATCAGTACATTTTTGTTCTGTAAGTGAACTTCTTTTAAAAGGAAGGAAGGAAGGAAGGAAGGAAGGAAGATTTGCTTCTTACAAAATGGCATAATATTCCACTCCACACTTAGGACTTGTACATCAGCATCCCAAAGAGGACTGCAGCTAGTGCTGTATACTTTGGGGATAAAATCAAATAGTGAGTTTTCTTTAAAAAAAAAATAAAAAAAAGTGACTGCCATTTAAAACTCTCCAGGTTTGCTGTGCTTGTTTGTATGGCTGCACAATTTAGCTCAATATTTTGTTACTTGCATCTCAATTTTACTATAAAATATAATCAAATAAAGAATTCATATTCAGCCTGGTCTCATTGTTTATGTGTAGGTATTAGTACGTAACGTTTAGAAGCACAAAATGTACATTTTGTTTGTTTTTATTGATGCTGAAATGTACAATTTGGACATACACATATTTACAAATCTTTTAAATCATCAAGATTTGTATCAATGCTTTATCATTTTATTGATAACCGATTTAATTTTTTTTTAACCTAACCATTTTATAGCAAATATAAAAGATATAAAACATAATTAACTGAAATATACAGGAAAATGACCATTATGGTTACAAAATAGCATTAAAAAGATTTTTTGTTATAGTCGCAAAACGCAAACGTTAAAAATGTAAACATAAAAATGGCTACATATTTTTAGCTAAAAAACAAAATATTTACAAATCTTTTAAATCATTAAGATATTTGTATCAATGCATTTTTATCATTTTATCAAAAATGATTTAGATTTTTAGACACATTAACTGACCCTCAAACCTAAAATGGTAGACGGCAACTCAGGTGGAAAGATTTGTTGAATTTTTTATTTTTTTTTCATGCACACAAAAAGTAAAGTATTCTCGTAGCTTCATAAAATTACAGTTGAACCACTGATGTCACATGGACTATTTTGTCAATGCTCTTGGTAACTTTCTGGCCCTTGAATGTGTCTAGGGTCAGAAAACTCTCGGATTTCATCAAAAATATCATAATTTGTGTTCTGAAGATGAACAAAGGTCTACTAAGGGTAAGTAATTAATTACAGAATTTCATTTTTGGGTGAACTATCCCTTTAAGAAGTCAGTGATGTGCTTCACTCTAACACAAGCAGCACATATATTTCAACAGTCTTTTCGATTTGCTAACTGCACTAAGCCACCTTGCAATTTGTTTTACTTTGATTAATAATGCAGCCCCTAATGGAAGCTATTCCATATTATGTGTTTGAGATGACATGTAATAGTGTAAGACACACTTACAGGGGCGTCGCTGGGAATTCTGGGCCCTGTGCACTGACTCATCTAAGGGGCCCCCCTAAAAAAGCGCTGTACTTCCTTCCCCGAGGGGGGGGGGTTTCACTCCTCAGGGGCCCTCCCCCCACTTGGGGCCCTGGTAATTTAGTCCCCCCTTTCACCAAACTACGACGCCCCTGCATACTGAATCCTAAAGTTTATTAAGTTGGATTTACATATTTGTCATCAAATTTTAGTTGTCTTACTCTGAAACCAGCATTGGTCAGCAGCACTGCAAAAGAAAAGTAGGTGATGGCTTGTAAAGCTGCATGTCTGCACTTTTGGATTCATTCCAGAGCTAGATAACTCAACCAACCTGTCAAAAGTACCTGTAATCAGCAGTTTCGTACAGTAAAAGTCTGACCTTAATGCAGCCAATAAACCATCCAGGGCAAATTAAATGCAATTAACCGATGCCTTCCAGTAAATCAAGATTAAGGAAGTACAACAGAACTATTCTAAGCAACACCACGGGATATTTTTAACCATTAAACCTTAACTACATTCAGATCTTTTGGCTGCTCCACCAACTCAAGACATAAACAAGATCTTCAAAGTAAATCATCTTTAAAGCTACTCAAACTTTTCAGCCCACAAATTTTGATTAAGCCTGTTTTTACACACAAAATCTAACCATACATCCTGTCACATCAGTATGCATAAATACCCTGAAGGTAACAGACAAGATAAGATCATATTTTGAAGACTTGAGCTTTACAGCTATGAGTAAATGTGCATTTAAAAGGATTTTTCCTTCTGCAGTATAGGTTAGAAACTAATACCCATGCTAATAATGCATCATTAAAGTCCACTCAGCAGCACATGCCTGTACATGAAATCAGTGTCTTAAATTCACAGAAATGTGTGGTTTTTAACCTAAGGACATAAAGCACATGTTGCTTAGTGTTATAACGCAAACAACTCGCTTGATAATAAGCCACAGATTATCTCTGACCAAACAACATGTTCAAACTACTGGAGGGTAAAGTTCTCTTACTGCCTAGTGTGGTTTACACAAGGTTTACTGGAGTGTTTGAGTCTAGCCCAACATGTACTGTGTGCATAAAAGACATTTGACTAAGCTGTGTTCAGGAATGAGGTCAATCACTATTTCCAGGTACAGGTTACGTTGAAGGCATAAGCCAATTTCCCACTAATCACAGCTGGATCTGTTCTATGGATTAAACGACAGACACTTTTGGTGTGGCAAGAGGTGGGAATCTTTAGGCACCCAAAGAGTCAATTCTATTTTGAGGGAGTCATAAATTGATTTCCAAACACTTCATTGGCTGATAAATAAAAGTAGATACTGACAATAAAGGTGGGGGCAGAGGCCAATTGTTAAGTATTAGTCATTGAACCAAAATATTAAATGTGCAGTTCAGGTGTTCAAAACAAATATGAAATCCAAGATATTGTGCAACCAAAATTTCCTATATATAAAAAATTTCCACAAAAACAAAGAAGACTGTGTAATGTTAGACTTTTAACTATTAGGAAATGGACTGTGCTCCTGGTGATTGGTAGACAAAAAAAAATGCACTTTTTCAATCATCAACAGCAAATTAAAATAAAAAATAGGGATGCACCGAAATGAACATTCTTAGCCGGAGCCGAACAAAATTACACACTGGGTCGTGTTTTCGTATTTTTCCCCCATGTATTTTGCCAATTTTTTTTTCACCATTGCTTAAATTAAATAGCCACTATTTGTTTTTGTTTTTTACGGTTTTGTCTTGCTTTTCAAAGAAAAAAATCAATTACAAAACAAGTTTAAAAATATTTAACACCGAACATTTTTAACATGTTAGTGGACATTATAGCCTACCAACAAAGCACAATTTAACTTAAAATTAATACGCTAGTAAAATAATATTCTTTGGCCATTTTTAAGACCCCCTTCTTAAATCAAGCATGTGTTTTTAATGTACAAATAAATGCAGCCTTGCTGAACAAAGAATAATGTTATAATAAATGTATTAATAGAGCTGTTGTAATAATTGTTATCATTATTTTTGTCTTACTTTTTATTTTATTTTACAGAAAAGCAGTAAAATTACAATACTACCATTTATGAATGATAACTTTTATTTGGGCGGAAACCCACAAGAAGACCTCAATACTACTTTTTGCTGTCAGCAGCAGATTTATGAATAATTTTCATCAAGCTGTTTCAGTGCAAATTTCCCTTGCGCTTTGGACTTTGAATCCTGGCAAACAAGCTTGTGCAGTGCTGTCAGAATAAATACAATTTGTGCGTGTATTAGACAACATAACGTTCTGTGGTTTATTTACTAATGGTTTAAGGCCATTTTGCGATTTCAGTCATCATACAGTAACTAGCAACAACCACCCCTTTCTCTTCTCATCGAAGACATGCGATACTAAACAGTCTCTTGCTGTTGGTGCTTGTAATGATTTTTGCACCTTTCTCGGACAGTTTGAAATGCTTCCACACTGCCAACATGTTTGCTGCATTAGTGTGCGCCTCTATTTGATCGCGTCACGTCATTGTTCGGTATATTTTATTTGGCCTTTTCGCTTATTCGGCTGAACACCAAAAGGGCTTTTTTTCTATTTTCGGCTGAATAATTTCGGTTGTCGAACATTCGTTGCATTCCAAATAAAAAACAAAAACAAGAAATGCACTCATTCTGCTATTTTTTGTCTGTTTTATGATCTGCACTGATCTTTTTTTTACCTGTATATGACTTTACATCAAACTAAAATTCAATTGAAATTCCATTCCATTTTTGTAGATCAATCCACAACCATTTAAGAAAAGTGATTCAACAGAAGTGATTCAACCTTCAATGATGTATTGGACTTGATGGCCTTGTGGTGATTAGTGCCTTGCATATAAGCAATGCTCAATTTGACAACCCATTCTAAAAAAACTGACCTTAAACTGTGCACAGCTTTTAAGACAGGTGGAACTCAAACAGGTCATTGTCAAAAATTTAGATATACAATAGGCTTGCCACGATAGACGGTGTTGACGGTGTTACCGGTTTTAAGACGCAACACCGGTGACATCACTTTTCCACTGTGACACCGTGCCCACATTATTATTTTTTTTTTAATTATTCGTTTTTTTTTTATTACATATTTATTTGAATTAAATGGAAAATATAATTCTAAATAATTATATTTGCACTATAATTAAAAACTTAACATAGCTACAATGTGTCATATTTCATTTATCACGTGAGGAGAACTAGAGGAGTCGAATTTACAGAAAGATAATGGCGGACGATTTGTCAAAACGCAATGCAAAAGCGCCTGTTTGGCAATATTTTGGGTTCAAACCAAATGCAAAAAGGGAACCTGCAAACTCTGCCTGACAAAGGTGGCAGCATCTGGAGGAAACACAACTATTTATACACGCACCTTCAAGCGTGCCCCGACAGCTGACTTGTCATTTTTGTAGCCTAATGTTATTTTGGAAGTTTTTCTTTTATATTTGTTTCTTGTTCATTCGTTTAATCTTATTTAAACTTTGTGCAATTTATTTATTTATCTTTATATTTTATTTTCTTATTCATTTTAAAAACATTCTATAGGCTACATAATAAACATTCTATGGTTGTTATTTGTTTGGTTCCAACTTCCACAATTTTTTCAGCCTGTAGCATTGTTGTGTTTTTTTTTTTCGTTATGTTAATAAAAGTTCTGTGTTTAATATCAAAAAACAAAAAATGTTTTTTTTTGTAGTTTCGTTGTCGTCCATTCAAACAATTGACGCCGAATTGTCAATTCCCACAAAACTGAAAGTGAAAGTATAATACGCACGCATTTATAAGCTATTTAAAAGCTGAGGAAAAGAGGAAACCCCACCCCCACGGTGATACCGGTGTTGTCACATGTCGATTAACCGGTGGGGAAATTTCCTCATCGTCACAACCCTAATATACAAACATTAAAGGCTCATATGAATTCCTGCTATCTGGTAGACCATGTCTATGTTTAATTAAGACCTCCTATTAAGAGTTAGTTCACCCAATGAAAATTCTGTCATTAATTACTCACCCTCATGTCGTTCCAAACCCATAAGACTTTTGTTCATCTTCAGAACACAGATATTTTGGATGAAATCCAAGAGCTTTCTGACCCTCCATAGACAGCAAGGGACCTACTATGATCAAGGTCTAGAAAGGTACCAAGAACATAAACAAAATAGGCCATGTGACATCAGTGGTTCAACCATAATTTTATAAGCTTACAAGAATACTTTTTGTGCACGATAAAAAATAAAAACAAGGAAAGCATGTGCATGCATTGTTGTGGTATTCTCCAAAATGGCGCTAGGGTGAAGAAAAGAACTGTTGAATAAAGTTTTTTTTTTTGCTCAACAAAAATATTCTCGTTTCATAAAATTATGGTTAAACCACTTATGTCACATAGATGATTTTAACAATGTCCTTAGTACCTTTTTGAGCCTTGAACGTGGTAGTTGCACCGCTGTCTATGCAGGGTCAGAAAGCTCTCAGATTTCATCAAACATATCATAATTTGTGTTCCGAAGACAAACAAAGGTCTTATAGGTTTGGAACGACATAATGACAGAGTCTTAATTTTTGGGTGAACTATCCCTTTAATAAGACCTAATATTTTGCGAATAACTTCACATAACAAAACAAATCACAGACTAGCTTTTGCCTCATTACACTTTTTAGTTTGACCCTGCTGTCTGTCTTGCTGACACTGCTTGGCCATATGTCTGTACCCATCATTACAGACGTGACGAAGCTTGCATAATTTCAACAACCTCTACCTGACAACTAAGACAGACTTGCATAAGCACAGACTGCTCCTTGGATGTACAAAAATCATATTATTACTTGTAACATTCATTTAGAGCATTATAAATGGAAGACATAGCGCATTTACAATTAAGTTTTTGCTGAAATGAATCACAGCAAACACAATAAGGTCAATGGCAGAGTAATGACTGCAATGTAGACACAAAATCAACTCAAAGTCTAACAGAATGAAACTTTACAGAGCCAATCTTAACTTATCCATGAATTATATATTATTGTACTAAAGCAAGGTTATCTATGAGACCAATTGTATTTAGTGTGAGCATCAAGTATAGAAGTAGAAAGGCTGGTAAAGATGGTTATTTTGAACTAGGGCTCAATAAATCGAAATGAAATCGAAATCGAGATTAATCGGAAGCTGCGATTGTCATGCGTATCTTGTCATGCGTATACTTATAGGCCCGGTTTCACAGACAGGGCTTAGACTAAGCCAGGATTAGGGCATAGTTTAATTAGGACAAGTCATTTTTATAAACGTTACTGGTGTGCATCTTGAGACAAAACAAAGGCACTGATATATTCAAAAAACAATCAGTGCAATTTAATTTTAGTTGAAACAGCTCAGAGTCAGACTTACATTTTAGTCTAGGACTAGGCTTAAGCCTTATCTGTGAAACTGGGGGATAATGCAATGCGTTAATCACTGCTTAGAATATTATGAACTATGTTATGTGCGTTATTATGTCTAAGAAGCCACATCATTTCACAGACGGATTCATTTTAGACACTTGGCTGACGTTATGAAGTATGTTTTAAGTAAAAATATTATTAAATGTGGTATTTTCACGTGCTTTGAGATGCAGCACCATTTTTTACACAGCGCAGTAGTTCACTGAGAAGCTACGCAAACAGCTGCCATTATCGCAAACGATTTCTTTTCGATTTTATAATCATTCGATTAAATCGATTTCGATTATGAACACGATTACAATCTCTTATTTACACTCTCTCTACACTTTATTTATGAAACGATTCGTGAGATATGTCCGTGATACATTACTCTACGTTTGATTACGTACCTTGAAGCTCCCCTGAGCGCAAACACAAATATGCTGATCGGGTCCGGCTAACTTGCTAGCACGCAGCTAATCATATCCCTAGTGGCTTGTAT
>NC_133369.1:13283747-13313571 GCF_049309525.1 Garra rufa | reverse complement strand
TAATCAATAAAATCGGAAAAATCGGCCAGTCCTATTTTGAACCACTAATTTTTGAAACATCTGAAAAGCCTGGTTGGACAGGAGCACCAAAGAAAAGAAATAGGGCTAAATGAAGGAATGCACCATGACAACATCTGTTTCCTTCATTATAAAAACATACACATGTTCAGCAAACGCTCTGAGGCAGATTTTTCACTGAGATTTACACATTTCTTACACTACCAGTCAAAAGTTTTTGAACAGTATGATTTTTAATGTGTTTAAAGAAGTCTCTTCTGCTCACCAAACCTGCATTTATTTGATCCAACATACAGCAAAAACAGTACAATTTTGACATTTTTACTATTTTTTATCTATTTTAATATATATTTTAAAACGTCATTTATTTCCTGTGACTTCAAATCTAAATTTTCAGCATCGTTACTCCGGTCACATGATCCTTCAGAAATCATTCTAATATTCTGATTTGCTGCTGAAAAAAACATGTATTATTATTATTATTATTGTTGAAAACAGCTCAGTAATTTTTTTCAGGTTTCTTTAATGAATAGAAAGTTCAGAAGAACACACATATCTGAAATAAAATTATTTTGTAACATAATAAATGTCTTTATTGACACTTTTGATCCATCTTTGCTAAATAAAAGTATTAATTTCTTTCCAAACAATACAAAATATATATATGTATACACACACACACACACACCAAGCTTTTGAATGGTATAGTGTATATCGCTTTTTATTTCAGATAAATGCTGATCTTTGGATCTCTATTCATCGAAGAATCCTGAAAAAAGTACATAACTGTTTTAATTATTGTTATTGATAATAATAATAATAAAAACAATTCCTGAACAGCTAATTAGCATATTGATCACAGCAATAAATTAAATTTTAAAATATATTCAAATAGAAAGCAGTTAATTTAAATAGTAAAAATATTTTTAATATTACTGCTTTTAGCTGTATTTTGTATCAAATAAATGCAGGCTTTGTACGCAGAAGAGAATTCTTTAAAAAAACAAAAAATCTTGCTGTTAAAAATGTGACATTTGATGTATTTATTAATTTTTTTGCTCTTCAATATCAGGTCTACAAATAAATGTCTCACTAAAGAACAGCATCAACACCACTATATTCAATATAAAACAACAAGTGTTAACCAGTGAAACTTTTAACATTAAACTATTATATTAAACATTAATAACAATACATTTTAAATATTCAGAATGCATGTTTTTATTCATGCAGTACAATTGTTTTGTTTTTTTTGCACTGAAAAGCAGAAATAAACTATTAAGAATCGGTTCTCCTTCTGCATATCAGGTGTCAGACACTTAAATGAAAATGAAAATTATTTTTTCATTAGTATTGACCATATATACATACATACATAGAGGAAAAAAATAAAGAGCGAGAGATGGTGAAATCAGTCTCTACTTTCAAGAACTTTGCACAAAGTAACAGTCCAAAGATATGAATAGACGAAGCCAAATTGACAAGAAAAGTACTTTTGTATGACAGTACCCATCTTCACAAATACAAACACCAAACTGTAGTGCACTTTTAAGTGCAGGTGTGAATCAAACAGCCATATGAATGCAGAAGTGAAACTGTGACGATTGAATATAAGAATTTTTCAGACGACCTCATCTAAAAAAAATAACTCTAAAATGAATGCTTAGTGTGAGGTCATTAAAAAAAATCATACATACTCTATGCAGATGTATATACTTTATATATTTGTTTGGGGAAGCAAAACATGTTTAGGAAGGAAAAGTATCAGACTAGGACTGCTTCCTTAATTCATGGTTTACCAGCAACTAAATAAAAGTTTCATAATTCGTCTACTGCTAAAATATGTTTGGATCCATGTATTTATGTCATTTCATTTATCCTGACCGTACACAAGTTGCATGCTGTGTACAATACTACCCACTGCATTTCAACCAAGTGTTTCCAAACCACCACAAGTTGTAACTAGTTAACTTATGCGACCGTAAATTTAAAATTTAAATCAATTGCAAATGTTCCCACTGACAAGCGATTCAAGGAAAGAAAAACAGCTACTCCGTAATTTTCCCATCGCTATATGACTGATACCATGCTGTTCAGCAAGGAACAGGGTTGGGTGGTTTTCACTATGCAGTTTCGATGAGTCACCGAGCACTGGTTGTCACACAGCCGAAGTTAATAGTAAAACTTCTGATGTTTTGCCAGATCGGTTTAAACCACATTGATTTAAGGTACTTCGTCATAAAGCTCTAACTTTAACTTTTTTGGCTTACCAGTTTTGTTTTGATACTGACAACTCAAGGACTAGCTAACTTTCACAGAATTTCCACAACTCAGCAATGGCTGGCTGAAATGAGCTGCGAATCAGAGGAACACGTCTAAACAGCAAACCACTCATGTTGCAAGTTTTACATTTCGTCGTTGACCAAGTTTTTCCTCACGTTAGCATGCTACAAGCTAACACAAGGCGCTTGGACTGTCCCATAGCGCACGAATAGTTCCTTGACTTCTTCCTAGAGCTTTCAAACTTACCCGACTGAAACACATTTCACTCACACTAATGTTCCAAAATAATAAAACGAACCACGATAAGATAGTAGTAGTGTAACAATTGCATCGCAAACTTGTTTTGACAGCCGCGAATGGAAACTAGACTGTTCGCGACGCTTGGTAAGTTTACACACAAGCGGGCGCGCACTTACCTCAACGCAACCGATCGACGGCTGAAGACGCGAAGCCACAATCCCTGGTAAATTTTCCAACAAGCAAAATTTTAATTCCAAATTCAAAAGGCTCAGTTTGAAGTTCTTCTGCCACCTTCCCGGGCAGCCAAAGTCGGAAACTGCACTTTCAATATGGCTGAGGGCAGGAGCAGGGAATGTAAGCGTCACTAGCGTGACTCCGGGTCGGGGTGGTGTGGGAGAAGGGGCAGGGACTAATCTGGATAAACACTGATCCTTGTATTTATGGTAGGCTAGTGCTCCTGTGCCTTTCGCTTTTCCTTCTCGCTGTAAACATGCTCTTACATGTTTCTTGGAAATAAACCACAACCTTTATTAACCGCCTGAGTCATGTGGAGGTGTGGTTATCAACAGTGGGTTAATAGCCCAGTTGACATTTACATTTACATTTATTCATTTAGCAGACGCTTTTATCCAAAGCGACTTACAGTTGAGTAGTTAAAGTAACCCCAAATGATATCTCCAAGGTTATAAAGGCATAATGTTTAGTTTTAGTTATTATTCGGTTATTAGGTCAATGATTTAGATGGCTATAACACAAAAAACACTTTTCTAATTTGGGTCAACCGGGTAATGCCACATTTTTTACACGTCTTTTACAACCATTCAACTGTCTTCAGGTCATTTTTTGTAAAGGAAATATAAATTTGACATATCAAATTTGAGGAGGCAGTAGTAAACTTTCATTATTGACCTCTCAGCATGTTTTTAACGAGACCCACATTTATTCACATATACAGTTGAAGACTAAATGTACATACACCTTGTAGATGTTAATTATTTTACCAAAATAAGAGGAATCATACAAAATGCATGTTATTTTTTATTTAGTTCTGACTTGAATTAACAACTGAGGGACTCATGCAACTATTACAGAAGGTTCAAAGGCTGATGCTTCAGAAGGAAGAACGATGCAATAAGAGCCAGGCGTGTAAACTTTTGAACGGAATGAGGATGTGTACATTTTTTTCTATTTTCCCTAAATTTCTTTTTTTTTCTTGTATTTTATATTTAAAAAGAAGAAAAAACAGTTGTGGATCATTCATGGTAACAACACAGTATTAAGAATCAAGTTTTGAACAGGGTCATTTTTATAAATGCAACTATTATTTTCTCTTGCGGACTATATGTAAATGCCTTTTATGTGAAATATCCTATTCAGGCCAGTAGTAAATAAAAAATAACATGCATTTTGTATGATCCCTCTTACTTTGGTGAATAATTAACATTTTACAAATTCTGCAAGATCTACAGTATGTAAACTGTATAAAGACCCTTTCCACAAAAATGAGTGTCTTAGCTGTTGCCATATTGCAATTGTTTTTTTCTTAATAAGACTGAAAAGCATATCAAATACTGTATTGCGCTGCACTTCAGTTAAGTACTCTGGTACACACTAAAAGTGCCAGCAAGCATTTCTGTGTTTTCATAGTACCAAGGAATTCCAAGAATGTTTTCCTGTGTTGTATGAAGGAAGTGGCCATCGGTGATTCAGCACGTCTATATTAGGCTCATTAACTGTATTTCTTGTTTATGCAGAGAACAGCCCTGTCATCTGAACATAATACCTATGTACCACACTGAAACTGTAACTGCTTTTCTGATTACAGCTAGTGTTGACAGCTTTTTGGACGTCATGGAACAGCCTAAATTTCAAAGACATTACACAGCTCTCTGTTTTTTTTTTTTTCCACAGAGTTTCATTTTCATCATTGTCAATCAGGTTTCAGGTTATTTCTGGTTTAATCTGAAGAGATGGCAGTATGTACTATTAATTATAGTATTAATGTAATAATACATCAACTATATTTAAATACATTAATATATTTTATATCATTTTCATATTAATTAAATATGTTGTATGCAATATGCTATTTTATGTTGCTTTATTCCATTCTCTGGTTTGAAATTGTAAGATCAGCCTGTTGACACAGTAACTCTCTGCTGCCCCCAGGTGTTTACCAGTGTCTACATAAAGATACACAACCCTGTCTTATTAGGATTCATACAGTTCCATGACATGCATATATATATTTCTTATATTAGATATTTAGCTTTGACTGTCGTCGCATGTAGTTGCAATGGATGGATTCTCTTCGCACTTCCTGTCAATAATACACACAATTACTTTCTGTTTGGGAATGTTATGGTGCTCTTATAACTGAGCCACTGGCTGATTACACATAATTGATCATTTTATAGCGTTTATAATGGAATGTGCCTCCATAGTAATTGAGGAAAAGTAAACAATAGCTATTGGGGAATCCAGTAACTGCAGCAGCGCGCGTCAGACTGGCATCACTGCTAGCGCTCAAGGCTGGTCGTGCACACGCACAACGTAAAGAGCAGTCAGAGACAGAGGATTGTAGTGGACATTTAAAATTTGCTGAAATGCGTAACTAGCGCAAAGATAGTCAAGGGTTTTGCTTATAAACTGTGGAAGAAAAGAAAAGGTGTTGACAATATTGTGGACTCTTTTATATATTTTGTACCGAATATTTTGCACTGGAAGACCCCGAGAAGTTGGAGATACGGATTTTCGTTTTAAGGTACGTTCATATCAGCTGTATCCACACTGCACTATCCACACATCTATATGTAGTAATTGGTATCTCAAATGGGTTTCCTTTAGCCTTTTGCTCTAATACTATGGTGTTTTATGACATTTCCAAGTGTAGTTTTGTGAGCGTCTTTGAGTCATTTCGCTAAATGGGTGGCTTTTAAATTTTGAAAACGTGCTTTTAAAGTTAAAAATGTAAGATTTTATACTCTCAGATAAATATTTAAAATAAATGCATAAACATGTTTTTAAAATAGCTGGGATAGCTATATCCATGAAACGTTAACATGCTGAAAATATTTATTTTATGGAATTGTGTTATTTTAATAATGGCTAGTTACAATGGTAAGGTTTATGCATCTCATCCATAACTTCATACTGCAGTTCATTCTAATAAAACATCCAAAATCCAGACTGAAAAATACAAATAGTAGCTTGTATGATTTTAGTCGAAATGTGCAATTGGTGTCAGTCCTTCATGGTTGGTATATTTGGGTACACATTTGAAGGCAGAGTTTTCGTGGAATATCCTCAATGAAAAAAGTGTGACCATTATTCACAACGTTATATTCATCATTATATCATTGCTCTTGGCAGGAGTGAATCTCTTAATTTGGACAGCCCACCATGCGCAGGTTGCCGTGCCTTGCCTCCAGGCCAAGAGGAGAAATACCACTGTGCTACTGACAGGAATTTTACGCGCAGCTGAACAAGGATGCCAGAGGAGCTCGCAAACTGCAGTGTGTGTTGCTGTACCACGACCAATAAGATACTCATGGTGGTCTTCATGATATTACTGATACTTGCTATACTCTTCGGAAACCTCTTGACATTAGCAGTGGTCGTTGGAACTAAACACTTCCACACTCCACAGGGTTATTTAAAAGCCTCACTGGCCGTGGCAGACCTGGCTGTGGGAATTTTTGTGGTGCCCGTCTCCGTTTACGCAGAAGTATCTCTCATGATCTACAATTCAATGCCAGAGTGGACAGCGCGCAATTCCCAAACCACACTTTTCCACCCGTGCAATTTTATCGGTCCTGTGTTTGCGGGATGCACTTTAGTTTCCATTACAACAATTTTCCTCCTGACCATTGAAAGGAGCATTGCCGTTCTGAGACCACTGCACAAGGAAGCAGTCATAACTAAAAAAAGAACGAGCATACTAATAGTATTTTCCTGGATGGGCAGTTTTTTCCTGGCAATATCGCCACTGGTTTTTAGCGATGAAATCGCGCTGGAGTACAATCCCTGCAGCCGCATGTGCAATTACGCGCTTGGAAGCGCAGACTTCCCTTCCCAAGCTTGGAACATTCTACTGCTATTTCCTGCCTTTGACTTTACACTGCTCGGAGGTACTATTGTCATCAACATCATATCCCTCACCACAATTCGCCAGCATTCAAAAAGAAGAAAACATCTCGCAGAAACCGAGAGTCAAAGCTCAACGAAACCAACCTTCTCCGACATCAAGGCTGCCAAGACAATAGGCACTCTGACGTTGGCTTTCACCGCTTCTTTCACTCCCATCGCCGTGTTTGTAGTTGGAAATGTGTTGGGAAACGAATGGTGCAATTTTGCGTTTTTTGCCTTTTGGATTTTAACCTCGAACAGCTGCTGTAATGTTATTATATATGGCGTGAGAGACCAGAAGTTTAGAACTCGTGCGTATCAGCTGCTCTTGTCCGCTCAATTGAACACTGCGCCTAAAAAGACTGAGTTTGAAACCACTGTAAATGGGGGAAAGGACAATGAGGAAACAGTCAAGCAAACCTAATTAATGACATTACTGAGCAGCAGCCCGATTTAGGTGGTGCTTACTGTACTTATTACAGGCCTCCTAAGCTAGTATTTGGTTTCGAGCTGGGCATTAGATGGACCAAGCTGTTTTGTTGCAGGTCCAAGGTCTACACTCTAAAAAATGCTGGGTTTAGAACAAACCAACTTGGGTTATTTAGCAACCCAGAACTGGGTAAATATTGGAGAGAACATATGCTGGGTTATTTTGACCCAGCTGGTTGGGTTAAATGTTTTACCCAACATGCTGGGTGGCTTTATTTAAGTCAACTATTGTTTAAAAAATATTATATTGCTGGCTTACAATGGGCTGGAAATTAAAAATCACACACATAATTATAGAGACAAAAGATGAACATTTATTATTAAGCAAGAACACCCATAGCTGAAAGATGCTTGGACTGACTCCATAACCTACCTATAAACAAACAGTACTGAGATTAGAGAACATAATTTAACATCAAATTAAATAAAATTTAGCATTATAACAAATAAAATCAATTTATGTTATGCAAGGCAAAAGGCGTTTCCATCATGCGAACTGACCGCTGCTGACGCAGCTGACTTACATCTTGTCCTTGTATGTTGTGTTAAATAAAAATAATATAATTTACAGCACTTTATAAATGAAATAAAATGTACAAACCTTTATTTCGCTGAAGAAGTGCACAAAATTGGCAACACTGAGAACTGTGGCGCTCTCTCCTGTAGAGGATGCAAAAATCCCTCTGCAGATGGGTTGTTTTGTCGAAGACAGGCTCAACTCAGCGGTTTGGGTAGAAAAAAAAAACAATAACCCATTAAAAACAACTCAGCAGCTTAGTTACAGAAAAGCCAGCACCTGGGTAAACATATTAAAAATAACTCAGTAAAAACCCAACAAGCTAAACCCAGCATTTAGGTTTGAATAAAATAATCCAGCATTTTAAGAGTGCAGAAAAATTACCCATCACCTGGATAAAAATATTAAAAACAACCCATAAGACCAGCTAGAAACACAACCTGCCAGCTTTTCTAGTCCCCTAGATCAACTTTTGGTTGTCTTTCCTCCAGATACATTGATTACATGGATCATTTCTTGTGAATCAAATGTTCTAGATCTCCAACCATTAGGCCACAAGATGCCTGTGGATGCCAGTGGGATTTAATGCCTTCATAACCACCTGTTAAGTGGCATATGTCACTATCCTCAGGTCACCTCTTAACTTTGCATGACTTGACAAGATTTCACCATGTGTTTGAATATATCCATAAGCATGGATCATGTCATCCCAAAAATGTTTGCATTGAGGTCTTACATGGATGCTTCTGTATGGTATTGATTTGATTTGGCATCTTTTCCATTGTGGAGAACTTGTGTGGCTTTAATAAAATGTGTGTATATATAAATACACTTGATAAGAACTAATACTTTTGTAAAGGATCAATGTAAACACTTGGGAGTGTTTAAAGTACACATTATTACAGGGTTAAGTGTTTAATGGCTTATGTAATTTTCATAAAAAAACAAGGTTAGTGCAAGAAGGTTGTGTCTTAACAGACAAATGCATTTTCTCATCAGTGTATTCATATCATACACATGCTTTGTTTCATTTATCACACAAGGGCCAAGACCAAAAACACCATGGTTGATGTTCAGTGACTACTGGCTTATGATTTATTCAGGCCATTATTCTTTTGCGCAGTTTTGTACTGTATACAATAAAGCATTCTTCATTAAAAGTCTTAATGAATTCAAAATGTTTATCTTTTAAATATGCTTCGCATTGGGCATCCATTGTATAGACAAAAAATACAAAGTAAGTCAATGGGAACAGACACTGTTTGATTTTTTTTTTAATATCTGACCCTTTACCACACAAGTAGTTGTAAGGGTTTTGATTAATATTTATACATCTGAAAGCTGAATAAATAAGCTTCCCATTGATGTATGGTGAGGATTGTTAGGATAGGATATTTGGCCGAGATACAACTATTTGAAAATCTGGAATCTGAAAAAGTCTAAATATTAAGAAAATCACCTTTAAAGTTGTCCAGATGTTCTTACCAATGCATATTACTAATCAAACATTAAGTTTGATATATTTACGATAGGAAATTTACAAAATATCTTCATGGAACATGATCTTTACTTAATATCCTAATGATTTTTTGCATAAAAGAAAAATCAATCATTTTGACCCATACAATGTATTTTTTTGCTGTTGACTGGTTTTGTGGTCCAGGGTCACATATGTTCCACAGAACAAAGAAAGTCATACACCTTTGGAATACATGAGGGTGAGGTGTTCATTTTCATTTTCAGGTGGAAAATCCCTCTAAGTATACTATACATATTTTATCAAAACGATGCAATATATCGAACAGCTCAATCTCCGTGCTTTACACGTGCCTTAACGGCTCAAATGGACAACTTACCCAACAAAACCTCTTATCTCTCAACGTGCAAATACACTCACACAGATGTGATGTGGCTACACGATGTATCTGAAGATCCAGCAGAGTAGGCAAATGTTAGCCATGTTAATCTTAAATCAGAATTTTGCTAAGCCGCCTTTAATCTTGTTTCAGAGATTACTGTCTGGTGAATCTCCAATCATTCGTCCCCTCATAGATGTGACAAGCCTGGAGGGTCCAGTTTTGAACCCAGGGGCTGTCCAATTCCCATAAGACCATAGGAGGAGGGCAGATGGCCTGGCTTTAGCATTTTTTTTTTCAATGTCATTTCAGTGGAACAATAGCAATATTGTTATTTATCACTACAAAATATGGCAGCTGCCTTACTCATAGGGCCTCTGGTAAACAATGCATTTGATTTTTTTTTTTTTACTACACATGTTGTAACAAAAAATAACGTTCTAGAGAGCGTGCCAGTCGCGTGTAAGTGCAGGAGGACAGGACATATGTTTATGTATGACGCTATAAATGTAATTGAATTTAGTGCTGGTATTGTAGCACTATAGTTCATCTTATTCTTCCCTAATTTTATCCTAATGCTACATTTTTACAAGTGTTTGGGCAAAGTGTTTTTCATTAGTCCTGAGTTCTTGTTTGTCCATTTATGCCCTGCAAAACAAGCCAATTTTAAACTGACGTTTATGAGGTCATAATGAAGGATGCGTGTCTGGCATCCATAAAAAATATGACCTGGAACTGGCACATCATACTAGGAGGAAGGTCGCATTACTCTAATTTGCCTTTGCTGGTGGCTGTTTGCTTGCATGGAACATGTGAAAGTCACATACATGCATGATATTGGTTTTATTTGTGACACAGTCACGTACAATAAAATATGAAACCTTAGGAAACTTTGGAAGAAGAAGTTATAGATGTGTGCTGTAAAATGAGCAACAACCAAATCCAGCAGCATTTTAGCAGATACTTCACTCCTCTTCAGATTCCCTAACTGCTCTATTTGGCAATCAGTGTGCCGTTTTTACAGGTCTGTCTGTGCTTGAAGAAAATTACCCTACATATATCACTTCGGTGGAATCCATGCGAAAATGAGAAATGGCAGCCAAATGTCAGAACAGTTGATCAGGGACACAATACCCCTCATTATACATGGCAGACATGCAAAGGATGAAATGCATTCAGTGACTTCATATGCCAGTGATCTAACAAGATAATAGTGTCTGAAAGAATAAAAGACCTAAAGTGATGATATTCAGTGCTGATTCAAGCTGGTAATAATGTTAATAGTCTTAGAGGGTTCATAATCTTACTTTCATGAGTGAATTCCAAAAGAAATCTCAGGCTTTTGTGTGCCACATAATTACTTAATTAAAAGCATTAAAAATGTTGTAGTTTTAAGTATGGGTAGGAGATTTTTTTAATGCATTTAAACTCCATCAAATTTAAAATCAATTTCTTATAAAAACAGTTCACCCAAAATTGAAAATGTATTTAGTTTATATCCTTGTTTTCCGTTGTTTCCAGACATAAAGCTGTATGACTTCAAAAGACTTTGATCCATTTGAATTGATTGAACTTTCATTATGTGAAAAAGAGAGGCCAGAATATTTAAAGTGTTTCCTTTTGCTGATAAAAGAGTTTTCACATCTTTCATTTCGTAGTGAACTGTTCCTTTGAATGTGAATCAGGTGCCCGTTTTTCAAAAGTTGCTATGCTTCTTTAGGGTCTTAATGAAATGTCTGCAACATACTTTGGTTAAAATACCTCAATGGTCGTTCAAAACAACCCCATTTTCCTTTTAAAAACAGCTCTTTTCACAGCGACCTATTTTGATGCATGTCTCTTTAAATGATAATGAGCTACAGCTCACTTCTGTTTTTCACGTATTCATGTATTTAATGTATTTGACAGTGCAATACCATCAAAAACAAAACTAATCCACTGCATTCTCAGTGGTTCTGATGTCAGGAGAAAATGAAGACTCTTATGTTCATGTACATTCAACCACAAAACACCTATATTGCTTACGAGAAATTGTTGTCGCTACAACTGTTTAAGCACGGAGAAAATGGCGGACACCGGACAACTGGCTTAGGACATTAATATGCTAATCAGGAAAGTCCATAAGCGATTATATGTGGAGCCAAAGCATTATGACATCCTATGGAACACAAAATCTAAATTACTTGACAATTGAAACTGTTTAGGTTCATGGAGATTAAAAAAAAATGTAAATGGATTTTTATCATTGCTTGGTGGTTGTGTCCACACACATATGCATTTATATGCAAACACTATGTAAAAGTGAATTTTGCATCCAATGTCCCCCAAAGGGATAGCTTAGCCCCAAAAAAAAATAATTCTGTAATTGTTTACTTATCTGAATGACAACACTGGACCCCACTGACTAATACATTGAGGGAGGGAGGGATTAGATTTTTTTTAAATGTGGACAGATGAGAAACTGTGGAAAAACACTTTAGGTGTAAGTCTGTCCTAAGATTCCCTTTCTTAAGATTCAATAGAACGATTGTAGATCTTGTGCTATAGTCAAATCTTTGTCTACTGTGCTATATAATTCTATAGTATTCATATTGCCAATGAGAACATGCTAATTATAATTTGTTCTTTTCATGCTGCTGTGGTTTTTCAGAACATGAAGAATGAGCCAAAAACTTTTCACTCAATCAAAATTGCTTCTAACTCCGCTGTTGTTTTTAAAGACCAACAATGAAGTAAATCAAAGGACAAAGAAACACATTTCTGCTCATCATAGAGTTTGGTGTTCACTTGTAGCCAATATTTCAAATGGATACATGGAATTTCTTCCATTTATATTGGTTTCATGAAACAATGAGATCACAAACAGTTAATATGAACAGATCATACCTGGCGGTCAGCGGAAAACCAGGTATGGATGTGTGTTTAATGATTTGGACATGTTTTGTAATGATAGGCGTTTAATTTGTTGTCAGTTATCTCCTAAGTTGATGAATAGTAGTTGGCACTTTATAAATAATAGACATGGTATTTGCCTCGAGTCAAAATGAAAAGCAATTCACCTTGGCAACCGAGGCAGTTAATCTCAAGACCTGAATGTGAATAAGAGGAGCGTGATGGGCCAACAGAAGCTGTCAGATCTATTTTAGAGGTGCAGCACAGCAATTAGAAACTGTTTTCAAAATGCATCACATCTCCACTGGCCAGAAATAATATCCTAAACAAATGAAAGGTAAACCAGTTCTAACTTTCTGAAAACAACCTCTCCATCCTATCCCAATTCTTTCAGACTGAGAATAAGAGAATTGGAGTTGCAGAAGATGTCAAATCAGAATTCTGACTTTATATTGCAAGTCTGAGTTTAAATTCTATGTTTACAACTCACATTTTCCTCAGAATTCCAGGTTTACATCTTACAATTCTGCCTTTTTTTTTTAAGAATTACTGGTTTACATCTCACTATTCCGACTTTTGTCTCAGAATTTCGAATTTACATCTAACAATTCTGCCTTTTGTCCTCAGAATTCCAGGTTTACATCTCACTATTCCGACTTTTGTCTCAGAATTTTGAATTTACATCTAACAATACTGGCTTTTTTTTTCACTTAGAATTCCAGGTTAGCATCCCACAATTCTTGCTTTTGTTTTAGAATTTTGAGTTTACATCTCACAATTCTGTTTTTTTTTCCCTCAGAATTCCTGGTTTACATCTCACAATTCTGACTTTTGTCCCAGAATTTCTTGTTTACATCTAACAATTTTGTCTTTTTTCCCCTCAGAATTCCAGGTTTACCCCTCACAATTCTGACTTGTGTCTCAGAATTATGTGTTTACATCGAACAATTCTGCCTTTTTTCCCTTCAGTATTCCAGGTTTACATCTCACAGTTCTGACTTTGGCTCAGAATTCCGTGTTTTTCTTAGAATTCCAGGTTTACATGTCCTAATTCTGACTTTTGTTTTAGAATTCTGAGTTTACATCTCACAATTCTGACTTTTTTTCTCAGAATTCCAGGTTTACATCTCACAATTCTGACTTTTGTCTCATAATTCTGGGTTTACATCTTACAATTCCGACTTTTGTTTTAGAATTCTGGGTTTACATTTAACAATTCTGCCTTTTTTCCCCTCAGAATTACGGATTTGCATCTCACAATTCAGACTTTTGTTTCAGAATTTTGGGTTTACATCAAACAATTCTGCCTTTTTTCTCTTCAGAATTCCAGGTTTTCATCTCACAATTCCAACTTTTGTCCCAGAATTTCTTGTTTACATCTAACAATTTTGTCTTTTTTCCCCTCAGAATTCCGGGTTTACCCCCTCACAATTCTGACTTATGTCTCAGAATTATGTGTTTACATCTAACAATTCTGCCTTTTTTCCCTTCAGTATTCCAGGTTTACATCTCACAGTTCTGACTTTGGCTCAGAATTCCGTGTTTTTCTTAGAATTTCCGGTTTACATGTCCTAATTCTGACTTTTGTTTTAGAATTCTGAGTTTACATCTCACAATTCTGACTTTTTTTCTCAGAATTCCGGGATTACATCTTACAATTCCGACTTTTGTCTCAGAATTCTGGGTTTACATTTAACAATTATGTCTTTTTTTTTCTCAGAATTTCAGGTTAACATCTCACAATTTAGACCCCCTCCCTCTCCCTCAGAATTTCAGGTTTACACAATTCATACTTTTTTTTTTTTCATAATTTCGGGTTCACATCTTACAGTTATGCATTTTTTTCCTCAGAATTCCAGGTTTACATCTCACAATTCCGACTTTTGTCCCAGAATTTCGAGTTTCAATCTAACAATTGTGCCTTTTTTTTCTCAGAATTCTCAGTTCACCTGACTTGGTGTAACATTGTTTTCTGACTTTTTTTCTTACAATTGTGAGTTTATATCTCACAATACAGAATTTTCTTTCCAGAATTGCATTTATATATTTCAAAGAACTTCTCAGAATTGCATATTTATATATTTTATTTTATATTATATATATATATATATATATATATATATATTCCATAGTAAAAAAAGGCTTCCATAGAAATTGTATGTTTAACACCTAATTGTGGAAAAACAGTACAAACTGGTATGAAGCACTGGAGTAGATCCGTAAATTGGCCATCAAGAAATGTAGAACTCCAGCTCTTCAAAGTACATGTCAGGATCAGAACGTCTCGGCTCACTTTTAATAATAATAAAAAAAGATTCAGTATGACCCTGACAGATCTCAGCGAAGGAGGCAATTATTTGCGAGTTTTTCCAGATGATAATTACTTGTAATGTAATGTCTCCTTTCATTTCAGCACCTCCATTCAAAGGGGCAGAACTAAATCACTGACCCCCAGCTGAAAAGATAAGATTTTGGAACAGAATTGAGCTTTAAATGTGCTTATCTCTGAGCAGAAATAGACTAATGAGCTCCAGTTACATTTCTGTGTTTTACTGTATGTGGAGGTTCATTGTTTAAAAAAAAAATAATAATAATAAAAATAATTTGAACCCTAAAGGATCTCATTAATTATTCATACATTTTACAAGCTGAAGGCTGTTAGAATACATATTATAAATGCATATTGTCTAATTATGTTTAGAAAAGTGCAGTCAAAAAGCTTTTCCAGCTTCCTTGTTCTTATGTTTAATGAATAAGAGAATTTTTTTATAGTCTTGTCACATATGGTATGAAATTTTGTAACTTTTTTTGTTTAAAAGAACTTAAATAACCCTTATTTCATAAACTAGCCTAAGCTGGTCTTAACTGGTTTCTCAGCCTGGGCATGCTAGTTAAGCTAGTCAGCGAGCATATATTCAGCTACGAATGTCATCTATGCATTTTACCAAAAAAACCCCCATAGTTTTCTGCCCCTTATAAAAGCGACTGAACTACTTAAAGCAAAGCAACGCAGAGGACCTCGCTCCCAGCAAAATATTCTCTGCAGTTCAAGAGCAGTCACAAACAGCCAGGAGTTGTTTTCTTGTCGATCAGATATGAGCTTTTGTGGCAGTGGGAGGACTGCATTTTTTATGATTAAATGAACTCATGATTGCGCCACTAAAAATATGCCACCTTGCATCACATTTGCAGTGTGAAACAGAATTGGTTGACCTTGCCAATCAGGAAGGGCATGTGACACATTCCTCACCTATAAATATGTAAAATTGTTGCCAATTTGTTAGCAAATGTCTTAAATAATTGAATTTATAACAAAACATGTTCCTCAGACCAAATATTCACTTTGATTCATGCCACCAACACTATGCAGATACTGCATAGTTTGTACTATCTTTCAAAATATTTTTTGAGTTCAGGCACATTTTAATTTAACGGTCTGTTATTTTCTGTAAAGCTTGAAAATTATTGAGTAATCAAACACTTTACTTTCCGACATGAAAAAGGACAGGAATACATAAAAAACCTAGCTTCTATATATTCACAATTTTTATTACAAGTGCTTGGTTTGTTTGACGGGGGGCTCATCTGAAACAATCAGATGATGTTTTAATCAAACAGATCAATAGGTCTTTCTCCATGATCGTAAGTAGAGCTGAAGGGGCAGCATTGGATTCCTTTTTTGTAGACTGGGGTGAAACACATCAAAGTCTGCTTTCCTCACTCTCTGCAGGTATTCCTCCAAAACAACCTGAGGGACAGAACACAAAGAAGCTCAGAAAATATTCATTTAATTACGTTTGTGCAAGCCTTGAGGATGATACGTTATTGAAAGAACATGCAAGTATAAAGAAAAAGAATGAAAGGCAAAAATTATGCAGCTGGAAATTTAGGAGAAGGTGGTGACACGACACAGCCGTCGATTATTAAAATATTTTATCAAAGAATTTGAAATTCCAGAACTAAAATGACTCTAACGCTTACAAAAGCTGCATTTATTTAAAGGTGCCATAGAATGCATTGATACAATATTTTAAATTGTTCTCTGATATCTACGTAGAAGGTATATGGCATAGGAAAGGGCAACAATTCTCCAGAAACGGTTTTACAAGTCCATTTACAACCCTTTGATTTGTCACTAGAATGAAATGGTCTGTTATTGCCTTATTTGGAAGTTCCGTGAATATTAATGATGAGCTCTGCTCTGATTGGCTGTTTCACAGAGCTGCTCATCTCAATAGCTCGCACATGGATGAAAATATATATTTAATTACGAAGCTCTAGCCGCTTTTAATATGCGGTTTGTTGAATCTGCCGTTTTGAATCCGAGACATTTTACTCTCACTATCGCATGTGCTCTGTGTAAAGTTATACTGCAGCGACACAAGTACTTACCACACAAGTTTAGATGCTTGTTAGTGATGCTCAGGATCTGTAAATAATTCACCATCATCAGCGCAGTCACCTCTCCGTTTATGTGGTAAGTGAAATCTTATGTACTGCAATGTAACAGGCTACCGCTAGCATTAAGCTAACCATGTCCCTTCAGTGGCCTGCCTTATTTTACTGATGTACTGACATTACTGATGATTGCGCTATGCAAATGTTGGGGGCGTAACTATTAACAATCGCAACTTTTGCGTAATAGTCAGTGTTATGTTGGAATTGACCTATTTTTCAGTGGTCTTTTGCAAACACCAGATTTATATAAGAAGGAGAAAATGGTGGTGTTTGAGATGTCCATATACTGAACTGTTATTATTTAACTATTCCAGGGTAAATACAGTTTTCCATTCTACAGCACCTTTAATCAAAAACAATAAAAACAATAGTGAAATATTAGTAAAATATTATTTTAATCTAAAATAACTGTTTTTTATTTAAAATACCTTAAAATGTAATTAATTCCTGCAGAATTTTCAGCAGCCTTTACTCCAGTCTTCCTTCAGAAATCATTGTAATAGGCTGATTTGGTGCTTAAGAAACATTTCTGATTATCAACAATGTTAAAAACAGTCCCCCAGGATTCTTCAATGAATACAAAGTTAAAAAAAACAGCATTTTTTGATCAATTTAATGCGTCCTTGCTGAATAAAAGCATTAAAAAAATTTTATTAAATACAAATCTTACTGCTTTCAAACTTTTAAATAATACAGCTAACCACGTAAAAATTCACAATACACAGTGGGAACCGGCATGTGAATCCCTAGGCTACTAACCGAGTCCACAATTTACAAAGAGAAAACCTAAGGGTTCACATACTTTTTCCTGGAACTGTAAATAAACCCAAATACAAAATACGATCCTCAACTGCCAATCCTTACACTAAAGTCCTTTCGTGAGAACACAGTTACGATTAACACCAGCCAAGGCAAGTGGAGCGCAATGTGTCACTAAACGGCCTGCAGGGAACTGATGGCTTTAAAGAATACAAATGATAGTTAAACACAGGGATGTAAAAAATAGAAAGTAAGAGCAGAATATTACAGCGATATAAAGTGAAATAAAAACGCTTTATAGGCCATTTACTTCACAGAACGCATTCCATTGGCCGAAGCAATTGGAACACTGAAGCGGCGGTAAACGGGCTGAAATTGGACTGAAAATTACAGACTGCTTCTCTATGCTTTGCCTCGTAATACGCTAAGAGTTATTCCCTCAGCTCCTCTGAAGCGGGCTCCCTTTAAGAGAAATAACTGTAAAAGAGTAAAAAAGGCTTAAGATGTGTAATCAGACCATGAGCTGGTAGTGGTGCCTCCAGGGGGCAGAAGTCATGTGGGTCGATAAGGCTCCGCCTCTTTTGGAGGCAGAATGAGGATAAGCCATGAGCTTCTCTGTGTCACATCACATTAGTGAAGCGTAGGGAAGGGAGAGGAGCTGAAAGAGATGAAATTACTCACCGTTTGGAAGAAGGCAGGCATGGCCGCATGTGGAACATTCTCGCTGAACGATCTAGCCTGTAAGAAAGTGTAGAAACACATCAGGATATCAAAAACAAGATAGCAAATTCGCACAGCTGAGCTGTATAGCATAGTGTGATAGTATCACACAAACCTTTCTAGGTGAATCTCACTGCGAATCAAATTGGGTCAAACAAACCTGGACATGTCCGGATCATATTCCACCTTTTTTTTTTTTTTTTGAAATCATATTTTTCTTTGAAAATGTAGCATTTTTTGCACTATGCCTTTATTTTCATGACCGTTCCATAATGGTAGTTATATACTGTATTTTTCACTAATCTGAATTAATGTTGTATTATTTTGTAAAACGTACTGTATTTTCTAAAATTGTATAAAAATACAATATTTTAACAGGAATTTCTTTCTCATTATATTTAAATTTCCTTAAAGCCACAATATGTATGTTTTTGCTGCTAGAAGGCGCATATTCAAAACAAACAAAGAAACAAAGGTGTAGTTTGATGATGCCGGGATTGAGTGTGGAATCATGGGAGTTATTGTCTTCATCCCACAGCCGATGCAATCTGACGGGACTCAGGCGGAAATCATGTCCATGGATGAGCTAGTATACTAAAGTTTTATTAACGTCACAGTTGTATGAAGCAGGGTGGGACTGAAAGTCGTGGAAGCGAAACAAGGACTGCTAATGAAGGGTGAGCGCGACACACGGCTCAAAAGCAGCGAAGCTTTTATTATGCCACAGTCAATCACATCTGCTTCTTCCAGTCATGCGTATGTAGGAAAAAGCGGCGCTGTTTTATCATACTTGATACATTTGAGTGCGTTAAAAGTTCTGTTATAATGCTACTCTGTGCGTTCGTCACCTGTCTAATAAAATGCATAACATATTAAAGCGTCTTCGGGGTTTCCATGTTTTCTACAAAATAAAACTGGTAAATCAAGGGAGTATGATACATCCTTGATTGGCAGGCAGCGCAATGACACGGTCTGTTACATTAGTTAAAATGGCTTATTTCTCTGGATTTAAACATTCTTTGAAACATTTGGGATAACGTAAGTACACATTCAGCAAAATATATGACACTGTTCTAGTGGTTTTTGGATATTTTAATCAAACAATCTTACATATTGTGTACTTTACAACAGTGAATTTTTTTTACTGTGTGTTTGTAATGAGATTCACTGTCAACAATAATAGGAATTAAAGCTGCACGATTGATAGTTAAAAGATTGCGATCTCGACTCAAACACCCATTAAACCTTTGACAAAGTAATATTGGAATATTAATTCTGTGTTATCGGAGTTATCATGTTTAGGTATTATTTCTGTATTACAACCATTCATATTATCACAGAAGTACTGTCTGAGATAACTCATTCAGTGTCTTGCGATAATGTGTTTTTCACACTCTTTAATGTGGCGGGACAGATCACTGTATTCCTGTGAATCAGTCATCTTTTTGATTACAATGAGACATTCTTTTCTTTAAATTGTACTGTTTTATTTGTGGAAATACCACCACCTACTCTGTTTTCAACATCTGTGGCATTTAATCTTTCATTCCTCACATTATTTAATTAAAAACAACAATAAAATGTTCTAAAGGTTGAAGTGGACTCCAACTCATTAACATAAATTATATTGTTGTCTTTCCTGAGGTATATAAGTGACTCTTCACAAGTTGTATTCACAATATAATACAGTAAATGACTTCCATTCATTAATTGTAGTGTGCCAGCCACCCCAGTAATCACAATAATTTTGTGCTTTGTTGCTTTTAATATAACACAGCTCAGCTTTCAAATTCTGTCAGTTTTGAATGAAAAAAAAATGAAATGAAAAAAACTGTAAGCCTAATTTCTTAAAACGAATGTCTCACTGTAATCGGAAAGATGACTGATGCACATGCAGCTGAAACTGAGGCCAATACAGCGATCTGTTAAACATTAAAGAGCATGAAAAACAGTTTATTGTAAGAAATATTGACAGATTTTGAAAGCTGAGACTTTGAAATATCTCCATTTGCACGTGCAATAAGCTCAAATATACTCTCAAAATATTTTAACTTTAATCTCGTAACTGCTACGAATTAATTATTGTAATTTTGAATTTATTCTCAAAATAGTTTGACTTTATTCTCGAAACACTTCCGACTTTATTCTCGTAATATTTCAACTTTATTCTCAAAATATTATGACTTTATTCTCATAACCTTAAAATGAAACGCCGTCGTGGATTCATGATCTTCATTTGAAACCAAAAAAAAATTGTGATTCTCAATTTATCCAGAATCATGCAGCTCTAATAGGAATCACAATAAATAGGTAAACATCTGAAAGCATTTCAGTATTATGGGGAAAAACACTCTCACAAAAATAATCTCATAGTGTAAAAATATCAGAATTTTGGAGGTGAAATATGACTCAGACGTGCTTTCATGCCTCACACAAAATTTTTACCCACACAATTTAATTAAAAGTTTGATTTAATCAAAAGTATCAAATTTCAGTTTTGCCCTTGTCTGTCTGTGATTTTTTAAATGTGGTCCTCGCCAAGGTCATTTGGCGCTAACCTTGATTCAAACCACCTGACCAGATATGCAAAGCAGGGTGAGCAATATCTGACGAATTCCCTGATTAGCATTTCCTCAAGGTTTTCCCTGTGGTTACTCTGGACTTTTAATAAATTCAGTAATGAAGAGAGGGCAACAATCAAGGGTCATCAAAGCTGCTCGTGGAGGAGGGGTGGTGTTGCTTGTGAAATCTAATGAAGTTAGTTTGCAAACTGAAAATTACTGGGGAACATACAACACAGTCACAGTCAGATCTCCCATCTGACCACAGATATTAAACAGAAGAGCTTTGCCTACGTGCTGAAGATGGACATGGGCTTGGCTGGCAATGTCATAAATGACGTCTCTCACGTTCTGGTCCCTGCTGCCACGGATGAAGTCCTCTTGAGATGCTCCATGCTGGGTGAGAAACAGTGGAAATGCATTATCAGTAACCCTCTGCTGTTAACAATGAGTATGATGATACCACAATCCTTTCCTTCTCCCTCCAGGCACCATTACAATAATACACCCATATTTTACCCCCAAAATCAAAAGAAAAAAAACCTTGAAAAAGAAAGAAAAGAAGGCTATTACAGTCCATAAGAATCCATGTGTGTATGTATGTATATTTGTATACAGTGGTGGCCAAAATTATTAGAACACTAGTATTTTCAGCAGCTAAAAAATGGGTTTAAGTCAGTTATTTCTATCTTTTGTTGTAGTGTGTCAGTAGGAAATATCCGTTTTTATTTCCAAACATCATTTTGCCATTCATTGTAATAATACAGTGAGATTTTTGTTTGCACTAGAGTCTGACAACAGCCAGTGCTCCACGCAGAGATCTGATCTCATCATTATCCAGTCTGTCTGGAATGACATGAAGAAACAGAACAAACTGAGACACACTAAATCCAGAAGAATTATAGCAGTGTCTCCAATGCTTCAAGAGATCTTCCTGCAAAGCAACCTGAAAAACTATGAGCAAGTGCACCTTGGACAAAAGCTGCTTTGAATGCAATGGATGGTCATACTAAATGTTGACTTAATTTAGTTGATAGAAGTTAATTGATAAAGAAAATCTATTTATAACATTATTTTGACAGCATTCTCATTTTACAGCATTTTTACACAAGTGCCTAAAATTTTTAATAGTGCTGTAGATTTGCAGGTAGGTTTCTTGAATTTTTGTTCTTCTGAATTTAGTCTTTTTCAGTTCAGTTTCAGTTCTGTTTCTTCATGTCATTGATGAAACACTGGCAATAATGGCAAAATTAATGTTTGGAAATGTAAACTGATATTTCCTACTGACACACTACAGAAAAACATAGAAATAATGGACTTAAAGGATTAGTTCACTTTCATAACAACAATGTACAGATAATGTACTCACCCCCTTGTCATCCGAGATGTTCATGTCTTTCTTTCCTCAGTCGTAAAGAAATTATGTTTTTTTGAGGAAAACATTTCAGGATTTCTCTCTTTATAATGGATATGGATGGCACCCCGAAGTTTGAACTTCCGAAATGCAGTTTCAAAATGCTCTAAACGATCCCAGCCGACGAGGAAGGGTCTTATCTAGCGAAACAATCGGTTATTTTCAAAACAAATTGACAATTTATATACTTTTTAACCTCAAATGCTCGTCTTGTCTCGTCTCTGCACAGTGAATGTGTAGTCAGTAGCATCCGGGTCAATGCAGTTAGGGTATGTCTAAAAACTCCCATCTCGTTTATGTCTTCAATGTCAAAATCGTCTTATAATGCTGTTTTTACCTTTTTTTTGTAAAGGGAGTTTGAGTTTCTTTGTATGTTCACTTTGTAAACACTATGTTGGTACTTTTGCAGCGATCTAAGGTGATTTTGAAGTTAGGGAAGAAAACGAGATGGGAGTTTTTAGACATACCCTAACTGTATTTACCTGAATAACACAGACTTCGCATGAGCTGCGCAGAGCTAGACAAGATGAGCATTTGAGGTTAAAAAGTATATAAATTGTCAATTTGTTTCGAAAATAACCGATCGTATCGCTAGATAAGACCCTTCCTCCTCGACTGGGATAGTTTAGAGCCTTTTGAAGCTGCATTGAAGCTGCATTTAAACTGCATTTCGGAAGTTCAAACTTGGGGGCGCCATCCATATCCATTATAAAGAGAGAAATCCTGAAATGTTTTCCTCAAAAAAACATTTTCTTTACGACTGAGGAAAGAAAGACATGAACATCTTGAATGACAAGGGGGTGAGTAACTTACATTATCTGTGCATTGTTGTTATGAAAGTGAACTAATCCTTTAAAACCATTTTTAGCTGCTGAAAATACTAGTGTTCTAATAATTCTGGCCACCACTGTATGTTTTGACACAAATTTAACGATTCGATTTGATTGCGCCTTACAAGCTTGCGATTAGATTCAGATTCAATTCAATATTGATCATTTTGGATATATATCAGGTAAAGTAGGGCCTACATGGCAAATTTTCTCAAGGAAAAAACTAATATCAGCAACAAATATCAGTTGGTATTACATTACTACAATATTGAAGGTGAAAAGTATAATACTAAACTATACTTAGTTAAATTTAACTTTAAATTACATAATTATATTTCTAATCCACTTTGAAATATAAATATTTAAATGGTCGCTAAAAACTTGACGGATTTATTCAAACTTAATTATTGAAGAATAATAAAAAATTATAATGAATATGTTATATGGTGCATATATTTAACAAAATGCAAAAACTTTATTTTTTTTTAGCTGACTAACAAGTTTATGGTCATCGAATTTTTTTTTCTGAGGTAAATTTGAGGTTACGTGACATTGTTTACAGGCTGTTATATGACATCTTTACGCAGTTCAAACAATGATTGAGCGATTACATGAGACAGGATACGGATTTCAATACGTTGTACTCTTTCTTTTAACATACTTTCGGATGTTTATTCGTGTTTATTTTGTGCTGTAACTGAGCAAAAAGAGCGAAGAAGACGATAAGTTTACATGGGGTTTGTGCTGTCCCTCCACATTAAACAGCACCAAAATGGCATTTATTTTCTGAATATTGTAATAAAATAACAGAATCTGAAATATGAGACATTGTTTCATATCAAAGGTAACAAACCACAAAGATTATTGCAATTTATTGGATGGGAGGCACGCTATGTTCAAGTGAAAACAGGCTAGACTAAACGATTCTTGAAGAATCAATAGTGTTTTGTAAAAATGAGAATTGACTAAAATCAAGAAATTATGATAGTGATATTTTGGTGTAGTCATATTTTCATTACTATTAAGAGGTTAAGACCATTTCCTCCTAATCTCTCCTAAATTCTCATTACTGTAATAAAAAGCCACATTCATCAGTAATTATATTATTATTAGATATATAATTATATATTCTCTTTTATTTCTAATAAATGTTTTAATTTTGTATTATTTTTTCATTGATTTCAGTACATTAATTTTCACTTCACCATAAGGATACTAAAAACTAAGAGGGGGAAATGTGATAGATTCACAAAATAATGGCAGAATTTCACAAAAAAAAATGTCTTTGGATTTTGGGGTAAAATACAAGTCAGGTATTTCTTGACAGTTCTCATGAGATTCATCTTCATAGATTTTCCAGCATTCAACACAAAGTAAAACAGCAGAACAAATTAGTATGCTGGATGAAAATGTGACAATCTGTATGCAGAAAATGAGGTGATGTGTTTACAACTGAGCATCCCAAGACTTCTTCAGAAGAAATATTCACTAAAATTACACTTAGTTATATTTGTAACTACTGATTCAAAAGATGACACAAACAAACAAGTGTAAAATTCTTCCATCACTCAAGAGTCGCCTGTGATTGCGCTGCCTCAGCTGTGATCTGAACAAACAGGAATAAATTCACGACACCAAGCGATCAATAAACACATTCTGCAGAAGCTTTCATTTAGTATCTAATTTAAAAGCCAATTGTTCCTCAAACAAAAGCTGTATGGCAGAATAAAGCATTGGCAAGGCAATCAACATCATGAATAACCAGGCGGTGTAATTGGCGGGAGGCTTTCATTGATCTGTTCTGATTCTTGAACAGGGGGTTCACGTCAAACAGAGCCCTTAAACTTTGACAAAAATGGCTTGCAGACACCCAGAGGCTTGTATTTACAGTCTACCTAACAAAGAAACACCCAAACGTACAAACATATTTAACTAATCTTGACAGGTAGCACATTAATATTGTTTACAATTCCCACCGCAAATATTCCCTGAACAACTGCAATAAAGATAAACCTTTAAAGTTTTGCCGTCTCTTTTAATGTACCATAATCCAGTGCATAGTTAAAGACATCAATTACAGGTTTAAAAGCTTATCCGTACATTATTGTCTCAAGAACGGAAGTTTCATTAAGGTAACTTTAAACTTTGAGTAAAGACAATTAGTAAGGAATGTTCTCACACTACAATCAAATAATTACCAATGAAGTAGCAAAACAATTAAAAACCTACAAATATTATGTTTTAGTGAGCATTTGATTACCTCAGAATCCAAACGCATCCACATAGTTTATGGTGAAGCAACAGTGCCCCCTTTTGGTAACTGTGCAATCACACAGCAAAACAATCTTCAGAACAGAATTTGATCTTAATACTGTACAACAACTCTAGCTGAGATTAGTTGAGGATAAACGACAGATGATATCATTTTCTTTTGTTACACTAAGGCCAAGATCTTCTAAATCCCAATTCTAATGGCTTGTTCGTGCTGAAATGGTGACAGATGGCTGAAACAAAGCCCATGGGTTTGGGCTTAGCAGAGGAGAGGGCACTGGAGTGGACAGCTTCACCCACATGCATGTTAACTGGCACATGGACTGTCTGTAGTCCTTCACTAGTGCCTCTGATGTCAGAAAAGCATGGAATTACAGGCCCCAACAGAGATGATAGGGCAATAGCAGATTTACCCACCAGCATGCAGATGTCCATGGGCAGGTAGACCTTGCGTCTGCTGCTGTTGTAGGGGGTTGCCCGAAGGCAGGTCAGGATGCCCTGGGCTTTGCCAATGTGGCTTGCGGCGTGGTCTGCATGAACGTTTTTCACACCTAAAAGATATAAAAAGTATACAATTTATGAGACCAGATTTAATCAAATAAAATTGTGAATTGCCACTACTGCCTTGCTAATCCAAAAAGTGTACTCAAAATATCATTTCATAAGTCATTTAATAAAAAATCGAATATTCCAAGAAGTCAAAATTTCCTTAGTCTAATATTTTGTTTCTGTGGCATATAACCAGACCTTTGTAATTATGAGTTACTGAAGGACAGGGAAGCAAAAATGCATTAAATAATTTAAATCGATCAAAAGTCAAGTAACAACATTAATAATATTACTATTATTATTACTATTTCTATTTCTAATAAATGCTGTTCATTTGAACTTTCTATTCATTAAAGAATCCTAAAAAGAATGTATCCCAGTTTCCAAAAAAAAATTAATAAAAATAATAAATAATAAATAATAATAATAATAATAATAATTACACAGTAATATTCAGCAAGGATACACTAAATTCGTCAAAAAATGCAGTTTTTTTACTTTTTATTTATCAAAGAATCCTGAAAAAAATATTTTTATATTTTACTGTTACAAAAGCTTTTTATTTCAGATGAACATCTTTGGATCTTTCTAATCATCAAAGAATCCTGAAAAAATCTACTCAATGTTTGAAATAGTGATAATAATAATAATAATAATAAAAATAAATGTTTCTTAAACAGCAAATCAGCATATTAGAATGATTTCTGAAGGTTCATGTGACACTAAAGAGTAATGATTTTATTTCATTAATATTTTTAAAATTCCATTTCTATTTGAAAATATTTTAAAATAGAAAGTGGATATTTTAAATAAAGATATTACTGCTTTTGCTGTATTTTGGATCAAATAAATGCAGGCTTGGTGAGCAAAGAGAATTCTATAAAAAAACTTACCATTCATAAACTTTTGACTGGTAGTGTGCATTTGTTTTTAACATTGATAATAATAAGAAATGTTTCTTGAGCAGTGAATCAGCATATTAAAATGATTTCTCAAGGATCATGTGACAATGAAGACTGGAGTAATGATGCTGAAAATTCAGCCATCAGAGAAATAAATTGCATTTTAAAATACATTAGAATAGAAAACAGATATTTTAGATAATAACAAGTCATTATATAACTGTATCATTGAAGTATTACTGCCTTGGTGAGCCTAAAAATCTTACCTCTAACCTTTAAATAGTAGTGTAAATTGGAAATATTTATACTTTTGTATATGTATAATTGCAAACTTACAGTGCAAACCAACAAATGACAATCCTTTAAGCTAAAATAATGTCATTTTAATAGTTCTGTTCAAAATGAAAGCAATGATTTCTGTTATCCTTCAGGCAGCTGAAATTTTGCTGCATTTTTTTCCTTATACAATGTAAATAAATAATTTCTGAGGAAGTCAGGCCTTTAAATTGTACCTAACATCTTTAGTGCTCCAGAGGAAAGTAAGTCATACTAGGTGCAACACGAGGATGCTTGTGATTGCTTTCATTTGGAAATCACGAAAAGTCTGCTCACCAAGTGTCTCCAGCAGCAGGTAAAGAAGAGAGGATTGTGTGTTTTCACCATAGGCCTCCAGCTCCTGAAGATTCCTGTACGCTTTGTCCTCTAGATCCTTCTCCTTTTCAAAACATAATGTTTTAAATACACTTGTCAGAGTACAGTATAATGTGCCTAATGTGCCGACTCACTGAATGACAGATTAATGTTTCGAATTAGCCATGCATGTCACTCAGAAAAACAAGGAGAGTTATTTTTAACAGAACTTTCCATTATTTTCTTTACTCATTTTATGACAAATCTAATTACTTACTCTTTCAGATATAATTCTTAGCATCCACCTCCTCGTTAATGTGTGCTTTCTCACTGCCTGAGAACACAGAGAAGTTATAATATATCAGTCCCCAATATATTGAATAATGCTGTGGGCCAAACAACACTGGACATTGACTGTCATTCTATTGACACATTTAAAAAAAACGTGTTACACAGGAAAAAGAAAGTCATACAGACATTCACTATTGTTTCCAAAGTTTGTAGTTGATAAGATTTTTTGATAGGAATCATTTTTTAAAGATTTAAAGGAATATTGTGAAATATGATTACCATTTTAAATAACTGTTTATTTCAATATATTTTAAATTGTAATTTATCCCTGTGATGACAAAGCTGAATTTTCAGCACCATTACTCCAGTCTTTAGTGTCACATGATCCTTCAGAAATCATCTGTTAATGAAACATTTCGTATTATTATCAATGCTGAAAAACAGTTGTCATGCTCAATATTTTTTTTTGGAAAGCATCACACATATTTTTTCCAGGATTCTCTGATGAACATAAATATCAAAAGAAAAGCAATAATTTGAAATTGAAATCTCTTTTAACATTATACATGTCTTTACCGTCTCATTTGATCAGTTGAATGCCTCCTTGCAGAATAAAATTATTAAAAAATCTTAAATGACCCGAAACTTTTAAATGGTAGTGTAAATTATGACATAATCCTTCTTTTTATAGACAGAAGATCTACCTTCCACAGTTCTGCACTGACAGGCTGGGCTGAAGGGTCATCTCTGTAAATATCCTCCACAGCGCTCTTCCAGAACTGCATTCGCATTAAACCAATGGTTTTCTGAGAAACAGAGTCCTTGATCTAAAAGAGAAGAGGCAAATATATGAGCATGTACGAGTGTTTCTTTAACTACAGGTACTTTTATGTCTGAAGAGTTGGTTTTCATAGTAGTTTTATGCCTCAAGTGTTATATCAGTACAAAAAGTAAGCTTAAATCAAACTGAATAAATTATTTTGTGCATTGCTACACTCAGCTGGAATACCTGCCTGTGCCAGTTCTACATTGAACGCCCTCAGTGCCAGTGCAGAGCGACGAACAGCCTCAGGAAAAAGCAATGAACACAGAAACCCCTCATAGTCCCTCTTCCTATTGGTGAAAGTATAGTGTTATTAACCCACATTTACAAAAACTAACAAGACTAAACCTAAACAAACACTGAAATTTCAGTTTTACAATTAGATTACTTTATATAGGCCAATAAAATATAATAAAATATTTTTTTAAATTATATATATATATATATATATATATATATATATATATATATATATATATATATATATATATATATAAAAGAAGGACTAGCCTTAAGCAGATATGATGAAGTTTTTAATGTTCAAATTAATTATACACTACCAGTCAAAATAATTTTTATGTTTTTAAAGAATTCTCTTCTGCCCACCAAGCATGCATTTATTTATTTGTTTTCTATTTGAATACATCTTAAAATGTAATTTATTCCTGTGATCAAAACTAAATTTTCAGCATCATTACTCCAGTCTTCAGTGTCACATGATCTATCAGAAATCATTCTAATATGCTGATTTGCTGTTCAAGAAACATTTTTTATTATTATCAGTATTTAAAACAATTGAGCAAAATTTATTCTGGATTTTTTGATAAATATAAATATCCGAAGATCGGCATTTATCTGAAATAAAACACTTTTGTAACATTATACACAATACCATTCAAAATTCAGTATTGTTTTTTAGGAAAGAAATAATAGAAAAGAACAATTTTATTTAGCAAAGATGCTTTAAATTGATCCAAAGTGATGGTAAAAACATTTATTGTGTTACACGAGATTTTCTGAACTTTTATTCATCAACGAAACCTGAAAAAAATTCAACATAATAATAATAATAATAATAACAACAACAATAAAAAATGTAAAAAGCAAATCAGAAAATTAGAATGATTTCTGAAGGATCATGTGACTGAAGTAATGATGCTAAATATTCAGCTTTAAAATCACAGAAATAAATT
>NC_133369.1:13263548-13283247 GCF_049309525.1 Garra rufa | reverse complement strand
ACACACACACACACACACACACATTACCTACACATTTCTAGCATTCATTTTAACAACTGACATCTATTTTAACCATCTGTTAAAACTTTAACCACAGAAAATGTAATTTTTGTATATATTGCATTTTACATTATTTAAAAATTGTGTCACGTGATTTATTCATACTTACCATGAAATACAGCCAAATAAATAATACTATTCATTCTGGGTTACATGTCAAACAATACATTCTGGGTTATATGTCTATCCGGTTAAAATTAAGATTTATTTACTTTTGGGTAAAACTACTAAAAGTAAACAGATTTTTAAACGAATGGCTTACCTTACAATATCAATACAGTACTGTTCATTGTGCTGTCCTGTCGAATTTGTTAATGCTCTTCTGCATTTGATTTCTGTTGGCCTCTGTATAAACATGTGAAAGGGAATCTTTATGTGGAGAACATTTTTGGTGGTTAAAAGTCCATTCTTTATGTTTATACTGGATGCCATTGCAAAACTCATGCATCTAGATATCCTTGAGTTGAACCTCCTCCTGCGTGTGTGTCATATTACAACTTCCCCGTAAGCAAGCACTTCTGACAGTATGTTCCGCTCAAAAGTTTCGCTTCAGAGTGAACCATATTGTTTTCATGATACTTAAATGTAATTATTTTTTAATTCGAATGCAGTCTACATTACTTAAATATTTTTGTACAGTTGTTTACGATTACAGTGAAAGAAGAAATGATTGACAGATAGGATCACTTGGCGTGATCACGTGATCAGCATCATATGACCAGCACATGTGAATCGAAGAAAACGGATATCACTCGGACAGTCATTTGTTTTGTTTTATAGTATTATACGTATGTCTTATGGCAACATCGTCCGTGAATTTCGATCAGATTTCTTTGTTTCTTATATACCTAGGAATATGTTTGTCCCAGTGCAAAGACATCCGGTAAGGACGTGTATTATGTAGTGCAGCTGTGATGATCAAAACTCTTGTAGTTGAATGTTTTCAAATGTTAAAAGTACTTGTTTTTCTTGTGTTAATGTATTTAGCAGTTTTGACTTATTCTGAAAATCTTTTTCAATTGGCTTTTTTATTAAGTTCATTTTCAGTTTCATTCCTCAATACCTGCACAAGGAAGAGAAATATATGATTGCTTCTTTTCTTAAAAATGCCGTAATTTTTAGAGTGAAATTCATTAAATGTTTTATGCAACATGTAATATATTAACTGCTTCTTTGACAGTTCTATGGTGTGTAAACAGAAAACTAGTTTTTTGTTTACACTAGTCATCCAATTAGAGAGTTCGGAGGAAAACTATCTGCCAATGGCCTGGTTATTTGTCCAACCAATAGCAGAAGGGGAGGCTGTGTAGAAAGCTGTTTGGAAAGCTTGTTCGGAAACAGTCATATTCTTGTAATTCCGTAGTACAGACCAAAAGTTTGGACACACCTTCTCATTCAAAGAGTTTTCTTTATTTTCATGACTATGAAAATTGTAGATTCACACTGAAGGCATCAAAATTATGAATTAACACATGTGGAATTATTTACATAAAAAAAAGTGTGAAACAACTGAAAATGTCATTTTCTAGGTTCTTCAAAGTAGCCACCTTTTGCTTTGATTACTGCTTTGCACACTCTTGGCATTCTCTTGATGAGCTTCAAGAGGTAGTCACCTGAAATGGTCTTCAAACAGTCTTGAAGGAGTTCCCAGAGATGCTTAGCACTTGTTGGCCCTTTTGTCCTTCACTCTGCGGTCCAGCTCACCCCAAACCATCTCGATTGGGTTCAGGTCCGGTGACTGTGGATGCCAGGTCATCTGGCGCAGCACCCCATCACTCTCCTTCTTGGTCAAATAGCACTTACACAGCCTGGAGGTCAAAGATCTCAAATTTGGACTCATCAGACCAAAGCACAGATTTCCACTGGTCTAATGTCCATTCCTTGTGTTCTTTAGCCCAAACAGGTCTCTTCTGCTTGTTGCCTGTCCTTAGCAGTGGTTTCCTAGCAGATATTCTACCATGAAGGCCTGATTCACACAGTCTCCTCTTAACAGTTGTTCTAGAGATGTGTCTGCTGCTAGAACTCTGTGTGGCATTGACCTGGTCTCTAATCTGAGCTGCTGTTAACCTGCGATTTCTGAGGCTGGTGACTCGGCTGAACTTATCCTTCGCAGCAGAGGTGACTCTTGGTCTTCCTTTCCTGGGGCGGTCCACATGTGAGCCAGTTTCTTTGTAGCGCTTGATGATTTTTGTGACTGCACTTGGGGACACTTTCAAAGCTTTCCCAATTTTTCGGACTGACTGACCTTCATTTCTTAAAGTAATGATGGCCACTCGTTTTTCTTTACTTAGCTGCTTTTTTCTTGCCATAATACAAATTCTAACAGTCTATTCAGTAGTACTATCAGCTGTGTATCCACCTGACTTCTGCACAACACAACTGATGGTCCCAACCCCATTTATAAGGCAAGAAATCCCACTTATTATACCTGACAGGGCACACCTGAGAAGTGAAAACCATTTCAGGTGACTACTTCTTGAAGTTCATCAAGAGAATGCCAAGAGTGTGCAAAGCAGTAATCAAAGCAAAAGGTGGCTACTTTGAAGAACCTAGAATATGACATTTTCAGTTGTTTCACACTTTTTTGTTATGTAAATAATTCCACATGTGTTAATTCATAGTTTTGATGCCTTCAGTGTGAATCTACAATTTTCATAGTCATGAAAATAAAGAAAACTCTTTGAATGAGAAGGTGTGTCCAAACTTTTGGTCTGTACTGTGTGTGTGTGTGTGTGTGTGTGTGTGTGTATATATTATATATATATATATATAAAATAGTACGATTTGAAATATATTAGAATATTAGAAATATATTCAAATAGAAAGCAGTTATTTTCAATAGATACAATATTTCACAATATTACTGCTTTTGCTGTATTTTGGATCAAATTAAATCCAGGCTTGGTGAGCAGAAGAGAATTCTTAAAAAAAAATAAACATTAAAACTCTTACTGTATGTGTGTAGAATTTTATATATGTAATGTTACTAAATATGGTTTGGCAGTCAACATTTATTTTTCCCCCTAAATCGAACTTTAACAACAGCATCCCCTGCTGTCTGTTTTTGTTCATTTCCCATACTATAGAAACTTTGAGATAAATCTGCAGATTAGTAAATATTAATTAAACAAAATATTTTTAAACATTGATTCCCCCTTTTGTCTGTCCTTCTGTCTATGTATGATATAACACCGAATAACCCAGAATGAACCTTTGCGAGATGTATTGCTCAAGAAGACAATGCAAAATCAGAATGCTTTTTTTTTTTCCATTCAGGGAGGCCATATTTATGATTTTACCTTTTTTTTGAGTCCAGTTTTAATGTTACTTGTAATGTTTTTTGAAAGAATTTAACACTTTTTTCAGTAAAGGGGTATTTCACCTAAAAATGACAATTCTGTCATTAATAACTCATCCTCATGTAAGACCCTGTAAGACCTTTGAGATAAATCTGCAGATTAGTAAATAGTTATTTTTAAACATTATTGACTGATCTACAGTTTTCATTAGGTATTGTGTGTTACACACATTTGCAGTACAGTACCGCACTCCCAACTGAATCTACAGTTAATTTGCATATTGAATTTGCATAGTGAAAGAGGATCTCAGCAACCACAATGTGAGCCCACACTTGCAGAAGGATTGCGCAATTAAACATCTGCTGCTCTTCAGCTGATTTTGACACTTTCTTCAGATAACGTTGTCTTGGGTTTAGGCTGAGAAGTATGCAAAACAGCAGGTGTCTTTGAAAGAAACATGTACGCATGAAAATGTGCTTACTCTGCAAAACAAACCTCTGGGGAGATGTAGTTTTTTTCTGAATCAGTTACACACATATTCCAAGTTAACCTAAGTAGCCTAAATACAATTTGCTCTTTATTTCTCTGATTTAATTTGTTAATTTTCCACAGACATTCTTTGGATGATGACCTCTTGTTACCCTACACCAAATCCCACGGTCCATCTCATTCTCACCGCCACGTGAGGGACTGTCAGCCTATTGCCCATGGCAATGTAACCCACGAAACCTGGGCAGCAAGCAAACGCTCTAACTCTCCAGTGTTTGAGTCAAATATATTCATCTCTGACATCGATGACTCTGGTGTTCACAGATGGGTGAGCGGCCACATCACAGAGGTGCATGACCCACTGAGATCCATATCTGTTCTGGAACCAGGAGGCCCTGGAGGGTGCAAGTGGAGTCAAAGAGAACTGGTAGAGCTCACTGCCAAAACTAGAAAGTGCCTCGTTGCCCAGAACGGAGGCTTCTTTAACATACACAATAGGCAGTGTTTGGGGAATGTCATAAGTGATGGGAAACTGGTGATGAACAGCGGAGGAATTCAAAACGCTCAGTTTGGCATCCGAAAGGATGGGACGCTAGTGTTTGGGTAAGGATATAGCCCGAGCTCTCACTCTCTGCATTCTTTCTCCTGGCCCGTGTGATGTTTTGCAATAGCACAGGGTTTGTTTTTGTGTTGAGACCCAGGAAACAATAGAAAATTGAACTAGTCTTTCCTGGTTGGGTGCTGCTGTACTTTTGACCTGCCTATAATTAAGCTGTGCCTTTATATCTACAATCACACCCTTAAAGGGATAGGCCATCCAAAATTAAAATTCTCTTAATAGCTTCTCACTCTCATGTTGTTTGAAACCATATTATATTTATTTTTGACTGTGGAATGCAAAAGAAGATTTTTAGATATTTATTTATCAGCTAGCGTTCGTCTTTAAGCACAAAGTGGTTTCCTGCGCTCCAGGGTGCTGTAACAAACCTTAACCTAAATATGGGTGCAGATTTTGGAGGAAGTAAGTCGTGGGAATGCAGGGCCCCTTCAACATCTGTTTCCTAAAATAGAAACCTCACAAAAACACGGCAATATTGCATAACGCGCCAGTGCTCTTAATAATAGGCAGTACTTCGGAACGCCATGTACCCGGTGGCTCGCTCTGTCATTCATGATGACGTTAAAGGCCTTTAACTGGAACGTTCTGGCGTTAGATAAGGTGTTTATATAGCATATTTGGACATTCACCTGGATGAGCTTTAAGAAATGAGTCAATGAATGATAAAATAGCATGGTCAGCCAGTCAGATGGAACAGACACTGTAATCCTTATCAAATCAAATGTTTGCTTTTTGCTAATTACTATGTTTTTTTTCTTTTATCCAGTGTGAAATACAATACAGATATTATTGGGATTGGCCTTCTGGACCAGGCTGGTGTTAAACATTAGTTCGTGCCTGTTAGCTTTCAGCATAGCATTAACACATTTAGTCTCTTTTTGCAGTCTTGTAAATTATCTTTGTCTCCCACTAAAATAGTATCTGGCTGGGAGAAGTAAGCTGCAAATCATGGTCCGTTGTGATAATATTTATATTTTACTGCGTTTTCAAACCATCAACACTTTTGGAAAGAAAGTTGCTGGAATTTATTCGTTTTGAAAGTGCTTTTATTGCTTTAGTCCATAGTGCAGTCTGTGAAGTGTGGTTTTATTGGGCTGTGATGTACACAACTGTTTAAAAGTTTGGATCAGTATTTATTTACTTTTTAAACAAAATGAATACTTTCAGCAAGGATGCATAAAATTGATCAAAAGTGTCAGTAAAGACATTTATAAAAAATTCTATTTTGAACAAATGCTGTTATTTTGAACCTGTTCATCAAAATATCCTGTAATCAAAATATGCGGCACAACCGTTTTCAACAATCGTAATAATAAGAAATTGACTTAAGCATCAAATCAACGTATTAGAATGATTTCTGAAGGATCATGTGACACTAAAGACTGGAGTAATGGCTGGTGATGAGCACGAGCATAAGACTTTTAAACAGCTACTGGCTATTTACAAAAAATTTGTCCCACCCTGCCTTCCTTCTTCAGATGCCCTGCCATTCAGAAGTTTCGAATCAGTAAGATTTGTAATGTTTTTTTTATTTTTATTTTTATTATGCTCATCAAGGCTGCATTTACTTGATCAAAAACACAGGAAAAAAAATCTGTAATATTGTGAAATATTATTAGAGTTTAAAATAATGGTATTTCTTGTATTATCAATGTTGGAAACAGTTGTGCTGCTTAATATATTTTTTTGTAACCAGTGAAATCCTTTTTAACAATAGAAGTCTGCTACAATTTATCATCAATTTAACACATCATTGGTGGAAAAAGTATTAATTTCTTCCAACAGAAGAAAGGATAAAAATGTACTGACCACAAACTTTTAAATGGTAGTTTATATTGTTACAAAAGATTTTAAATAAATTTTAAATAAATGCTTAATATATATTATATATTTTTTATTTATTTATTTTTACTTGAATCCTGAAAAAAGTATCACAGGTTCCAACAAATTATTAAGCAGCACAACTGTTTTCAATAAACTAATCTTAAATCAGCATATTAGAATGATTTCTGAAGGATCATGTGACACTGAATACTGGAGCAATTAGAATTCAGCATTGCATTACAGGAATACATTACATTTAAAAAAATATTCAGATAGAAAACACATTTCAAATTGAAATAATCATGCACAATTATTATTATTATTTTTTTTTAATCAAATAAATGCAGCCTTGATTGAAAAAAAAAAAAAAACATTTAAAAAAAACGTACTGATCCCAAACGTTTGTGCCTATAAAACATTACTGGAGTGTCTTGTTCAAAGGCAAAATCCATTGTGTGGTTTGAACCTACAGCCTTTCAGTTGCCAGCCAAGATCTTTAACTATTAGGCTATACCTTCCATCTCACTTGCTCTTTCTTGTGTATATTCTTAGCTACCTGTCTGAAGACGACATCCTGGATCAAGTAAACCCCTTCATGCAGTTGATCAGTGGGGTGGTGTGGCTGCTGAGAGATGGTGAGATCTACATCAATGAGAGCATCCTGGCAGAATGTGACAAAACCCAGGAGACCGGTAAGATTACATCAAATTCTGTAAAGTCTGAAGTGTGAGCATATAAAAAGCTTGTTTATCTAAAATCCCTCCCTATAATTATTTTCAGCAGTAGTTCAGATACTTAGTCCTGTTGTTTTTGAACACATCTGTGCTCAAAGATTGTAATATAAGATTCAGAATATTAATCTTCTATATTGCAGGAAAATTCCAGTACTTTGTGGATGTGATATCTGCCCGTACAGCGGTGGGTCACGATAAAGAGGGAAAACTCATTCTTTTCCATGTCGATGGCCAGACAGGTGTAAGAGGGTAAGAATAGACTTTGAACCTGAGCAGATCTCAGCTGTTTATCAGTGTAAACATTGATCCCCCCCCCCCTTCTGTCTGTCTGTCTATGCATGATAACACTAAATAACCCAGAATGAACCTTTGTGAGATTTATTGCTCAAGAAGACAATGCAAAATCAGATGCCATATTCATGATTTTACCTTTTTTGAGTCCAGTTTTAATGTTACTTGTAATGTTTTTTTAAAGAATTTAACACTTTTTTTCAGTAAAGGGAAAGTTCACCTAAAACGAAAATTCTGTCATTAATAACTCATCCTCATGTAAGACCCTGTAAGACCTTTGGAACACAAATTAAGATATTTTTGATGAAATCCGAGAGCTTTCTGACTCTGCATAGACAGCAATTCAACTACCATGTTCAAGGCCCAGAAAGGTAGTAAGGACATTGGTTAAATAGTCCATGTGACCTTAATTTTATAAAGCTATAGGAATACTTTTTGTGCGTTAAAAAAAAAAAAAAAAAAAAAAAAAAAAAAACTTTATTTAACAGTTTCTTCTCTTCCATGTTAGTCTTTGACACACATACAGCGTTTGCAAAATTATTCATACCCCTTCATTTTTTTCACATTTAGTTATGTTGCTGCCTAATGTTAAACTACTTTAAATTACTTTTTTTTCCCACATCAATCTACACTCCCTACTCCATAATGGCAAAGCAAAAAATAGGTTTTTAACATTTGTGCAAATTTATTAAAAATATAAAACTGAAAAGATCCCGTAGCATAAGTATTTATACCCTTTTCTGGGACACTCGAAATTTAGCTCAGGAGCATTCATATTGCTTCTAGATGTTACTACACTTCGAGTGGAGTTAAACTCTGGCAAATTCATTTGAATGAGTGTGATTTAGAAAGGCACACACCTCTCAGAAAAGGTCTAACAGCTGAAAATGCATATCAGAGCAAAAACCAAGTCCTGAGGTCAAAATAACTGCCTGTAGAGCTCAGTGACAGACTTGCGTTAAGGCAATGATCTAGGGAAGAGTTCAGAAAAAAATCTGCTGCATTGAAGGTTCACAGAAGCATTATCCAGAATGGAAGACGATTGGAACAACTAGGACTCTAGAAAATGTCTGCCAGCCCCCATCCAAGCTGATAGAGCTTGAGAGGTGAAAAGGTGAGGCAAAGAATGGCAGATAATTGCCAAATGCAGATGTGCAAAGCTTGTCACATCATACCCAAAAAGACTTGAGGCTGTAAAGGTGCTTCAACTATGTACTGAGTTAAGGGTATGAATACTTATGCAATGTACTTATTTCAGTGTTTTATTTTTAATAAATTTGTAAAATTTGCAAATCTGGTTTTTGCTTTGTCATTATTATGGTGTATGGAGTGTAAATTGATGTGGGGGAAAACTAATTCAAAGCAGTTTAACAATGCTGCAAAACAAAATGTGAAAAAATGAAAGGGTGTGAATACTTTTGCAAGGCACTGTACATGAGTGATTTTGTTTTTCAAAAATTTCAGCCTGGTTTTAAAACCTTTATTTAAACCACAGTGAGCCATTTAAATCCAAAATAAGCATACCAGGTACTGTTCGTTCTTTAGTTTTACACATAAAAACTGCTGTCTTTGCAGAATGAACCTCTGGCAGGTGGCAAAGTTTTTGAAAGAACAGAATGTAATCAACGCTATCAATCTGGATGGAGGCGGCTCGGCCACTTATATCCTCAATGGATCCCTGGCCAATTACCCTTCAGACCACTGGTGTGTAAATGCAAATGCAATAGTACACATTTACAAACAACAATTGAGTTTGGCAATTTTAACAATTGTACATAATTTCCAGCGAATCTCCAAAGTGGCGCTGTCCACGGGCAGTATCCACTGTGTTGTGTGTTCACGAGAGTTTGTGCCAGCCGGAGGACTGCAGCGGACATGGGCGCTGCATTGAGGGCCAGTGTGTGTGCCAGCAGGGCTGGAGCGGCCCAGGATGTGCCAATCTCACATGCCAGGCTGCATGTGGAGAGCACGGGATCTGCACTGAAAGTGAGTCACTCTCTCGTGTACACTCCTTTATATCACAAAAGGACATTATAGTCACGCTTAACTTGAAGATTTTTTTAATGCATTAATTGAGATTCGTAATGCATCTTATAATGCATTGTATGATCTCATTAATAATTCTAACAAAAGTTATAATAAACATTACACATCTATTCATTGTTACACCTTGAGAAAATATGACACATTAATCCTTGTATTGTAATAATTATGATCACAAGCATTAATCATCATAGCATCCATTATCTGTATACATGACTAAATAGCCACATATTAAATTTATAACTGTAAGTTTCATTTAAAAAATACACAAACTATTTTTCAGATGTAACAATGAATATTGTAATGCATTTTAACTTTGGTTACAGTTATTTATTTAAAGAAGTCTCTTCTGCTCACCAAGCCTGCATTTATTTGAGCCAAAATACATTTTTACATATTTAAAATAACAGTTATCTATTTGGATATATTTTAAAATGTAATTTATTCCTGTGATCAAAGCTGAATTTTCAGCATCATTACTGCAGTGTTCAGTGTCACATGATCCTTAAGAAATCATCCTAATATGCTGATTTAATGTTTAAGAAACAGTATTGTTATTATTATCAATATTTAAAACATGCAAGTACATTTTTTTCAGGATTCGTTGATAAATAAAGATCCAAAAATAAAATAAAAAGCTTTTGTAACATTATACACTATACCATTTAAAAGCTGTTTTTCTGAACTTTCTATTAATCAAAGAAACCTGAAATAATTGTACTCAGCTGTTATTAACATAATAATAATAAATGTTTTTTGAGCAGCAAATCAGAATACTAAAATAATTTCTGAAGGATCACATGACTGGAGTATAAATATTTCAAAATTGTACTGTTTTACTCTACTTCAGATCAAATAAATACAGGCTTGGTGAGCAGAAGAGACTTTAAAAAAACATTAAAAATCAAAAACTTTTGACTGGTAGTGCATTTACAGATTTTGACAATGTTTTTTTCTCTTGCATTTACCCATTAACTACCATTCTTTTTCTATTTTTCCTTTCTTTCTGAACAGATGGGTGTGTGTGCGATGCTGGATGGATTGGTTTAAACTGTAGCCAAGGTAAGGGCAAAATCAGCTTTGCTGTCATACAGATTCAGAGTTATAAAACTATCAAATAAATCTCTGAGTGGCTCTTTACTTGGGATCATTACATAAGAGTTAAGTCAGCAGTAATCATTTAAACCAATATGCTTATCCTTCTACAATGAATAACATCTGTCTGTATCCTCTCAGTATGTGCAGCAGGTTTCTATGGCGATGGCTGCAATCAAACATGCGTGTGCGCAAATGGAGGCTCGTGTGATCCTGTTCACGGACAGTGCACCTGTCTTGCTGGTTTCTATGGAGATTCCTGCGAGAAAGGTATGCAGTCTAATCTCAACTGGTTTTGGGATATTAAATATATGCAGACGTAGATTTGGTAAATATATTTAACATGCATTTGTCCTTAGAGTCAGGTGAATTTGTTACCTAGTAAAAAGGTTATGAAAAAGCGTAGGAGATATTTCCAGATATACAGTCAAGCTCAAAATTATTCATACCCCTGGCAAATTCTGACTTAAAGTTACTTTTATTCAATGAGCAAGTTTTTTTTTAACTGGAAATGACACAGAATTCTCCATAAAGATAAAAAGACGATGTACAAGAGGCATCATTGTGGAAAAAAATATTTCTCAGCTTTTATTTACATTTAAGAAAAAGTGGCATGTCCAAAATTATTTATACCCTTTGCAAACTGTCACAGTCTATGGGAAAATCCAAAGTTCTATACCATTCCAAATAGTCCAAGCTGTTTTAAAGCATACTAATTACCCTGATTCATCGGCAACAGCTGTTTGAATCAACTCAACAGGTGAAAAACAGAAGCTCTCTGCTGTTGGTTTGTGGACAGTCATGGCTAAGACAAAGGAGCTCACCGAGGACCTGCGGCTGCGCATTGTGGCTGCTCAAGTCAGGAAAGGGCTATAAGACCATATCTAAATATTTTGAAGTTCCAGTGGCAGTGCAAAATATTATTAAAAATACAAGATGTTACACACTGTGAAAAATCTCGGAATCTCGGAAGCCAAAAGTGACACCTGTGCTGGCCAGGAGGATAGTGAAAGAGGAAAAAAAATAATCCAAGGATCACCACCAAGGCCATCCTGATGAATCTGGGCTCTGCTGGTGGCAACATCTCAAGGCAGACAGTCCAACAGACACTGCACACCGCTGGGTTCCACAGACGCAGACCAAGGAGGACACCACTTCTCCAGATAAGGCACACAAAAGCCCGCTTGGCCTTCGCAAATGCTCATTTGGACAAAGAAGAAGACTTCTGGTCTTCTGTTTTATGGTCAGATGAAACAAAAATTGAATTGTTTGGCCACAATGATGTAGCCTTCATTTGGTGTAAAAAAAGGAGAAGCCTTCATCGCTACGAACACCATCCCCACTGTCAAACATGGTGGAGGGAACCTTATGTTTTGGGGGTGTTCTTCAGCCGGTGGACCAGGGAACCTAATCACAATAAACAGCACCATGAAAAAGGAGCAATACATCAAAATTCTCAACAACAACATCAGGCAGTCTGCAGAGAAACTTGGCCTTGGGCACCAGTGGACATTTCAGCACGACAACGACCCAAAACACACAGCAAAAGTGGTGAAGAAATGGTTAACAGACAAAAACATTAACGTTTTGCAGTGGTCCAGCCAGAGTCCTGACTTAAATCCAATTGAAAATCTGTGGAGGGACCTTAAGATCAGGGTGATGGCAAGGAGACCCTCCAACCTGAAAGAGTTGGAGCTCATCGCTAAAGATGAATGGCAAAAATACCAGTGGAGACATGCAAAAAGCTGGTCGGCAATTATAGGAAGCATTTGATTGCTGTAATAACCAATAAAGGCTTTCCTATTGATTATTGATAAGGGTATGAATAATTTTGGACATGCCACTTTTTGTTCAAATGCAAATAAAAGATGAGTAATATTTTGTTCCACAATGATGCCTCTTGTACATCGTCTTATTATCTTCTGGGAGACGTCTGTGTCATTTCTAATCAAAAAAATAAAAACTTGCTGGTTGAATAAAAGTAACTTTAAGTCAGAATTTGCCAGGGGTATGAATAATTACGGGCTTGACTGTATGTTTCTAGGTAACCTATAATGCCTCTTTTTACAAAATGTAAAATAAGTCTCTGATGTCCCCAGTGTGTGTATGTGAAGTTTTAGCTGAAAATACCAGACAGATAATTTTTTATAGCTTGTTAAATTTGGCACTTTTATAGTATGAGGCAAAACATGCCGTTTTTGTCCCTTAAAATGCCAATGAGAAGAGGGCGGAGCTTCAAGAGCTGGCAAAAACAAAACGGGACAATCTCACGCACTGAAAATTTCAGAAACTCTCAGTAGCGGTGTTCAGTTTTATAATTTCGAATCGGAATTGATTTGAATTGATTTCATCTGATTGTACTGTGCCTAATAAATGCACGTTTATGAATTGCACAGACGGGGAGCATGGCACAATAAAAATAACAACATAGCTGGTCTCATGGTGCCTTCATATGCTATCACAAACTTTATAAGTTCCACTTGTGATTATGAGCTCATCAAATTCAAGCGATCGACTTCTCATTGCTTTCATTTGCAATTTTTTTTAAACTACCACATTCCTATTTTATGCCTTCTAGAATTGCCTTCAGTAATGCATGCAACACTAGAAAAATAGGTTATCTTAACTGTGTCTTTGCTCTCTTTGTCATCCCAGAGTGCCCTCTTGGATTCTACGGGCTGAACTGTGAGCAGCCATGCCAGTGCCACAACATGTGCCCATGTGACACTGTCACAGGAAGCTGCAACACCACATACCAAGGAGAGAGAAACATCAGCCTGCACAGAGGTGCGGTACAGCCCCTATTAGCACTAACACGACATGTAAACAACACCTTCCCTGTGTGACGTCTCTATAGATCAGTTTAATGTTCACACTTTCTCAGCACATAACTCTCTCTGCTTACAGCTTGGGCCATCAGCATTCCTCATTGTCCTTCTATATGTGTGTGTGTGTGTGTGTGTGTGTGTGTGTGTGTGTGTGTTTGCTAGTGTCTGTCCACACTTCTCTACTGTAAAACGTGGCATGCAAGTTGACTGAAATATGAGCCATAACATTTCTCACCAGCCATTTTCCACTTAACTTTGGGCTGATTTTTCTGAGGTGTGATTCATTGGAAACGATTGTCTAGGACTATTCATTTAAACCATTTATTTAGGGAAACAATTATTAAAAAATAAAAAAGCTTTATTACATAAATTCAATAATAACAAATGTTCCTACAATCTGAAAAAATCAAGCTTGAAAAAATTGGCAATATACTTTAATAATATGATATAATTACCAAATGAAACGAATAATTAAAATTTCAAGCTTGAAAAAAATAGGAAATATGTGACCCTGGACCACAAAACCAGTGTTAAGTAGCACGGGTATATTTGTAGCAATAGCCAAAAATACATTGTATGGTTCAACTTATGCAAAAAAAAAAAAAAAAAAATCATTATGTGGAGAGTATGTAAAATACTTAAATATATAAAAACTTAATTTTGTATTAGTAATATGCATTGCTAAGAACTTCATTTGGACAACTTAAAAGGTGATTTTTCTCAATATTTAGATTTTTTTTTTGCACCCTCAAATCAAATCACCCTCAAGTATTTTTTTCTCAGCCAAATATTGTAATATCCTAACAAACCATACATCAATAGAACGCATGTTTATTCAGCTTTCAGACAATGTATAAATCTGTTTAAAAAAAATACCCTTATAATTTTATAGAATTGCCAATATAACTTTTTATACATTTTAAAGATTTTTTCAGTGATTTTGTAATGTCTTTGATTTATAATCATTGAGGTTACTTCCAGCAGTTATTTCCAATTAATTTATTAGTATATCAAGTATTTATATTTCTTAAAAATATAATGGATTGACCGTCACCGTATCTCACTATTTTTCGCTATATCTGTCCCTTTCTCTCTCTCTTTGCTCGTTCGCTATCACATGATTGCAACCTCTATTCAAACTTGCACACACACATCCTCAAACAGTCTGTGATAAACAAAGCTGCTGGGTGTTTGCAGAGTGGGATTGAGAAAAGAGACCTTGCAGAATCACAGTCTACCCAGCAGCCCCTCGTGTTACTGATGACCTCTGCCACAGAAAAGCTATTTGTGTCAAGACCAGAAAAAAACCCTGACAGCTCGTTCTATCCCAACTCTCTGACCTCTGTCATTTAACGTGAGAAGACGCCGCATTCTCAAACTTTCCTGCACAGAAATAATAAACCCCAAACCCCCTGTTCTCTGGAGTTCAGAAGCAGACCATCCACCTGACACCGCAAGCTCATTACGATCCCATCTGCTGTGCACGTGAACTGCTTTCTGCTTATCTCGCTTTATCTTCTAGGTGATAGCCTTTTCTGTTATTTGCTCCATGTGAAGGATTTGATATCTAGTTGGATCTTGATGTTTTGATCCAAAATACATTGCACTATGAAAACATTCTGTAATTTCCTGAACTCCAATTGTCAATCCAAAAAGACATTTTTTTTTTTTTTGGAATTTGGAACTGCAAAAATGACTCTTTATTTTTAGAAAGGTCCCTGATCTTTGCAGTCTTGCACAATCTAACACAGGCTTTCCAAAAGCTGTTACTAAATAATTGGGCAGGGAAAGCTGTCTTAGATCTGTATTAGACAGGGTGCAGAACACCTGTTTAATTTTAAGGTTCAGAGAGAGTGTTGAAAGTGTTCATAAAAAAAGTTGTTTTGTGCAAAAAGCTTGACTAATAATATAATTGACCCTTTCGCAGGGAGTTTGTTTGACAGGCAATCTGACAATTCATAACGCCGAATCATAAGAAACATACCTTCTGATGTTCATTCATGATTATTTTGTGCTTAGTAAAGAGAAAGAGATTATGAAAAAATCTCTGTGTGCATTATGAATTTTCACAGGCAAAATCTAGTCATTTCAATAGGAATCCATATGATCTGGAATTTCATTTATACATCACTATACTATTGACAATAGACAATGGACATTTTTCTCTGCAAATTTTTGTCTTTGAACTTTCGCTAATGTGACTGCACCTTTACTCTAGAGACATTTGGATGTTAATCAAAAAAGTCTCACATTTTTTGTCATAAAAAGTCAGTAATAGACACTGAATTACCAAAAAAAAAAGAAAAGAAAAAAAAGTTGGTTCCCACAGTTATATCTGAAGTGAGGAAACAGGGGAAAGGAGAAATATGCCTGTAAGGGAGAGTTATTGTCTTAACAAGGGATTTGATGCAAAAACAACATTTCTTTTCACAATCTTTCAGCTGGTCACTGCCTGGCTACCCAAATGTTGAGGGAATGGAGACAAGAAGAGGAAGCTCATGCTCCCAAACCGTATTTATCTGAGTAAGTGCTCCAAACACACACACACACACACACATCGTAACAGCAGCCAAAATGTGCCCTCTCATTGCTTTTTAAGACATAGGACAAAGCATAATTTTGTCAAAGTATTACTTACTACAGTTAAAGTCAAAAGTTTACATACACCTTGCAGAATCTGCTAAAAGTTCATTATTTTATCAAAGTAAGAGGGATCATACAAAAAACATGTTATTTTTTATTTAGTACTGACCTTAATAAGATATTTCACATAAAAGATGTCTACATATAGTCCACAAGAGAAAATAAATCACTGAATTTATAAAAATTATCCTGTTCAAAAGTTTACATACACTTGATTCTTAATACTGTGTTGTTACCTGAATGATCCACAGCTGTTTTTTGTGGTAGTTGTTCATGAGTCTCTTGTTTGTCCTGAGCTGTTAAACTGCCAGCTGTTTTGGTAAAATAATTAACATTAGGTGTATGTAAACTTTTGACCTCAACTGTTATTTAATAATATTTAAGTATATAATATATAAACTTATGTAACTATATATTATATAAAACAGAAATAATATATGCTTTATATTATAAAAATATGTACTTTAAAATAGATGTCTTAAACTTTGTGAAATATTGAATTGTGGTCTGAGGACTGATGGTTTTGATAAAAACAAATTGATTGCAATGGTGCATGTGTCTTAAATAATCCTCTCTGATTCATTTCAGAGTGGAAATGTTGCTATTTTAAAAACTAAATGTCGGGTACAATTATAGGACCTGTTTTTCCTTGCCTCAAAGCTGCAGTTTCCACAACATAAGGGGGAGAAAAATCTGTTATCTCAAACAACTTGTCATTTATACCATTCCCTATCTGCGTGTTTGAGTAACTTGATTATTGCCACGGAAATCCACTCTGACAAATTCCAGGCCCTTGTTTAGCAGAATGGGCTTTCGGACAAGTCTGAACCAAGTGCCCCGACTGTACTGGTAAACAACTCCGTGGCAGCGGAGTGGCACAGATGAATTTAGTAGTCAGCTCGGCCTTTCACATGCAAGTAAGGGATTGTGCGGTGTTACCATGGTTGCACTCAAGTGCTTTGTGGAGGCTGCGGGCAGCAGCGGTGGAGTCAGAGGTCAAAGTGCAACTCCTCACCCCTAGAGTGTTTTGTTTATGTGTGCAGACAAAGCTGGCTGGTTGTCTGCGCTATCCTGGCAACGTTGCTGCTGGCCAGCCTTGCTGGTAACCTTATCCAGACGTGCAGAAAATGCAAAGCGCGCGGGCAGAGGGCGGACTACTCCTACTTGCCGCTGGGAGAGATCAACGGGTCCACGGAGCGAAGCAAGGGACAGGGGACGAAGGCTGGGAAAGTTCTCTTTCAGCAAGACTACTCTGACTCGGAAGACTCCTCATAATGTGATTGTGTTTTAAAATGTGTGCATTTGCGCAGGTTCACACAAGTGTGCAATCCATCCAGCTAGCTAGCCAGAACAAGACCGCATTAGTCTGAGGACGAGGAAGGGGTTTGTTTGTTTGTTCCTGCTGTGAATCGATGAGCTTTTGTAAGGGCCTCTTCATATTTGGATTGGTGATGAGGGACAATGAGCTGGGCGTTAGCATCCAAACAGCTGTCTGCACAGCTCAGTGTGTTCACATTCGCCCCAGCCAACTCTGTTCACACGTGCCAAGTGCCCTGTTTGTGCAGTTTGACTGCATTTTGCACATGCTTGTTAGGTTTTAGTACACTTTCAGAGTAGCTGCTAGCAATGTAAGAACCAGTTTCTCATGTAACATCATTTACAGTTTAAAATAGTGTTTCATTGACCTCAATGAAGGCTTTCATTTTGGTCTTCAGATGAAGAGAGAATCAAGAAAAGAGCAATATCACCACAAAGCCTTTTTATTGACAAAATGGCCCAGTTGTTCCACCTGTTGCCATAGGAACAGACAAGTTTTGAACTATGAACTATTTTTGCGGAATCCTTCCTGCAGGAACTTGCCAAACGCCTATTTTGAAACCGTTTTATTGAATGATTTTTTCTTTCCTCCTTGTGGCTCCGGAGGTCATTGCGTTTATTTATTATTTATTATCCCCTGAGCGCTTTTGTTTCTGTAAACGCCTTGCCAACTTCTGCCAGCCTTATCACGGTGCTGTTTTGTGTGTTGTCTTAGGCACTTAGAACCAGCCATAGAAACACGATATGAAAAAAAAAAAAAAAAATCAAGGATTGTTTTCACGCTCTCTAGGAAAGCAAGAGAAGGACATTTTTTTTCTGTACTTGCACAAAGGTGCTGTATTTTCTCTGCTGTAAAGCAGTGAATCCAGGCTTTGGGGTGAGATTTGAGAGAAGCGTTTTGTCTGGTTTCTGTTTTAGCTCTGAAACATGACACAAATATAATGGAAGAGGAACATTTACTCGGGTCTGTAGTTCCTGTGTTGTTTCCTGTTTAGCATTAAAATGGATTTAGGCTTGTGCTGTTTTAAGAGTTTAAACGTTTCACAAGCAAAACACAGAATTATGTGGAAGGATGAATCGTTAAACCTGTCAAAACATTCCAGATTATATTAAACCCTACAATCAACTAAAATAAATTATATTTTTCCTTAAGAATTAATCCTGTTTTGGACCTTGGATCTTTATTTGATAGTACTTTTTGACAATTATGCACATTTTCTCTGCCTATTTTCATCACTGTAATGTAAAATAATCTTTTATTTCTCATTTATGTAACACTATATATAACCCTGAATTTATTTGATCCAAAGTACAGCAGAAATAGTAACATTTTAAAATATTTTTACTATTTAAAATAACTGTTTTCTATTTTAATATATTTTAACATGTAATTTATTCCTGTGATTTCAAAGCTGAATTTTAGCATCATTACTCCAGTCACATGATCCTTCAGAAATCATTCTAATATTCTGATTTGCTGCTCAAAAACATTTATTATTATGTTATGAAAAACAGTTGAGTATAATTTTTCTCAGGTTTTTTTGTTTAGAAAATGTGGAAGAACAGCATTTATCTGAAATAGAAATCTTTGTAACATTATAAATGTCTTTCATCACTTTTAATTAATTTAAAGCATCCTTGCTAAATAAAAGTGTTAATTTCTATAATTTTTTTAATAGAAAAAACTATCAAAATAAAATTATATTTAAAACAAAAATGTGTGTGTGCGTGTGTGTGTGTGTGTATATATATATATATATATATATATATATATATATATATATATATATATATATATATATATATATTATATATATATATATATATATAAAAATATGAAAAATAATATATAAAATATATTTAAATAATTATACTGACTCCAATCTTTTGAATGGTATAGTGTATAATGGTATAATGTTACAGAATTTCAGATAAATGCTGATTTTTGGATCTTTCTATTCATCAAGAATTCTGACAAAATGTACTGAACTGTTTTAAATATTGATATTGATAACAATAATAATAATAAATGTTTCTTGAACAGCAAATCAGCATATTAGAATGATTTCTGAAGACTGGAGTAATGGTGCTAAAAATGTAGCTTTGATCACAGGAATAAATTACATTTTAAAATATATTCAAAGAGAAAGCAGATATTTTAGATAGTAAAAATAGTTAACAATATTACTTTTGCTGTGCTTTGGATCAAATAAATACAGACTTATTTGAAAAACATTGCAAATCTTACTGTTCAAAAACTTTTGACTGGCAGTGCACATATATATAAATAACACCTAGATAAATGATCATAATGATAATTTCCAGGGCAAATGTGCTTAGTTGTTATTAAAAAGTGTTATGATGCACAAAAATATTTTAAATGCACAACATTTTTCAAATTTCAAATATAAATTTCTTTTTGTTCTTTTGAGGTGAAATGTATCTTGTACATCTTTT
>NC_133369.1:13140370-13263048 GCF_049309525.1 Garra rufa | reverse complement strand
AAATCAAGGATTGTTTTCACGCTCTCTAGGAAAGCAAGAGAAGGACATTTTTTTTCTGTACTTGCACAAAGGTGCTGTATTTTCTCTGCTGTAAAGCAGTGAATCCAGGCTTTGGGGTGAGATTTGAGAGAAGCGTTTTGTCTGGTTTCTGTTTTAGCTCTGAAACATGACACAAATATAATGGAAGAGGAACATTTACTCGGGTCTGTAGTTCCTGTGTTGTTTCCTGTTTAGCATTAAAATGGATTTAGGCTTGTGCTGTTTTAAGAGTTTAAACGTTTCACAAGCAAAACACAGAATTATGTGGAAGGATGAATCGTTAAACCTGTCAAAACATTCCAGATTATATTAAACCCTACAATCAACTAAAATAAATTATATTTTTCCTTAAGAATTAATCCTGTTTTGGACCTTGGATCTTTATTTGATAGTACTTTTTGACAATTATGCACATTTTCTCTGCCTATTTTCATCACTGTAATGTAAAATAATCTTTTATTTCTCATTTATGTAACACTATATATAACCCTGAATTTATTTGATCCAAAGTACAGCAGAAATAGTAACATTTTAAAATATTTTTACTATTTAAAATAACTGTTTTCTATTTTAATATATTTTAACATGTAATTTATTCCTGTGATTTCAAAGCTGAATTTTAGCATCATTACTCCAGTCACATGATCCTTCAGAAATCATTCTAATATTCTGATTTGCTGCTCAAAAACATTTATTATTATGTTATGAAAAACAGTTGAGTATAATTTTTCTCAGGTTTTTTTGTTTAGAAAATGTGGAAGAACAGCATTTATCTGAAATAGAAATCTTTGTAACATTATAAATGTCTTTCATCACTTTTAATTAATTTAAAGCATCCTTGCTAAATAAAAGTGTTAATTTCTATAATTTTTTTAATAGAAAAACTATCAAAATAAAATTATATTTAAAACAAAAATGTGTGTGTGCGTGTGTGTGTGTGTGTATATATATATATATATTATATATATATATATATATATATATATATATATATATATATATATATATATATATATATATATAAAAAATATGAAAAATAATATATAAAATATATTTAAATAATTATACTGACTCCAATCTTTTGAATGGTATAGTGTATAATGGTATAATGTTACAGAATTTCAGATAAATGCTGATTTTTGGATCTTTCTATTCATCAAGAATTCTGACAAAATGTACTGAACTGTTTTAAATATTGATATTGATAACAATAATAATAATAAATGTTTCTTGAACAGCAAATCAGCATATTAGAATGATTTCTGAAGACTGGAGTAATGGTGCTAAAAATGTAGCTTTGATCACAGGAATAAATTACATTTTAAAATATATTCAAAGAGAAAGCAGATATTTTAGATAGTAAAAATAGTTAACAATATTACTTTTGCTGTGCTTTGGATCAAATAAATACAGACTTATTTGAAAAACATTGCAAATCTTACTGTTCAAAAACTTTTGACTGGCAGTGCACATATATATAAATAACACCTAGATAAATGATCATAATGATAATTTCCAGGGCAAATGTGCTTAGTTGTTATTAAAAAGTGTTATGATGCACAAAAATATTTTAAATGCACAACATTTTTCAAATTTCAAATATAAATTTCTTTTTGTTCTTTTGAGGTGAAATGTATCTTGTACATCTTTTCGTCTCATAAAGTGATGTCTTCAGTTAAAGAGTTACATACATATCATTTCATAGTGAAAGGTGTTTGTCTGCAGCGTGAAACATTTGACTGTTTATTAACTTCCACCTAGCTCACTGCCTGCTTTGCATATGCTCTTCCCTGTGAGCGACCTCTATGCTGATCGCCTTGTAAGTGTAAAGCAGACAGGGACAAAGACTTCAATCCAGGTTTTTGATGTAGTTTTAGATTTCAGTCTAATCAAGCAGGCAGATGCCGCACAGGTTAGAGAGGGTACTTGTTTGTCCCCGGTTCGGACATGATGCTAATCAGAGCGTCTGAGGCTGCTGACACTCATTTTAAGTGAGTGATTTTGTAATCTTGCGTGTCCTTTTGTTATTAACAATAGAAACTGCTATCAAAAGAACATGCATAAATAATGGTACATTTCATTGTTGGTGCAAGTGATGGTTTCAATCTTATTTTGTAGAACCTCTGTAATTCAGATCATCTGGTTGCTGTGAGGTTGGCTTGACATTGAGATTAGTTACAGCCTAACCTACGTGCCTGACCTGTTAACCAGAGGATCACTAGGGATCTCTTGCCCTCTTAAATTAAAGCCAGGATAAGTACTTTTACCCCTGTTTATGTTCCTGGGTTCATCCACGATCATTGATGGATAGCCTTTTGAATTTTCTGTATAAAAAGGCTGGTTTTCCACAGAGCACCTATAATAAAACGTAGCTTTATACGGAACTTTTCACGTTATATAAAGATTAATATACTGTTTTGTACTCTTCGAGCTGCTAATCGAATGCACTGCTGTTTTATCTGTTTTGAGATTGAATAGATAGATAATGAATTTGTAAAGTCATTAAAGGACACAATTGGTTGCGAATGAAAGGTATGCTCTAAAAGTTAAAAGCCTGTTTCTCCTGGGTGTGTTCAGTATAAATCTGTGTTCAGGAACAGATGTGTCACAGGACATGAAGATGAGGATTTCATCATGCTGTCAAATTCGATTAAAAAGTGGTTATTTAAATGTTATCTGACTGGATTTTGTGACATTTATGTTATTTAAACAAAATAAATACATGTACTTCATCATGTTTAATTTAAAGTGATAGTTCCCACATTTTGTTCCAAACCCGTAAGACCTTCCTTCATCTTCACATCACAAATTAAGATACTTTTGATGAAATCCGAGAGCTTTTTGGCTCTCCATAGACCGCAATGAAACTGACATGTTCGAGGCCCAAAAAGATAGTAAGGACATTGTTAAAATAGACCATGTGACATAAGTGGTTTAACCTTAATTTTATGAAGCTTTACTCAACAATTTCTTCTCTTTTGTGTCAATATTTTCGTAAAAAAATTGTTCTTGTAGTTCCATAAAATTAAGGTTGAACTACTGATGTCACATGGACTATTTTATTCATGTCTAGGCCTTAAACGTAGTAGTACCATTGCTGTCTGGATCAGAAAGCTCTCAGATTTCATCAAAAGTATCTTAATTTGTGTTATGAAGATGAACAAAGGTCTTACAGGTTTGGAAGGACATTAGGGTGACTAATTAATGACAGAATTTTCACTTTTGGGTGAACTATCCCTTTAATTTTGTGCTATTTTGTCAGTAATTTTTTAACTACAATGACAATTAGCATTGTTTGTCACTCACTATCCCATAAAACTACTTGCAATATGTTTGTAACATTTAATCAAAATGAGAGACTCTTAACAACCAACAAAAAGACTAAAAGCAGCAATGTGTGTTCTTAGTCATTGTATTTTTTAATGATTGTCTATAATTTACACTTTTTTGACTCAAAACTCATCTGTTGTTTGTCATAATTTGTATCTGACCAGGTTAATAAATGGGTGAAATGAATCAACCACTTAGACTTATTTTGACCAATGTCCCTAAACAGTTTTAAATTGTATTCCTCTTAAGCTGTAAAAAATTACACCATCATAACAACAGTAGAAGTACAATACTGTACACCTTAGTGTAAAGGAGTGGATGATGTCATACATTATATTCAGTGACAAAGTATATCTTCCTCAATGTCACATTTTACATTTGTTCCAGGCTTTTCAGGCCTCAACTTGATGCATCATGCTGTCACTTTTTACTACATATTTTAATTTGTTTGGCATGCAGAGGAATATTTCTAGAGGCACACGAATTTTATTGCATTTCAACTGCAGCTTCTTTACAAACCTCAACATTAATGCAGTCTCACACAACCACAGGACTTACAGGTTCTGACTGACAGGATGTCACGGCTGACAGCTCACTGACTCACACACACTCTTGCCTCCACCTGCCTGTCTGTCTTCTTTACATGATGCAATCCTCTACCCAGATGTCACACTGTAAGCTTCTTTACATCATAATGTGTACTCTTGACCTCCCTGCACCCTAACAGTCACACATGGACCTTAGGCACTTTAGATGCTAGGTTTTAGCCTGGCTTTTCATTTTCAGCTTGATTTATATTAGATATAAATGTGATGGTATAGATGGTATCAGACTGGATTGAACTCTTCTAATGGGGCCAAATGCTTGATGTTTAGGGCCATGCGCATATGTTTACAATTACATATGCATTCCAGATGTTTTGTCCTGCAGTGTAGTGTTTTCTAGTAACATTTGTGACTTTCTAGTAAATTGCTGTATACTAGAAGTTTAGATTCCGTTGCCCAAAAATGTAAGGCAAACTTAAATTATGTACAGTTTCGGTCAAAGGTTTACATATACCTTGCGGAATGATTTTTATTTAGTACTGACCTAAATAATAGTTAAAGTTAAAAATTACCCTATTCAAAATTTGCATATGCCTGAATGATCCACAGATTTCTTTTTTTTTTTTTAGTGATGTTGTTCATGAGTCCCTTGTTTGTCCTGAATAGTTCAACTGCCTGCTGTTCTTCAGAAAAATCCTTCAGGTCCCACAAATTCTTTGGTTTTTCAGCATTTTTTTTGTATTTGATCACTTTTCAACAATGACTGTATAATTTTGAGAAGCATCTTTTCACACTCGGGATAACTGAGGCACCTTTTACAGAAGGTTCAAATGCTCACTGATGCTCAAGAAGGAAACACAATGCATTAACAGCTGGGGGGGGGGGGGGTGTAAACTTTTTGAATTTGAAGATCAGATCAGGGTAAATTGAACTTATTTTGTCTTCTGGGAAACATTTAAAAATCTTCTGTAGTTTCTGAAGGGCAGTACTAAATGTAAAAATATGATATTTAAGCAAATAATAACCCCTGGCTCTTAATGCATCGTTTGTCCTTTTGGAGCATCAGTAAGCATTCAAACCTTCTGTAAAAGTTGCAAATGAGTCCATCAGGTGTCCTCAGTGTGAAAAAAAAATGGATCTCAAAATCACACAGTCCTTGTTGGAAAGGATTTAAAAATGCTGAAAAATGAAAAGAAAAAAAAAAAAAAAAAAAAAAAGAATCTGTGTGACCTGAAGAAAAAGTATAACAAAAACAAGTATTAAGAATCAAGCGTATGTAAACTTTTGAACAGGGTCATTTTCATAAATTCAGCTACTCTTTTCTCTTGTAGACTATATGTAAAAGTATTTTTTTGTGAATTACCTTATGTCAGTACTAAATAAAAATAACATGCATTTTCTATGATCCCTCTTATTTTGGTAATATAATTAACATTTTTCAGATTCAGAAGGTGTACATAAACCTTTGACTGAAACTGTACATTGTATTGAGTTCAACTCAAGTACACAGGGCTAGCTCATAGAACCAATTCTGACGTATCCAGAAAGTGCCAAATACCGCTTTCCATTGTTGTGGTTATTATTATTTGAAACCTAATCAGTCTGCTTGTGATATTTTACTTAAAATAAATGTTATTTTGTTTGATAATTTTATATTTGACAGTCACATTTGCTCCAAAAACATTTTGGGGCCATTGTATTTTTATGCAATGTGCTTGATGTTTCAGTCTGCTTTGTTTAGTGTCAGGTAGAAAACCAGGTCATTTCAGACTCAGAGAGCACATCTGTGTACTTGGTGTTTTTTGTGATTAAACTCTTCGTCACACTCCCCTTTTAGTTGCGTCAGAACAATAGGCTTTGAAAATGCCACAAGGATTCTGTGATAAATGAGTTCCGTCATCTATGAACGCTTATGTCACATCAAAGAATGATTAACAAAAAGGTTACCTCTGAGAATATACGTGTATATACCTGTATAAAGACCACAAGCCTTGTTTTCATTTGCTCATTTTACGTAAAATTATATAACTTGACTACGGTTTATTGCACAACCGGTTTGGTAAATGCCCTAAACATTAACAGAATTACATCAGCCATGTCAGCGTGTGGACTTCTGAACAGCGTACATTGGATATGATGTTGTTTATTTCAAGAATGCTGTGAAATCATAAAGAACATATTGAACAATATGTTCTGTTTTGGCAAGGCTTGATAAGAATCGGGTCAGACATCTTAAGACTAGTTAGGGTGGATTTGTCATCTTTGAGCTTCTTTTAATAATCCATTAACAAATAAAAACCTATTTAATAAAAAATGCTGTAAAAGTTACTTTTCCAAATAGTCAACAAACTCCTGACTGACATTTTAATCAGTTGGTTAAATGACTGAGTGTTCTGACACAGTTTGAGACAAGGGCTGTCGAGGTCAGGGTGGGCTGTGGCTTATCTTTATAGTTTAACTCAGAGTAAGCAGGTGTGGCCTTGTTTTCGAGGGTAAATAAAGGAAATATACAGAAAGAGAACAAAAACATGACAGCAGATGAGAACGCTGATTCACTCTCACGTCATCCTACAGGGGAAAGTGGATGGTTAGAACATATTTATCCAACAGGAAGATTGTCCCTCCTAAACGGGACCAGTGTTGTGGTCTAAAAAAAGTGGAAGTGGACTGATTGGAAAGGAAAGGAGAAAAAGGGCTGTGTCAGAGTCAGAGCTCCAAATAAGAAAAGAAAGTTACATTTTTTTCATCCTGATGAAAAGGTCATCTGTCTCATTTCGACCAGACAAAGACAAACATTCTGAGCAGTACTGATATTTATGTACTCAATTATTTGGTATATACAGTAATATGTGTTTAATGCATTTAGATTATATTTTATCTATGTAGATTAATGCAGCTATCTTTGTAAATATTAAAAATTTGGATGATGCAATAACATGTAGAACTTGCTTTATTAGATCTGCTGACTCACCAGTGTAAGTCCTTTTGTTCAAACTAGTGTCTTGGTGGGGGAAAAAAATGGGCTATAGCTGAATCTCAGAAAGGGCCTCTCTTAGCAAAACAAGCTTTTTGAATACATCCATCTAAGATGTGTAAGGGGGGTGGAGTGCTTTGTTTCCAAAAAAACTGGTGACCTACATCTAATGGGGAGGATTTCAATGTGTTGTTCTACACAATTTCACTCAATAAAGAGCTAAAAAGATTAGACCATTTACAATTTACCCCAAAATGACAGTTTTGCTTGAGCAAAATTAATTATTGGATGCTTTTTAGAATGCTTGATTATGATTGGTCAGTCATGCTATTCTGTAATCAGTTCATTTTATGATACAGTTGAAGTCAAAAGTTAACATACACATTGCAGAATCTGCTAAATGTTAATTATTTTACCAAAATAAGAGGGATCATATAAAATAGTTGAATTTATAGAAATTACCCAGTTCAAAAGTTTACATACTCTTGATCCTTAATACTGTGTTGTTACCTGAACAACTGCTGTTCTTCAGAAAAATCCTTTAGATCCCACAGATTTGTTGGTTTTTTGTATATTTAAACCACTGATCTCTATTATAGATCAATGATTTCTTTCCAACAATGACTGTATGATTTTGAAATCCATCTTTTCACACTGAGGACAACTGAGGAACTCATATGCAACTATTACAGAAGGTTCAAATGCTCACTGATGCTCCAGAAGGAAAAACGATGCATTAAGAGCCGGGGGTGAAAACTTTTAAACCGAATGTAATGTAGTTGTGTACATTTTGCTTATTTTGCCTAAATATCATATTTTTTCATTTAGTACTCTCCTTCAGAAGTTACAAAAGATACTTACATGTTCCTCAGAGGACAAAATAAGTTTAATTTACCCTGATCTTCAAATTCAAAAAGTTTTCACCCCCCAGCTCTTAATGCATAGTCTTTTCTTCTGAAACATCAGTGAGCATTTGAACTTTTTGTGCCTTGAACCCTGTTATTTTCTAATAAAAATCAAATCTATCTTTTATGTCGACTTATTTATTTGGTAAGTAAATAAATTCGTCGTTATGATGTCTCATGGTTTATGATGACTGACTGAACATACATAATCTCCTGTTGCTTTCTTTTAACAGCTTGTTTAGTTAGATTAAACTGTCTAAGATACAAATGAACAGTTGAAAGTTTTTAGAGCCATCAGTGTGTTTTGGCACTGTCTGGTTAAAGATAAACATATTGAAACAATTCCAGTCATTTCAGTTATGCAATGTGTGTAGATTCTTGCAAATGATTTAATACTTCTGTCCTTATTGTGTATCCTAAAAATATATTGTGCTATTTTACTCAATATGATATTATTTTACTTAAACAATATTATTTTACTTAAACAAATGATGTATGGCTATAACAGTAATCAATATCTATCAAAATGCTGAGTATCACAATACTAGAAGTCTTAGTACAGATTAAACTGCATTAACACAGGCTAAAATGCAGGTGCTTTCTATAGGGCAGCACCGGTGGTTTCCACTGGAAATTACCAGTGAACTTAAAATGAACCAGTGAACTTTGGGTGACGTCCAACATATGACAGATACATGTAAACAGGTTTGATAAATGAATTAAAGGGACCACCTCCAACTGATTGGAGACCCCTTGGACCACCTCCAACCAATTGGAGGCGGCGGAATAAACTTACTTTTTAAAAATGGCTGACTCAACCAAAAACCACCATTAAAAATGGGCCAGGTGGGGCAATAAATAATTGTGGCGAACCGGACAAGCATAGCCAATAAAAAACCGGAACTACCAAGTTTGGGTAGCGAAGATGGGTATAAATATGGACACCCCGACAGACAAAGGCGAGATGCGGGACCGTTATCTCGGCTTTGTTGTACTGTTCAATAAAGTCTTATTTTGACTTCTGGAACTCTGTTTTTTGAGCTTTTTTGACTTCATTGAGAGAATTCATCATCTTTGCTCCACAACATAACAATTGGCGACCACGAAGGGACTGGATTGAGGTCCGGCTTCGACGAGAGCCGTCGCGGGTGGAAGGCCTGGCTGACACGCAAACAAACCAAAAAGGCGCCAAAAGATAAGGTAAGCAGTTTTTGCTTATAATTTGACAAAAGGATTGTTTGCGTGTTCTGCTAAGGCTAAAACCTGAGATGGTAATCTGAGATAAAGGGCTTCACCAGAATAAAAAAGATTTAAAAGTATTGAAGTAAAGTTAACTGAGCATAAAAAGTAAATGTAAAGTGAACATAAATTAGAGAGTTCCAGATTTCAAAAGCGCGCAGGCGGAAAGGCTGATAAAAGAGATTTGTGTGCATAAGAGGTGCACGGTGCCCAAGAGGGGCATAAAAATCCCGTAAGGGCGACTTCCTAAGTGGGGGTGCCAAGGGGTACCAGGGAGCCGCTCAGAGGTCGATTGAGCGTGGCCCTGGTGGGCTCCCATGACGGAAGGGTCGCATAGACGGGTGTCTGCAGACTAGAAGAAGTTGAACCGTTAGTCTTTATCTGTTGTATGTCAAGAGCTCTGTGTGTGTGTTGATGCGTTGAAGCGTTGAAATATTTTACTAACCATTAACCACGCTGACTGGTTTGCGCTGTGTATGTTGTATATGTTTTGTGTAAATGTTTTATGGTTGAAAAAGGAATGAACAATCAAGTGTAATTACAAAAACAGTAAAAGTAAAATAAATGCATTGAATGGAAAATAAAGAATACATAAAGAGAATTATAAGAGTTGAAAGAACAAAAAATACTCCAAAGAATTGGCTTTGTCGGTTATTTGGACATCATCCAAGTTGCCGACGTTGTGATCCAAATTGTGAAACTCAATTACTGATAAAGAAAAGATAAGCACTGATTGATTTTTCATTCCTCAAGAGAGAGAGAAAGGAAGGCAAGTTGGTTTCTCTTTCTCTGTGTGCGTGAGCAAAGGTGGGGGTTCTTGCGTGAGTGAGCAGAGGAGGAGTCTTGTGTGTGTAACCTGAGTGCGTATCAGAGAGAGCAAGAGTGGGGGCAAGTGTGTGTGAGCTGAGTGAGCTGAGTGAGTAAGGGAGCCCTGTTAAAACCGAAAATAAGGGAGAGAGAAAGGGAAAGACATCTGATAGATAATTTTTGTGCCTGTCCCATTCAAAGCAGAGTAAAATGTACCAGTTTAATGAATATTATGATGAATCAGATGGACATTTGAATGCAAAAGAACACCAAGCATTTCTGGAGACCTTAGCAAGAACAAGAGGCCTCCATAATCATTTTTGGTTAGAATCACAGTTTCTTGAAGTGAATGGGCAGGTACAAAGATTGACAGAAGGCAGAAAAAATAATTTTCTTTGGAAACTGACTAGAATAGTGAACCTAGAAGAGATAACATTTGAATGGCCATTAATACCCTGGGAGGAAATTGTTCGTAAGAATATCACACTTAGACAATTGATAGGTAAATTGGAAAATCTTTGCACTCCAGTATCTTCACAACTGGAAGCTGCATTAAATGTAGTAGAAATCCCCATTGACCCAGTGGTAGCACCTTACCTAAGGCGCAATTTGGAGGGCGTGTGCCCACAGGGTGTTGTGGGAAACACAATCCTCAGCAACATTCGTCTCAGATTGACAGCTGTCACACGACAAGTAACCTGGACATCTAGAGTTTTGGTCCGGGCAGATGAGGCAGGAAATACTGTGCCAATGTGTGGGACAGGAACAACATTGAGACGTCTGTTGGTGACGATTGTACTAAAAAGTGATCCCCAATACGTGCAGCGTATGTGGTTAGAAATCCACAAAGATCGTGAGAGAGCAGAAGTGCAGCAACAAGAGATAGTCCGATCAGTTGCTAGCCAATTCATGTAGAAAGGAGACAATGGAAAACAAAGAAGCAGTAAATGAAGAGAAGAAAAGGAGGGGTAAAAGGGGTAGACGAATTTTATCAAAACAAGATAAAAGACTATTAATTGACTATATGGAGCCACTAGCTCCCTATTTTTGCACAAAAGATGAATTAAATATCAGTGTATCAAGGACAGAAGGGTTTTGCATAAGGTTAACCCCATTTCTCACTTACTCAATTTGGGCAGGAGGAGTGACGGCTACAGGTCGCAAATTTCATGCAGGGAGACTGTGGAGTTTTGAGGCATTCAGCTTGGGGGACAGCATCATCTGGACAAAAAGCAATTTTCTGAAGGAAGAACCAAAGGGCCTTGTGTTACCCTTCAATTTATTGACAAGAAAACATATAGTGATCATTTTAAAATATCTGAGACGATCCGATCAGATCTCACAAAAAGTGATAAAATATCACTTCTAAATTCTTAAAATGTCAGATCCAGCAGAATTATTGGCCTCTAAAAATCCAGCCTGTAAAGAAGTGATAAGGGAACTCTCAAAGAAATGGGCAGATAGAACAAAGAAGTTGACAACTAAATGGCCACCAGAAGGCACGTTTGACGTAGCGATGTGTAAAGAAATGGAGGTCTTAATAAAAAATCACAAAGCCTCTGACAAATCTGTAAAGAGAGAAAAGAAAAGAGAACAAGAATTAGGGGTACTTACTTTGTTTAAACAATATGGGATGAAATTATTAAAATGGGAAAAGCAGGAAAAAGAAACTAAAAGTAATGAAACAAAAGAAGAAAGGCCACCTCCATATGCTCCTTCCTGCAACCAGGTTGTGAACCAAATGCCTCTAGTACAGGGAAAAATAGATATAAAGGGGCCAATAGAATTTGAAGGGTATGTACAAGATAGTATTGAAACTGAAGATGATCATCAAAGCAGCAAGGAGGAGTTGAGAAGAGAGGCAGATGACGTGAGAAAGAGAGACTCATACACAGACTTGGGGGAGGGATTAACATCATTTGAACACAGAGCTTCAACACCAGCGCTGCATCCAAACCTAAGGGAAGGAGTGAGAACAACCCACGAGGCGGAGTCAAGACTCAAGAGAGGAGGGGCCAGACAACACAGAGAAGAGGGGAAAACAGGTGGGCCACACTCATACCAACACTTGACAAAAATGCTAAAAGAATTGGAAGACCAATACAGATATGAGACACCAGCTTCTGAGGACTTGGGCAGCTGCCAAGCAGAGGGGCCTGAAGCTGAAGCTGAAGACACAGCAGCACCTCCTGATTCCATCCTGGAAGCTCTGGATGAGATGGAGGAAAGAACCAACAAAACAAGGGAAAGGATTCAAGATTCACTTGATGCACTGAGACAGCAACTGAGTAAGTCAGAAGCCGAATGTGAGCCACTGCTGTCTCATCCAAGTCCCCATGACTACGTCCATCGAAAGAAATACAAGCAAGTATCGGGGACATTGCTTTTGCAAGACATCAAATACCCTGATGATCTATTTCAGATTCCTCAGCTGCAGAGACAGAGAGCAGGAGGGGAACACAGACCAGTAAGGCTGTCAAAGAGAAGTGGGGCCCCAAGCACTGAATGCCCAATCCTCATCAAGCAAGGCCACGCCCAGTATATACCTTGGGCAAGTCAAGACCTAGATACCTTGGTTTCACGTCTACCAGACATTCATGAAGGTGCTGGAAAGTGGATCAGGACATTTGAAGAAGAAACAACTGGAAAACTTCTAGCCCTGGGTGACATCAAGGCACTGCTTGCCAAGTGTCTGGGGGCCTCCAAGATGAACGATGTTCTCAAGCAATCTGGCCTCCTGCAAGCAGTAGACAGGCCTCAAGCAGATGGAGTCTCCTTTGACAAACATCGTCGTGACATATGGAAGACATTGAGAACTGAGTATCCTATGCAGACTGATCCTGGCTTCCTGAAGGGGGAGCCAATGGGAGAAGCTGAGAACCCAACGACTTATATCCAGAAACAGCTAAGACGTTGGAAAGAGGAGCTGGAGAGAGATCCAGAATACGACAAGGTACTGACAGCACTCTTTAGGACCGCCATTGTGGAAGCCATGCCTGCAGCAGTGAAAGCAAAGCTGGAGGACGTGGTTGGTCTGAACTCCAAGACGCACAAGGAGTTCAGAGACCATGTGGTCCATGCTGTGGAACAGTACAGAAAGCAAGAATTGAAAATGAAGAACCAAGAAAAGGAGCTCCAAAGGAAGCTGACTCAGCTGCAGCTTGAGGAACTGCTCAACAAGAAGAAGAAGATACAGGCAGTTCAAAAAGAAGAACCACCGGCAGTAATGGCGCCTGTTAATGCCCCAGCGCCAGCCAATCCATCTCCAGCAGTGAATGTGCATGCACCAGTAAACCAGACCATGGCAGCACAACCAATACCTGCTGGACCAGTCAGTTCACCACAAGGCCCAGCACCAGTTGTCATATACTTCAAGCCAGAACAGTCAAACAACAGAAACTGGAACAGACAACAGCAACAAGGTGGACGTGGCAGAGGGAGATTCAACAACAATCAGCAAAGAGGTGGTGGCCCACCAGGAGTGTGTTGGGGATGTAATCAACCTGGACACAACAGAAGAGACTGCCCCATCAACCCTTGGCAACAAAACCAGCCCATGGCCCCAGGAGTCAACTATGGACAGCAACAAGTGCAAGCTCAAGCCCAAGGCCCAGTTAACCCATGGCGTGGGCCTGACCAAGGTTACTAGGGCTGCCCAGAGAATCCTACGGGGAGGAGTCAACTTCCAATGATAACATATGATGCTGATCAAGAACCAATGCTGCAAGTCAAAATAGAAGGAAAACCCATTTCTTTGCTTCTTGATACAGGGGCCACATTCTCATGCTTAAATCCAATGTATGCCTCACACCTCCCCATGTCTGGAAAATATATGAAGACAGTAGGATTCTCGGGGATAACACAACTACTTCCCATGACGGCCCCTGTAAGCATAAGCCTGAAAGACACTGAAATAAGAATACCAATCTTAGTCTCAGAACACACACCTGTTAATTTGTTAGGAAGAGATGCCATATGTAAGCTAAAGATGCAGATATTATGCACCCCAGACGGAATTTATATAGATGAACGGGCAATCACACAAATGAATGTCTCTGTATTTCAACAAACACAAGAGCCATGTGCTAACATGTATTGGTTAGGTGACCTAAAACAGGAAGTAGAAGAAACACTTAGCAAATGGGGAAGGTATATAAGGGAACAGCTTTATGAACCAAGTCTACCAAAAACTGAATTTCATTGTACGATGAAGTATGATGAAAACAAAAACCCAGACTTTGAAAAAAGATGGTTAACAGACACAAAGGGGTTAAAAATTCCTATGATCTCACAATGTATAGTAATAGGACCAAAAGGAGCAGCTCTACAGGTAGACAGGGAAAAATTCATTGATGAATGGTTTGAGGTGCCAGATTCAGTTCCCCATGTTACTTTGTATGTAAATAAGGACTGTGCATCCAAAGATTTAGGCCCCATGATGAAAAAAGCAGAAGAAAGTAAGTGGGAGCTCACAGAAAATCCTCTAATTCTCCAATCAGCAGATAAAACATATCTCAAAATTTTGTGTGCTACCCCAATGATGGGTACCCCCAGAATAGTTGTAAATACAAAAACTGACTTACCACATCAAGACAATCAAACAAAGCAGGCTGAGTTATTAAAAGAAATGGAGAAACAGGTACCACCTGAGTTGTGGTCCCAACATGACACTGATGTGGGGTTAGTAAAATCAGCTAATCCAGTTAGAATAACACTTAGGTCTGGAGCTAAAATGCCAAGAAAATTGCAATACCCTTTGAAACAAGAGGCAGAAATAGGGATTAAAAAGACCATTGAAGGATTGATTAAATCAGGGGTGCTTGTTGAAACCACTAGTTATTGTAATACCCCAATATTGCCAGTAGCTAAGGCAGATAAATCAAAATGGCGCTTGGTGCATGACTTGAGAGCAGTGAATGAGGTAGTGGAAGACTGGCCTGCAGAAGTTCCAAATCCACACACGCTACTAACCAATGTTCCATCTGCTGCTAACTATTACACTGTAATTGATCTTTGTTCCGCCTTTTTCAGTGTTCCCTTAGCAGAAGAGAGCAGACCTTTGTTTGCATTCACCTACCAAGGTAAAAAACTCACCTACACACGCTTACCACAAGGCTTTAAACACAGTCCTCATGTCTATAACCAAATTTTAAAAGAGGACCTGAGTGATCTAAGGCTGGACAGCACGTTAATACAGTACGTAGATGATTTATTAATTTGTTCTATGACTTTAGAACAGTGTCACCAAGACTCAATTAAAGTATTGACTAAACTGGCTGAGGGGGGACACAAGGCCTCTAAAGAAAAACTGCAGTATTGCTTACCACAAGTTGAATACTTAGGACGTACAATCTCACATGGGATGAAAGCAGTTTCACCCAGTCAGTTAGAAGGTATCAGTAAAGCACCCAAACCTCAAACAGTAGGGCAGATGATGACTTTCTTAGGGATGACAGGATTTAGTGCAGACTGGATTGAAGACTATGCCATCAAAACAGCTCCCTTAAGATCTCTAATGAAACAAGTGGGCCATCAAAATCTTAGAGCACTTCTAGTATGGACAACTGATGCACTAGTAGCCTTTGAATCACTGAAAAAAGAGTTACAAAATGCTCCTGCCTTGACCATGCCTATGTATGACAGACCATTCCATTTGTATGTTGCTAACCGAAAAGATGGTTATGCATCTGCAGTACTAATGCAGGAAACATGTAGCGGAAGAAAGAAACAGCCAATTGCCTATTATAGCACTAAATTGGACAGTGTAGCTGAAGGTTATCCGCCATGTTATCAACAAGGGTTGGCTGCAGTCTATTTTGCATATGAAAAAGCATCTACAATAACTATGGGCTACCCAGTCACAATATATACACACCACAAAGTAGCAGAGCTATTGGAGCAGGGAAAATTCGTCCTGACTCCATCTAGGTGTATAGCATACTCAACATTGCTGACCTTTCCAGACATTACAATAAAAAGATGCACAACAGTTAACCCAGCCAATTTCATACCATTACAAGATGAAGGCACACCACATGAATGTATAGCTGACTCTTTAGCATTTACTAGACTGAGGCCAGATTTAGAATCAACACCAATTACAGATACACATGCTGATTATTTTGTGGATGGTTCATGTTTCAGAGACCATTTGGGTAATCATGCTGGCTTTGCTATTGTTAAACGTGTTGATAATGATTTTGTCCCAGTTGTGGTGCAGCATTGTGAACAACCATGCTCAGCACAACTGGCAGAGCTGAAGGCTCTTACTGAGGCCTGTAAGCTAGCCAAAGATTTAACTGTAAATATTTACACAGATTCTGCATATGCCCACGGCGTTTGCCATCTTTTTGGAGCAGTGTGGAAGCAAAGAGGCTTTAAGAAAAGTGACGGCACGCCAGTCCAGCATGGTAACCAGATAATTGACTTAATATCAGCTATGATGTATCCAAAGAGGTTGGCCATCATCAAGTGTCAGGCACACAAAAAAGGTAATGATTTTGTAATTAAGGGCAACAATGCAGCAGACCAATATGCTAGACAAGCTTCTGGCTGTCAAACAGCAATAATGGCTCCTTCTATTTTGATTCAACCTCAACCACAATTGGCAGATGTTACACGTATGCAACAACAAGCTACACCATATGAAATTAGTGTGTGGCAACAAAGAGGGGCAACAAGAGATGCAAACGGACTTTGGAGGTCTCATGAAGGCCACATGATTGCTCCTACACCATTGCTTACAATCCTGATCTCTGACGCGCATGGTTTTGACCATTGCGCGAGGGGGGAAGTGATTAGAAAAATAAAGCGACAAGGTTATTGGTCGCCTTATTTACAAGCAATGGTGGACGAGTATCTATCCGAATGCGAAGTTTGTGCCCAAAATAATATTAGAAAAGGAACATCTGCTCCAATTGGTCACATACCAGTCCCAGAGGGTCCATTCAAGCATCTTGTAATGGACTATGCAGACATGATAAAAACAGTCAGAGGAAAAAGATACTTACTGGTAATAATTGATAGATTTAGCAGATGGATAGAAGCAGTCCCATCAGCAGATCAAGGAGCCCAAACAGTGATTAAATTTCTGACAAGAGAAGTAATTCCTAGATTTGGTATACCATCCCAGATCAGTTCAGACAATGGGTCAGCTTTCATTCAAAGAACAGTAAAGACAGTAATACAACAACTAAGGATAAAACAAAGACTTGGATGCGTTTATAGACCACAATCTCAAGGAATAGTTGAACGGGCGAACTCGACTTTAAAGACAAAATTGAACAAGATTTGTGCTGATACAAAGTTGAACTGGGTAGATGCTTTACCACTAGCGTTAATGAGCTACCGTATGCAAACCAATAGAGTAACAAACTTGACTCCACATGAAATGCTGACTGGCAGACCAATGCCAGTCCCGTATTTGAGGGGCCCATACGAAGGACCGCCTCTTGAACAATTACAGATGGAATTGAGAGCATATATGAAACAATTGACAGCCATTCATGAAGCCATTAATGCTCAAGAGCAGAGCAGAGCCCCAAGGGAGGAAGAAGAAACTCCCTGCTCTATACAACCTGGTGATAGAGTATATTTGAGAGTGTTTAGGCGTAGATGGAATGAACCAAGAAGAGAAGGTCCCTATACTGTTGTAAGAGCAACTCCAACTGCAGTACAGGTAGAGGGAAGCACAACCTGGTATCATTTAAACCATTGCACTAGAGTGCCCAGACTAAGACCTAGACGGCGAGAAGAGCAACCAGAAATTGATGATGAGGGTGATGAAGAAGAAATAGAACCCCCAGAAAGAGAACAGACCCCTGAAGCCCATGATTCTGAGGAAAGGGAAGAGAGTAATATTGATGCACCTCATTTTAGGGGAGCAGAGCAAGCTGAAACAGGAGAACTGTCTGAAGATGAAATGCTACCTGCTGACACTGAACAAGAAGGTCAGGGAGAGACTGATCCTGGTCCTAGTGCTGATATACCTGCTGAAGCAATTGCCCAAGATACAGGGCAGCCCAGAAGCCCCACTGAGTCAAGACCCTCTACTAGTGCCCAATCCAGATATCAACCTGATGAATTTCTCACACTTGATTCAGCCACCATTGCTGACCTATTCTCCTGATGTGATTGAAGAAATAGCAGGTATTTATGCAAACAAACATGTTAGAAAAAGGTCAGTGGAAGGGTTTCATGATAATGAAAATGAAACCTTAGTCTATGATATAGAAACATACTTACAAAAAGAAGGGCTGTTAGATGCAGCCTATCACAATGAATGGTTCAAATGGGCAGAATACACAGCAAAAGAAGCAGGAATGATTAATTGTGTACTTTGTTCCCCATCTCCCCTTAAAAAACTTGTGGTTGTTCCAAGCCCATATGATTACAGACACTGTGGTAGATTTTACTCAAATTACTGTGATAATGTCACTGGGAGGATGTATCCTTATTGCCCATCAGAATGTTTGACCATGCTTGGGAACAAAGACTTCCATCAGTTCTACAAACAGCCAGGGTGGGGAGATGAGTGTCAAAGAATGGATATAAGAATTGACATTAAGAAAAGAGAAACCCCAGTTGCTTATATGATTGATCGCACATTAGAATATGAGTGTTTCAACAAATCAAAAGGGAATCATGATGTGGGAAAGTTTAGAGGGAATTGCGCCATAATTTGGCATCTAGACCAAGATATGTACTATGACTCAAGTGTACTAAAATCATTCAGTTTGATTTATGCCACAGCTACTGTAAAGACGAACATGACAATCATAAAGGTTAAAGACAATTGTACAGAAGCAACTATTAGTTTTCCACAGATTCGTGCTATGGAAGATCAGACAGAAGCAGTAGCAGACTATTATTGGGTATGTGGGGGAAAAAGACTGAGGGCAACACTACCAAAAGATTGGAAAGGCACTTGTACCAGAGTAAGACTGTTACAAGGGGTAACAATGATTGGGGGTAACTTAACTGAAATAATACAGCCCCAGCCAAAAAGACACAGAGTAAAAAGAGCCTATGAAACAGATCCAAATGTATACATAGATTCAATTGGCCAACCAAGAGGAATTCCACAAAAATATAAAGCTAGAGACGAAATAAAGTCTGGATTTGAATCCATATTTGTGTGGATAACCCCAAATAAGAATTCAGAATGGATAAACTATATCTATTACAATCAGCAAAGATTTATTAATTACACTGATGATGCACTAAAAGCTCTGGGAGAGCAATTGGGACCTACAAGTAAAATGGCCTGGCAAAACAGACAAGCTCTGAACTGGCTTCTTGCTGACAGAGGTGGGATCTGTGTAATGTTTGGAGCTGATTGTTGCACTTATATCCCAAATAATACAGCCCCAGATGGATCTTTCACCAAAGCTATGGAGAAACTCAAAAACCTGAGAGACGAGGTGACCGAGAATGCTGGAACAGACTTACATACTTGGGACTGGTTTGACTCACTATTTGGGGCTTGGGGTGAATGGTTAACTAAAGTGGGAATCATTATGGCCGTTTCTGTTGTTGTGTTTCTTTTGTTATTCTGTTGTGTTGTGCCTTTTCTCAGATCAATGCTGGCCAATGCTGCAGCCAAACAGATGATCAATGTGTCAGTAAGACCAACAGGAGTTGACATTGGATGCACCAGTGTGCATACAGTGGGACCTGGACTGGATGAGCTGGATGAAATTGTGTAATCCTGAAAAAACAACAAGGTGGTAGGGAAGGGGTGCCATTTATTTTCATTTTTTATTTTTCACTGTATTGTAATCTTTGACAGAAAGGGAGTAAGTATTTTCTCTGTATTTCTTTTTTACATTATGTAGTGTTTCTAGAATGGGTGGATAGAGTAGGTAGGAAGTTAGAGAGTTTTATGTATTTTACTTTGGCTTATGCCCCTTCCTGAAGTTATTCGATTTGTTTTTCAAATATATTACTGAATCATTTATTAATTGCATAAATCAAATGTAAAATGTGATTATTTTTTGGAAAGATAGGGGACGACGAAGGTTTTAAGCAGGACATTGTCCGTGGTACGAGACAATGCAACAAGACAAAGGGGACGACTAAGAAAGATTTTATTTTCTATCTATTACTTTAAAAAGTATTTGTCATTTACTATCTATAATCAGTATATAGTCTGTTTTTCATGACACTGGAAGAGTAAAACGAAGAGAGGGATCGACGAGCACCTCAGTGCTTAGCAACAAGAGTAGATTCGACTGGAGGTTTAAAAACCCACCATCTACTCCAACACCAGATAGTGCTGGAAGGCAACAAGATCTGCCTGAAAGCTCCTCTGGCAGCGATGGACTGTGCAGCCAGATAGCGCTCTAGGCTACCGGAAATGCCTGGAGTTCCTCTGGCACCGTGGGATGATCCAGTGTACATTTTACAGCATATCTCTGTCCTATTGATATTAATTTTCATTTATATAATCATTTAAGTAATCAATTATGTATTCTACATAACCATGACAACCATGGGCAAGGCTAAGACATACCACGCACATGCTTTGAAACACATTGTTGAATTCATTGTTATCTGACCCCCAGGATTGTATAGGTAGGGAAGCAGATTCTTTTACTCTTTCCTAGTCAATTGTGGGAAGAGATGTTTGGGTCTGACTTCCTCCAGAGTGCAGCATTATGAAGAAGCCATTTGGTAAAGAGGAACTGACGGACCGTTAGTGGTCCAATGAAGGATAGAAGAAAGAGGCGGACTCATGGTGTTGCACTCTGGGTAAAGGGTTTAGTGGTGAGACTTGGTAAAGTCTCAGAGGGGGGAATTATATTGTGTATCCTAAAAATATATTGTGCTATTTTACTCAATATGATATTATTTTACTTAAACAATATTATTTTACTTAAACAAATGATGTATGGCTATAACAGTAATCAATATCTATCAAAATGCTGAGTATCACAATACTAGAAGTCTTAGTACAGATTAAACTGCATTAACACAGGCTAAAATGCAGGTGCTTTCTATAGGGCAGCACCGGTGGTTTCCACTGGAAATTACCAGTGAACTTAAAATGAACCAGTGAACTTTGGGTGACGTCCAACATATGACAGATACATGTAAACAGGTTTGATAAATGAATTAAAGGGACCACCTCCAACTGATTGGAGACCCCTTGGACCACCTCCAACCAATTGGAGGCGGCGGAATAAACTTACTTTTTAAAAATGGCTGACTCAACCAAAAACCACCATTAAAAATGGGCCAGGTGGGGCAATAAATAATTGTGGCGAACCGGACAAGCATAGCCAATAAAAAACCGGAACTACCAAGTTTGGGTAGCGAAGATGGGTATAAATATGGACACCCCGACAGACAAAGGCGAGATGCGGGACCGTTATCTCGGCTTTGTTGTACTGTTCAATAAAGTCTTATTTTGACTTCTGGAACTCTGTTTTTTGAGCTTTTTTGACTTCATTGAGAGAATTCATCATCTTTGCTCCACAACATCCTCAGTAAAGTTTATCACTTACGTGATCATGCGCCGTCGATAACGGTTCAGAAGTTAAGAAGACAATATAAGGCTTATTAAACCATTGTATTTTCAAAACATATTTTGAAAAACTTTATACAACCCAACAAATACTCGATGACACTCCTTAACATGAAGAGCTTTGCCCGGTCTTGCCTTTCCCGGGATGAGGTCACGTGCGTTGGTGACAGTCAGTCATAGTAAGGGTCGTCATTTCATTGGCTGAGGGGGTTCTGGCAAGCCCCGCCCATAGGCTGTACTCAACTACGTAACGACCGATCAGCTGTTAATTTTCCACAACAATAACAAAGGGAGCAGTTGAGACCTCGGAGAAGAAACGAAAAAAAGTACCGACTGCGAAACTCCGAACTAAAGGGTCCACAAACTTTTAATTTCTTCCGGGAAGAATTGTATTTATATATTTTTATATATCGCACGGCAATCTACCTCAAACACTTGAAGTGATCTGTTTTTGTTCTTGAAGTCAGCCCTCTTCCTGTTTACATTACTTTTTGCCGCAGGTGAGTTAAAACCTCTTTGTTGTTGATCGATCGACATTCTGCTTTAATACTCCATAGAAACGTTCTGGACTTAAAGAATACTAAGAATGTATTATTAAAACTGTCTCAATATGGGTTGTAAAAAGAAAAGCAAATTTTTGGTCGAACATGTAAATGTTAAAAATGCATTTAAATATCTCGATATTCTGCATAGCAAAACCTGTCAAACCCTGCAGGCGATTTATGTTCATTGTTTGATTGTGCACCGTGAGCATGTTCGGATTTTACGGATTAAGCTTTGTTCAGCAGAGACAGTTGAAGCGTTTGGGTTCGCGGTCCGCCCAGTCGGTCGGTGTAGGGTTACACTCATCCCTCCCCCGACTAGGCTCTGTATGTGCAGGGCAATAAACCATCACATATGACAAGCAAATACCTTTTTCGTATATGTTTACACCTGTACAATTATTCAGATTATAAACACGATAATGCATGCTTTCTCGATGATTCAAATATTATTTTATAGTCGTATTACCTTAAGTACAAGGTATCTTGTTTTGCTGCGTTCAATGTATATGAGCTTTAATGCTGTTTTTCTATGCATCCACATTAAATGTTGTTCACATTTTTTCCATTATGGACCAGCACAGAACGACATCTGTGAATGAACTCTAAAATATGTGCAGTGTTGGTTTTTGGGCCTACAAAATAAATAAATAAATAAATAAAAGCAAAAATATATCTGCCTCTGTAGAATAGTGTTACGTAATATCACGCTCAAGTAGCTGCTGTAAAGAACTGCTTAAACCAGGCTTAAGATGGCTTGCTGGTTTTGACAAGGTTTATAGACAATCTTGGCCAGGGTTGGATCCCAACTTAAAACCAGGCTTTATACTGATTTAAGATGGTTTTTCAAAAGGAAGTGCAGTTCCAATATGTTCTGTTTTTGTTTTTTTCTGTTCATGTCATGTACATGAGTATCAAGTACAGTTTAATGTTCGCTATGTATTTTTTTTCCACATTTGACACCAGGCCTGTGACTTTTTTTTTTTTGTTTTTGGCATTTTTCTTCTAGTATTTTTCTAAAATGAGCCCAAAATAGGTTGGACATTAGCATTTGTTAATATGTTCAATAGTTGAACATTTAATAACAAGGTGAATAAATAAGAATTAAATAATACACTTTTTAAAAATTGCTTATAAATGTTCACCTTTTGATTATTGCTGATGTGTAATTATGTGTCTGATTTTTAATTTACAACCTTTTTGGGTTCATTTTAAGCCAACCATATAGCAATTTTTAAACAATAGTTGAGTTAAATAAACATACCCACAAGGTTGGGTTAAACAACAACCCAATTTTTTTTTACTGTATAGACATTTTTGTTCAATTTCAATTTAGTGTTAACACTGTTAATGATTTATTTTTACAGCATCTCCCATGAGATTTTTTTTTTATTTATTTTTTTACAACAACAGAGGGATTAAATCCCTTCGAGACATCTCTTGACTGCTTTTCCTTTAAGAAATGTGTATGTAGTGAAGATCACCTATGTAATGAAGAAAAAAGCTGATCCATAATGCAGTTCTCAGTATATTTAATTTACATCTCCTTAGCTATAACAATACAGAGAGACCTCTCTGTCTCAGCAGTACAGTTTCCTCTGGACTGCTGACACAAAGGCCTCCCCTCCCTGCTTATCTCTGCTTGTCAGTCTATAATCCTCTTTTTTGGGGTTCTGAAGGGTGCTTATTATATGTATGTGACCCCATAATAGCCCCCAACCCCCTAAACACACAAACAAAAGAGTGCTGCCATGACTATATGAGCAGGTGGAAGGGAGTATGAATTGGTTGGCTTGTTTTAATGATGTAGTGGGGTGAAGAAAAGCTTGTAGTCCTACACTTCACAGCTGTCTCTCTTTGTTGTCACAAGCAAAACAACGGATAAGGGTACCCTCATGAGTCATAGTCCTGAAGGAGGCTGGGTGTATCTGTCCAAAGATCAGTTTTCATAGGCATCAGCTTCGTGTGAAGAGGACAGGGCAGTATCTGTGACAGCAGAGACACTTTAGACCACTTTGTTTTGGCTGGTTTGTTTTCAGGAATATCCCTCTGTGTTTTATGACCTGTAATTTATGGCTAATCGCAACAGAGCATGACAGAACCAGGAAATGTTTTAGTACATTTTCATTAACAACACGGTTATCTTCTTGCTTGTCCTCCAGGGCCTGGTTTTGCACAATCAACAAAGAGCTATGGCTGAACTTCATCAGGTGTTCCTCGGCTGAGAAGTAGTAACTAATGCACTTCAGCACCTTTACCAAGATCTCAGTGAGCGGCTCCTGCAGCTGATGACCAAAGAGCCCGGCCCGAGCCCACTCCCAGCAGGACTATCCAGCCTCACGCCTCTGCCATGTTCCAGAGGTTCACCAGCATCTTGTTTGGAGACTCCCTGGAGGAGGGCAGTGGATGTCCTGTGGATCCAGACTTCAACGAGAAGGAGGATGACGACGAGTGGATTCTGGTCGATTATCTAGGTGAGAGATCTTTCTTGCATTTCCTGTTTTTGATTAGTGTACTGAATTATGGATATTGTGTAAGAGCTTCTCCCTAAATGCAGAAATGAACAGGCAGTTTGTATCTCAGCAGTGCATTTCCAGTGTCTTCAGAATCTTGAATCAAAATTGACTTGCTCTTCTTCTGAATCAACTTTCTTTTTCTGATGTCACTTAGGCCGTACCATCCATGAAATAATGTTGAAGTCGGTTTGAAATTAAAATAAAGTCTGTGTGAAATTGATCAAATCAATTTCCAATTTATGTTTTTTTTTTCATTTTACTCTCAAATATGTCCAATGATGGACATAAAAGTGGTTGCAAACTTGACCTCAAATGCATTGAACAGAATTCTGCTCATTTTCGCCTCAAATCAGCATAGACTGGTTATGCAAACATTCTCTTATTCACGAGACGACCCTAGATCACCTCAGTTATTACTGATAACATGGTCTGCAGGAGCCATATTACGGATTCGGTGACCCCTGGCACAGACGCGATGCCCTCATTTAACATGATGCCTCTCATAAGCTGCCTGCCCAAATACAGGCCTTCTCATATTGTGTATGTGTGTGTGAATATTTCAGGTGCAAGGCAATCTGGACAGTTCGGTTCCCTTTTTTAGCACAGGGGGGACAGACATGTTTATGGGCAACACTTTTAGCTTGTGAGACAAAAGTGTCTATGGTGGGTCTACGATAAAAATAGGTCAGATTAAGTTACCGTTTATGCACATAAAGCGACTCGGCCTTGAACGATTGCAAACATCAATCGTTGCCTGAAGGCTGAGGTAGACAGGAAGGGAATGGAGATTAAAAACACTCATCTTTCTCTTGTTTCATATCCATATAAGCTTGATGAAAGTAATTGAGTGTTTTCCCATCATGGTCAGGGGATTAAAGGTTAACTAGCCTTCCAGGAACATTGAAGAGTGGTGTAAAAGCCTTCTTAACCAGCTGAGTTGAGAGTATATTTGATGTCATCTCTCAGGACGCTGCAAGGCTACAGATAAACAAGGTGTGGCCCAGTGCAAGAGAAGTTTTGTGTGCGCTATAACATCATGTTATGGGTGTGGAACTCTAATCACTAGCTGGTCTTGTTACATTTAGTGTAAATATAAGGTGTTATCACTGTAATTTCAAATTTGTCACATGAGCTTCTTGTGAAGGCTGTCAAGTTTCAGCAGTGTTTGTTCACCCCAAGTATAGGAGTGGTAAAGGATTGTTCGATTATACTGCCCTCTAGAGGCCACTAAATGTGTAGCGTCCCAAAAGCCTGCTGTTTACACCATTTTTGGTCACCTGCCAGGAGCCACGAAGAGTACAAATAGAAGTGAAGTGTGGGCAAAATATTTACTCTCTCGGTTTCTGTCTACACACATGAGTTGTTTTCGATGGAACTGGTGATACTTTAAATTACACAGATGCGTAATGTTGAGATGTTTTCAATATTAATCAGTGATGTATTATGGTTTCTCAGTATTCCAGTTACTTTGTACGACATGAAATATAGTACTTCTTCAGTGCCAATGGGATTTCTTTCATGTGTCATCGCCATGATTTGTTCTTGCTCAAGAAGTAAGTTTGAGGTTTCGTGATGAAAAACGATCACTATTTCTGTTTCAGGCGGAATTTAGGTTTTCATGAAGAGTGCGAACAGTGAAGTTTAAATGCGACAGACATAGGTTTGATCAAATCCAGTGAATTGTGTGATTTTGTCATAAATTGCTCAACTTCATATCGTTATAAATCCGTAAGACATCGGTTCATCTTCGGAACACTAATTAAGATATTTTTGATGAAATCCAAGAGCTTTCTAACCCTCCATAGACAGCAAGGGTCCTACCACTAAAGGTACCAAGAACATCAACAAAATAGTCCATGTGACATCAGTGGTTAATTTTTGTATGCAAAGAAGACAAAAATAACAACTTTATTCAACAATTTCTTGTAGCTTAAAAAAAATTACGGTTGAACCACTGATGTCACATTTTGTTAACGTTCTTTGTACCTTTCTGGACTTTAAACTTGCTACTAGGACCCTTGCTGTTTATGGAGGGTCCGAGAGCTCTCGGATTTGTTCCAAAAATAACTTGATTTGTGTTCTGAAGATGAATGAAGGTCTTGAACGGGTTTGAAATGACATGAGGGTGAGTGATTAATGATATAAAAAAAATTATATTTTTGAGTGAACCATCCCTTTAAAGGAAGACTGCCATTTTAATGTAGTAACATCATCTTTGCTCTCTGCCCCTGTAGCGAAGGCCTGCTCCAGTGTGTGTGAAGATGATTTGGTGGAGGTGTGCTCTGACGACGTCCCTCCCTTGGACTCTCCCGTGCGCTGCTCCTCCTGCTCATCTCTAGATTCGGCGGCAGACACTGACGCAGAGGACGGCAACTTCTTACGTCTAGAGGCGACGTGTGGGCTGGAAGAGAGCTGGTTCATCACCCCTCCGCCGTGTTTCATGGCTGGAGGCAGAGCTCCAGTCCTGCTGGAGACCAGCCCTCTGGAGAACCTACTGATCGAGCATCCTAGCATGTCCGTGTACGCTGTTCACAGCCGTCGTCAACGACCTGCCAAGGATGGCACCCGTGAGCCATCGATTATAAGGTAAAGGACAGATTGAGAGGTTTGTTTGTAAGGGATAAAGTACATCCAGCCGGTTGTTATCACAGAATAAACCTCGACACCCAAAAATAAAAATTCTGTCAGTAATTACTCACCCTCATGTTGTTCCAAACCTGTAAGACCTTCGTTCATCTTCAGAACACAAATTAAGACCTTTTTGATGAAATCCGAGAGCTTTCTGACTCTGCATATAGACAGCAATGCAACTGAAACGTTCAAACGGCCCAGAAAGGTAGTAAGCACATTGTTAAAAAAGTCCAAGAACAAGAACACTTTTTGTGCCCAAAGTAAACGAAAATAATGTCTTTATATGTTACTGTCGGCGTCGCAAACACACATTGAAGACTGACAGGAAAGAGAGAAAAATGTTGAATAAAGTCGTTATTTTTGTTTTCTTGGTGCACAAAAAGTATTCTCGTAGCTTCATAAAATTATGGTTGAACCACTGATGTCACATGGATTATTTTGACGATTTCCTTACTACCTTTCTGGACCTTGAATGTGTCAGTTGTGTTGCTGTCTATGCTGGGTCAAAAAGCTCTCAGATTTTATAAAAAGATCTTAATTTGTGTTCTGAAGATGAATGAATGTCTTACAGGTTTGGAACGACAAGAGGGTGAGTAATTAATGACAGAATTTTCATTTAGGGGGAAAAAAAACTCCCTATAATTATACACTCTCAGAAAAAAAAGGGAGGAAACTGTAATAATATGTACCATTTAGGTAAAAAATGGTATGTCCCTCTTAGCTTTTGTACTTTAGCCTAACAATGCAGTGACAGCTTTGTACCTTTTTTTGGAAACGTATCACCCGGAAGGGGTTTATTTTGCAATAACAACCGTCTTGATGTACAGTATCTTGCGTATTACATGGCTACTTGCCACAAAAGTAAATAAATGGTCACAAAATATTGAGTTGAATTGAAGCCAAGACTTTATTGACCCAAGACAAACATTTTTAGGGGTAATGTACAATCATACAACTTTACTACATGGCTTTTTACCAAGTAAATACAGTCAAACCAAAATTTATTCAGACACCTTCAGCATTTCTCACATTATCACAGTTTATTCGCTATAGTTTTGAAAATGGTAATAAATTATAACAAGAACTCAGTGTTAAACTGTGTCAGAACAAATTTCTCTTGTTAATCACAAATTAGTCAAATAAAAATTATGCAGACGCCTTCAAAATGTCTCGCGTTATCATTTTTTACGCTATAGTTTAGGAAATGGTAATAAAATGTGACAAGAACTCAGCGTTAAACCGTGTCGGAACAAATTTGTCTTGTTAATCACAAATTAATTAGTCAAATCAAAATTTATTCAGACACCTTCAGAATTTCTTACATTATCAATTAATTTGCTATAGTTTGGAAAATGGTAATAAAATGTGACAAGAATTCAAGAGTTAAATTGCCAGAACAAATTCAACTTGATAATGTCAGTAACTTTGATAGATGGTCAGGTTAAAGTGTCAAAATCAAATTTTTGGTCCCAAATTTGTATCAGTTTTACTGGTAGTCCACTGTATGAAGAATTTTTGGGTATGTCACAGTTTACAAATTATAAAATGGTGTAATTATGTAACCATGACGTATCGAAATATGTGTTTTAATGCATTTCGTAGCACTAGCCAAAAATACAGTGTATGGGTCAAAATGAACGATTTTTCTTTTATGCCAAAAAGTCATTAGGATATTAAGTAAAGATCAAGTTCCATGAAGATATTTTGTACATTTGCTACTGTAAATATATCAAAATGTAATTTGTTTAGTAATATCCAGTACTTCATTTGGACAACTTTAAAGGTGATTTTCTCAATATTTAGAATTTTTTCCACCCTCAGATTCCAGATATTTAAATAGTTGATTTGACTGTAATTACTTAACCATGACAAATTATTAATATAATGTGTTATAATGCATTACAATGTACAATACAATCTTTTTTGAAACCCCCAGACCTCAAAATGCATCTGACCTGCCGGAATCAAAGATTTCAGAGAGCCATGTAGTAATGTTACATAACAATCTGAAATATTTGAGTCTCACAGATTGTGTTCGACTTTGCAGATCTGACGTTCAGCGCCGGCCCAGTCACCCCTCTGGCTGCTACACAGCCGCTCTGGTCGCTGCTCACACCGGGTTTCTGGAGCAGACCAAGAACGGCCGCTTGGCCCAGCGCATCCGTGACAATGTTGAGCGCCAGCAGCTGTCCCGCAACGCCCTCCGCCGGCTCAACCTGCTGCGCGATGGTGGAGCCAGGCAGGCCAAAGCCACTGGAGGCTACGTTCACCAGCCGGGACAGAGGCAGTACAACTACTGAGACGTCCCCACTGCACTCCCCCTCCCGTCCTCCCCTGCACGCCACCCACTTCCACACTGGGAGAATTGGTCTTTCGCCAGAAGGAACGGAGTCCTTTAGAATCAATGCCATAGGTCACTTTACTACACGGCAGGTTCCGCTCGACCTGAAGTGTCTGCATCATGTTTCCTTTAGAAGCTCCATCTGACAGGTTCTGTTTTATGTTATGCGTCATGAAGGTTGAATAACCAAGTGTTTTGTTTTTGTGAGCACGATGTTGTAGTGCTCCATTTGAGCATGTGTAGGCAGCTTGGCACTTTCAATGCCTTTTATCTTGTCTTTGCTTTTTTTTTGTTTGTTTGTTGTTGTTTTAAAGCCATACTAAATTCAATCACGTCAGTGATGAAATCATCAGCAGCACTTTTCTGGTTAGGAAGGAACCTGCCTGTGATCCTGTAGATCAGTGCTTTCTTCCTCTTTTTTCCTTTTAAAATATACTGGGTTTATTATCACTAAAAGCCTTGTTTCCATAGTAGATTTCAAAATATGTAAAATATATTTAAAAAAAACTTCCAAAATATTTTCAAAAGAAAAAAATATCGAATATATTACATATCAGTATGAAGTTGATAAGAGTGTATGTTATCTGCGTAGAAATGTATGTAAGCCGTTTTTTCTTATTTTTAGTGACTGATGTATGACTGTGTAGTGCTAATTTTCCAACAGGTGAAAAAGAAACAAAAAAAGACATCAAGTGTTGTAATGTTAATTTTCATGTTTGCTCTATATCTGCAGTACATGTCTCAGGGTCATCACTGTTCACCTTTGCTCTTTGCTAAAAATGCAGATTACTTGCAGACAGTAAATTGTCTCTGTACATACTGGAGAACCTCTAACTCTGTCAATGTGTATGTTACCTTGTGGAAATATTTGTAATTGATGTAAATCTTTAACATAATGTGTGAATGAAAGCTTGCTCCTCCGAGGACTGTGAAAACAAACTCTTTCTCTTAATTGACTGTTAAAACCTTTGACGATGGAGTGAAACTGTTAGCATTTAAAATCTTTTTTAGTTCTCTCAAATGTAGTGACTTTTTATGTTATATGCCTTCTTCATGTTTTATTTGACTAGTTACACATTGTATTTGCTGAGCGAAATATTTAAAGTAGCATCGAATTTAAAGTCTTCATAGGTTATGTTTGTTACTCTTTATTCCTTTATCGCGCGCGACCTGGTGTTGTAAATTTTCCGGTGACACTGCCAAGGTAAATGTCTCCCCTAAATGAATGAAACTGAATTCAGTAACGCTGACGTTCAGTCGAATGCATATTACATGCATGAGCAACTCAAGGAAAACTCCTACAGCTTCTTTTGCTTGCTGCAGTCTGTGTTGAGCAGTATATTCAGACATTTTTCTCTGTGGACGAAAGGAATGGAAGGGACATAAGGTTCTCTTCATATTCCTCGAGTAATATTGGAGAGGCCCTCTTGCCCTATGTCAGTAGACGCCTGATATTTGGTATTCATAACAGGGATTTCATTTTGCCTTGAATTGCATTTGGGGATCATGTGCCTTCCAGGTGAACAGTATGACAATGCATCCATGAAGAACTTGAAATTTGTCCAAAGGGACACAAACAAATGTAATTTTACTATGCACAGAGGATTACCTTGTCTCTGTGAGCCACTTGCTCTGTCGACTTTTACACGAAATGTAGCAAATGTTTTCTGTGTTTAATGTGTGAAGAAAATTCTCTGTGGCATTGCTAAGTTTTAGACTAAGCTTTGGTTGATTTTTTTTTTTTTTTAGTTTACTGGAATAATACAGCACTTTGCCAAAAGTGTAGGGTTTTAGCATTATTTAGCATTGTTTATTTATCTTTTTCTTGAACTGATGTGTTTTGGATACGTCATACACAGACTGTTTTATATGAGTAGTATAATTCGCAAATAAATTGTTCATTTCATATGTCTCGAAACCAACTATTTGTCATGTATACTCCCTTCTCAATAAATGTTTTAATACAAAATGAAGTTTCTTGCCTTTTCTATTAGTAAACGTATGTATACAAATATATGTGATATTTGTAGCAATAGCCAACAAACCATTGTATGGGTCAAAATTATTGATTTTTCTTTTATACCAAAAATCATTAGGATATTAAGTAAAGATCATGTTCTATGAAGATACTTTGTAAATACTATAAATATCAAAACTTAATTTGTGATTAGTAATATGCATTGCTAAGAACTTCATTTGGACAACTTAAATATTTCTCAACATTAATTTTTTGGCCCCTTCAGATTCCATATTTTCAAATAGTTGTATCTCAGTAAAATATTGTCCTGTCCTAACAAACCATACATCAATGGAAAGCTTAGCTTTTATTATCAGTTGATAATATAAATTGATTCCTATAAAATTGACCCTTATGACTGGTTTTGTGGTCCAGGGTCACATGACATAAGTCTAGGTGTTTGCGTGTTCTGGCATCATGTGTAAGTTATACTGTAACTTAATCACCTCGCCAAATTATAATGAAAGGTTTCCACTCAGAAGCATTTCAAGAACCCATACCAACCTGTAACTCAACCCAACTAATCTCTAAAGAATCCCTAGCCATGATTACTGGAAGCCTATTATTTATTGTACCAGTGTGGGTATTAACCTTAATAAAGTAGATTTCCAACTGTACCAGTTTAATCGTACCCTCCTCCTCGTTCTTCTCCTTTGACGCACTGGTGTTTTTTGGGGTTACACGCTGATAGGGTCAAAAATGCCAAAGATATTTTAAATGCCAAGTTAAAAATGGCAGTGTGCGTTTGACATTCGATATATTTTATTATATTGATTTCCAGTTCTCTAGTGCCTAGTGATCTGTAGCTTGTACAGTATCTCAGCATACACTACCAGTCAAAAGTTTTTGAACAGTAAGATTTTTAATGTTTTTCAAAATAGTCTCTTCTGCTCATCAAGCCTGCATTTATCTGATCCAAAGTACAGCAAAACAGTAACATTTTGAAATGTTTTTCTATTTGAATATATTTTTATTTTATTTAACTTAATGTTTTGTAATCTATTCCTGTGATCAAAGTTTTCAGCATCATTACTCCAGTCTTCCGTGTCACATGCTCCTTCAGAAATCATTCTAACATACTGATTTGTTCAAGAAACATTTACTAATGTTATTATCATCATCATCAATATTTAAAACATTTAAAGTATTTTTTTCAGGATTATTTGATGAGTAGAAAGATCCAAAGATCAGTGTTTATCTGAAATAAAATGCTTTTGTAACATTATACCATTCAAAAGCTTGGAGTTGGTATATTTTGTTTTTGTTTTGGGAAAGATGTTATAAACATTACTTTTGTTTAGCAAGGATGTTTTAAATTGATCAAAAGTGAAGATAAAAACATTTATAATGTTACAAAAGATTTCTATTTTAGATATATGCTGTTCTTATAAACTTCCTATTCATTCAATAGATTCAAAAGAACTTTCAATCCAAGAAACCTGGAAAAAAATGTACTGCTGTTTTCAACAAATAATGTTTTTTTTTTTTTTAGCAAATCAAAATAGTATAATGATTTCTGGATCAGCTTTTAAATCACAGGAATACATCACATTTTAAAATATATTCAAATAGAAAACAGTTATTTTAAATAGTAAAAATATTTCAGAATTGTTCTGTTTTTGCTGTATTTTGGATCAAACAAATGCAGACTTAGTGAGCAGAAGGGACTTAAAAAAAATCATTTCTGACTCAGGTTGTAGCTTTTGTGCTGGGTGAATTGTTTGGTAAAGCTCTGTCGATGAGTCCCACAGGCTTTTCAGAACTGTGCTTTGTAAATGTTATTGCAAAAAAGAAGTTTGGGAATCTTTGCATTTGGAAGAAACGTCGTATGTAAAAAAAAGAAGTTTTATGTTTATGTATATGCAAGCAGCAACAAGTTCGTTCACCCCGGATGTGACGTATTGCAACATACACAAAAGGTTGAGCGGGATTACTGTTTGAAGAATTCGCGCCGCTTTCACATCCCCCAAAAAGTATTCTTTAACATTTTAGTTTTTAAAGGTTAAATGAGTGATATATTGCTTGTTTATGTTTTAGGTACAGAAGCTGTCGCTTCGATCTAGTATAAGCAAAACTGTTTTTTCCCTTGTGTTTGGGTTTCTCTTGTCAGGTAATTTGCGGTCAAACGCGGTCAAATGTATGTTAGTGTGATCATAACATTTTTATCTTCAGGCTCATATCAATGTAATAATATAACCAGTGCCATTAGGACATACAAACACCTTGTCACAAAAATTGTGTCAACATAATTATAACAGAATCCAGATAATTTAAGAACAAAAAAAGGCTTCTAGTTGATGAATTTACACCTACGATTGTGAAATGCAACTAGTATTATGATTGGATTAATAATAAGTATAATTTTCAATAAACTTATCATTGCCTGTCAGAATAACCTCACACAGGTTTGTTTACAAGAGCACGTTGTTTCTCATAGAATAACCACGATTGGTCAGACCGATTTAAATCCCCGCCCACTAGCAGCTGTCAAACTAGGAAGCGTCTCCTAAGAGTTAAAAACTCTTTATAATTTCATATAAACGCGATATTTAACATACAGACCTAATCGCATATGATGCATTAGGTCCTCAAGCCCCGGATTCGTTTAACCGGGAAAGCAGGAAAGCGCGTTTTTTACATATTTAAACCAAAGGTCGACGCGCCGGCCAAAAGCAATGTACAAACCACAGACATTCCTGTACGTTTCTCACAAACTATCAGCATTATCGTTTTTAATTCCCCGCAGATTTTGTGAACCATCATATATCAAACTGTCTGGTCATTTTTAGCTCCAAAACACGATGTTATATATGTTTTTTCGTGTTGTTTTTAAAGACTGAAAAGAGCGGCACGCATGCGCAGTAGTCACGAACCGCTGGAGTATATATTGCTTGGCGCCCATTCATTTCATTCATTCGCACTGAACACTGCGGTAAGAACACTTACTTTAGTCTTCCTTTATCTAAAATCTTTTACATTTTAATCTGACTTCGTCAAAATTGTGTTGTAATGTTGTATTAGCAAGAATATCGCTGTTGTTTTATGTCGCTTTTGCTTCAAAACGGAAGTTTGTGCCTTTTAACTAATCATCTGTTACAACTAACGTTAGAGATGAAGATATGTTCGGGACTCCTAAAAGCAGCTGTTTTTAGCTTGATTGTTTAGGCAGAAAGCGGGATTAATGTGTTAAGAAGTGTCTCATACCCAAAAGTTTAATGTAAAGTCTACCTTAGAGGGGGGATGTTGCTGAATGTTAGCCAACTCTGCTAGGCGCCAGATTAGATCATTGTATGTACGTGGACGTGCATTTGTAAACTCGTTCAGAAATGGGTTAAATAAGTAATACTGTTAAAAGTGTTATGGGTTTTTCACACACCAAGGAGTTGCCTCAACAGTATTTTCTGTTAAATTGGTGTTTAATTTGCTTTAAAAACATCTTAGATGGGTTTTTGTGGGGGCAGCTGTAGTCTCCCGCTTCATGTAAATTGGCGCGGACTGTCCTTTCATAAACCTACAGAACTGGATCATGTATTTCTGGTTTTAGTAAAAACATCAGATGATCATACTGCTGCTTGTGTAGATTTTGGATTCACTTTTAATGCCTTTCGACTTTAAATGATTTTTAATTCGTATGAATTATAAAATTCGTTCGATATATCTAGCCATGTATCTACTTCTCTCTGGTCAAATGGCAAAAGCTTAAGTGTTTATTGTTAAGCCTTTTTATCGCAAGTATTTCTCTTAAATGCTTTATTTCTTTTATAAATACGTTTTAGAAATGTAGTTACCTTATTATTCATAGTTTAGGGTGAAATAGTGCTGGTTAATTACAGTCTAAGTTAACACATTGTATGTTTCTGTTTCACAGGAGAAAAGCACTAAGTTATTTGTTTAGAAAATGTCAAGACGCAGGTAAGAATTAATCGTTTGACTTATTAATTTTGCTTGTCAAATGTTTTACTTATGTAATATTAAAAAACAATACTTATTTCTTTATACCTTTTGTGTTTTAATAGTACTCGCAACACATTACAAGAAAGAAATGAAAATGCACCAGAACAAAATAAACCGCAGAGGAAAAGAAAAGGCGAGGTAAGATATTACGATTTTTTTTTTATATTATGTTTCTGAAACGGCAATGTATTGTTTTCTGAACAATATACGCAAGTATTTAAATATCATAATTTATTTTTTTCAGCAGTGCAATAGAAGAGTCCCGTCAGCAGCTAAGAAACAACATTATGAAATTCAGGTGAGCTGATGATATTTATTATTATTATTATCAGTATTGTTTATTTGTACTTTATTCGTATTTTTAAATAGCTAAAAGTTGATTGTATTAAGCATAAGAAATGATTGTAAGGCAATACTAGCAGTCTGTTTATTATTCAGTAGTTCGGTCATGCGCAGTAATGGTGTCACTAGGTTAATCACCGCGCCATGACGTCACGCACCGAACCTCCCGCGTTTATTTCCTTTATTCAGCAGCCCGCGAAAAAATCTTTTATTATTCAATAACATAACTGAAGAAAGATACTATTATGTGTATGGTCTTTTTGCAGCTGCTGTATTAATAAGAGTTAATACTCTTAAAATGTTCTTTAATGCCTGAAAGGATATTCCTTTGCTGGAATACTGAATGTAAACTATACATAATGTATGCTATACAAGAAAAGTGAAAGAGACACTATGCTGTTCTTATTCATGCCATATATATGTTTTCTCTTTCTAGAACCATCGTTTTGAAGGTGATATCAGTCCGAGTGTTTTAATTGAGACTCCTCAGAAAGAGGTTAATCAGGAGACCGGGAACCTTTCTGGTTTCAAGCGCTTCAGATTCAAAAACCTTTTTGTGAAACCCTCTCCGCTACCATGCCTCAGGTAAGACATGATCATGAGCCTCTCATGCTTTGAAAAGCTAATAAATCAAAGCATTTTACAAATAATGCTCTGTGAAACTATACACTTGACAACATTATGCTTTTGTTCCTTTTTGTTCCACTTGGCTTGATTTACTGCAACCACTTCAAACACTTCCTGAGTTATGTAATGTTAGTTTTAGAAGATTTTTATCACTAGCATTTTGTAATATGCAAGCCAGTTCATCTACAAACATGTTTCGTTGGGTGTTTAACATCATTAAGTACTAATTTGATTTTTGTTCTGTCAGTTGGGCCAGTTCAGATGATGTGTGGATAAAGATGCTGAACAAGGAGCTGAAGTATGTGCATGACAAAGGCTTCATCCAACAACATCCAGCCCTGCAGCCCAAAATGAGGTCCATTCTGCTGGACTGGCTCATGGAGGTGTGTGTTTTTCCTCACAGTTATACATGTTTTTTGATCTTGTCATCTGATTGTTTATGTGTTTAATCTTTTATCAATTTCTGTGCAGGTCAGTGAAGTTTATACCCTCCACCGGGAGACGTTTTACCTGGCTCAGGATATCTTTGATCGCTTTATGCTTACTCAAAAAGACATTGGCAAAGATCAGCTCCAGCTCATCGGCATAACGTCACTCTTCATAGCCTCAAAGATAGAGGTACTTAAACTTTGTCATCAGCTTAAATCTGTATTTTCTGTAAATTCAGTTAGTCATCTGAAACATCACATGGTGCCACTTTTCTCATAATACGTATCTGTGTTTGACAGGAGATTTACCCGCCAAAGCTTCAAGAGTTTGCTTATGTGACGGACGGTGCCTGCAATGAGGAGGAGATTCTCGCTAAAGAGCTAGTGATGTTGAAGGCGTTAAAGTGGGAGCTCTGTCCTGAGACCGTCATCTCATGGTTGAAGCTCTACTCCCAAGTGGACTCTTTGAAGGACGACGCTAATTTCCTCATTCCTCAATTCTCGCAGGAAACCTACATACAAATCACACAGGTGAGACTTGGGCTCCTTTGAAGTAAACATGTATATTGTTGTTTTGTTATGCCTCTTCTGACTCTCGAATCCTCTCTGCAGTTGTTGGACGTTTGCATTTTGGACATTAATTGCTTGGATTACCAGTATGGAGTCCTCGCTGCTGCTGCATTTTGTCACTTTACTTCTTTCGAAGCGGTTCATAAAGTATCAGGTGAGATTTTTGATCTTGGATATCCTTTAAGGATTTTCAAGGTTTCTGCAGCTTATAAAATGTCTTTTATAAAAAATTTTTTAAAAATTAAATCTTTTTTTTTTTTTTTTTTTTTTTTTACAAATTATTGCCTTAAAAGAGCTTCAATTGGAGTGGAACGTCTTAAATTCAATTAGTTATGTGATCAAATGTTGCATGCACTGCAAAGAATGATTAACTTGTTTTCCAGTTCAAAGATCTTAAATCAAAATGTGACCCTGAACCACAAAACCAGTTTTAAGTAGCACAAGTATATTTGTAACAATAGCCAAAAATACATTGTATGGGTCAAAATTACTGACTTTTCTTTTATGCCAAAAATCATTAGGATATTAAGTAAAGATCACGTTCCAAGATATTTTGTGAATTTCCTACCGTAAATACATCAAAATCTGATTTTTAGTAATATACGTTAGTAATATGCTTTGCTCAGAACTTCATTTGGACAAATTTATTGACCCCTATGACCGGTTTTGTGGTCCAGGGTCACATATAAATTATTATAAACCAATAAAATGAAGGTAGTACTTTTTTTAGAAACTGAAGTGCGTTAATGCTCAAAACAAGAACAAATCTGTCAGGGGGGAATGAAATCTTGTTTTCCTTTTGTATTTTTCTGACTCCATCAGCAGATTTGTTCTTGTTTTAACTGTACAACTTTTACAGAAAACAATACTCCTGTCATTTTGCTTCTCAGTGTATCTTGATTTATTGAATCTTTAGCCTTTTGCACTAGAAAACAAGACAAAAATCATGAGGAAGAACATTGTTTTTGCAATGCGATCAGTCCAAGTTTCCTTTTATGCCAAAAATCATTAGGATATTAAGTAAAGATAATGTTTCATGAAGATATTCTGTAAATTTTCCCACCGTAAATGTATCAAACCAGCTTTCACATAATGTATAAATCTTAATTTCAACAAATTGAGTGCATATGACTGGTTTTGTGGTCCAGGGTCACAATTGCTCTTAAAAATGGCCTTAAAATGTATCTTGATAAAACCTGCAGAAACCCTGACTGTTTTGCACTTGGGTTGTTGCATCAGTTTGTTGATTTGTGCTAAGTGTCTTTTTCTTCTTCCCCACCAGGGCTCACATGGGACAGCATATCAAGCTGTGTGCGGTGGATGAACCCATTTGCACGGGCTGTACGTGAATGGCCCAGACCACAGCTGAAGGACTTCAAAAAGGTGGTGGCAGAAAGTCGACACAACATACAGACCCATGTGGACTACCTGGCCATGCTGGTGAGTTCTTAGTTTCATTGTTTACTTGATTAGGATTATTTAAGATTTAACAATTTTAACATCTTTTTTTTGTGTTTGTCTCCTTTCAGAGTGAAGCGCATGATCGGCAGCAGGACAGCTTGGACCGAATGTCTCCACTGGCTGTAGCTGGAATACTGACCCCACCTAAAAGCACTGAGAAGCCTGCTAATGCCTGACGGGTTTGAGGAAAAACCTGACGTAGCTAGTCTTCATTTAATGCCAACACAGCTCAGAGATGTGAGAAACCTTTCATACCAACACATCCAGAGACTCACAGTTGTGTGTGGTATTGTAGGGGGTCTTGTAGGAAACAAATCCAGACGAGATGCTGTGGCACACAACCCTTCAGATGTTGTGTGAAACTGAGGGAGAACTTAAGTTTGGTTTCCCAAAGCAGTATTTGAAGCACTCAAAAGTGCCTTTCATCAAAGAATGGATTGATATCCATTTTCTGAAGCTACATATGAAATGTTAATGATCTCAGACTGAACCTGCTTAAGAGCTTCTGGCCATGTTGCCAGTTCACAGGTCTGCACAAATGCTGCTGCTGCTTCATGGATCATATGTTACCATTTTATGTTATGTAAATACAATTTAATTTTATTGTGTGTGTGCGCGTGTGATGTGAAACGTATGTTTTGAATTTTGCCATTGATGTGGTCTGATGCCAACACAGTGGTGCTAACTATTAACTGCTTGTTAAACAGGACGACCCTGTACAACCAGCAAAATCGGTTATTGGTTTATTTTCTTAAACATTCAGATCCTACATCATTCCCTTGTTTTAATTCTCCTGCGATGGAAGATATTCCTGTAAGACTTGACTGTTTTCACCCCTCAGAAGTGAGTTGACCAAACTGAATTTAAACAAATTGCATATTTATTTCATTTTAGTTAGATTTGTCATTGTAATATTTTGAATTGCAACTTTGTTCCTCAATGCCAAAGGCATATTTAATAATTTGAGGTGCTTGCTATTTATGAATTGAATGCATTTTGTTTGTAGCATAGCTTGATTTAAATTTGACCTGGACTTGAGCTAGTCAAATTAGCTTCATTGTTGATTTAAGAACAGTGTAAAAACGTACTATGAATTGTACATAAGATGTATATGTGTACATATAACAATTTCAAGACTCTGTAATGTCTAATTTCCAATGTGAAGTTATTAAAAAGTGAAATGAGAGCCATCGTGTTTGAGTTTATCTTTAGCATGGTCAACGTCATTTTTCCAGTCTCTGGTGTCACATGATTATTCAGAAATCATTCTGATATGCTGATTTGATGCTCAAAAATCAATCGATGTTGAAAACTAGAAAAAATGTTGCAAGGTTTTTACATTTATAAACATCCTACAGAAATGCATTAACATTAAGTCATTGTCAGTTCCCCTATGTGAGAATGATGGGGGAGGTGGTGATGTACCTTTTGGTTGAGTGACAAAAGAAAAGCACTAAACTAACAAATCTGAATTGCAAATTGTCCTAATAAGGGTGTTGAGGTGTCATTACGTCTCAGTTTCCTAAAAAGTTGTTACTGTCCTCACCTCCAGATAAACAGCAAAGACGATAAAGACAAACACCTCTTGATATACAATGTGTGGAGCGTCTTTGACAGGAAACTCTCACAGCAGCTCAACTTTGAAGAAGCCGCTGGCTATTATTAGAGCCCAATTCTTTAAAAAAAAAGAGTTTGTTTTTTCATTATTAACGTTGGATAATGCAGTGGTCTCTTAAATGTTGTAAAAAGTTGCTTAAGCAGAGAGAATGCATGTGTTTATGTAGTGGTCAGCTGGTCTGTATGTAGAGGTGTCTGCCAGACATGTGGCTGGCGTTGAAGACATGGACTCTCTTCACAATGCTTTTGTTGTGCGAGTTATTGTGTAGATCTGGGAACGAGTGTCCCCTCCTTAGTGGGCTTCCTACCCCTGAACTCCCAACCCCCTGCAAGAACCTCCAAGACAAAGAACCCACTCCAAACTACACATGCTTTTACTTTTAATGAGGTGTCCCACATACCACTGCATTATGATGACTTGGAGACAGATGGAAGTAGCACATAAAAAGTGTGTGTATAATATATATCTATATGTCTATATTCAAAGTCAGGGGTGGAAACATGATAAAAAAAAATCCACAAATTTTGTATGTATGCAAATTGTATAATATCCAAGGCGCACATTTCTAGTAATTGTGCAATTAATTCTCATATTCTGTTTTCAGAAAGTTCTCCCCCAAATGTCATATCATTTAATAAGAAGGGTTAATTTGACCTATTAATCTTTAGTTTACATTTAGCTGGTACATATATTTTTTTGCTATGTAATTTAACATTTTTAGAGCTACATCAATATCAAATAAAATTTTAACAATATTTCAAGTATGATTTATGTGATTTGTTGTATTTTGAATACAATCTTTCATTCTAAAATCCATAAAGTTTTGGTAACCATTTCGCATTACAGAATTTTAATTCATACTATAACCAAAGAACTTATACACTCTTTGCTATAACACTACTAAAACATACTACAAACTTGCAAAACTGTACTAAAATGTTGTTTATTTCCCATAAATAAAGCATTATGTGTTCCTTTTTGTCTCGAAACAATTATGACATGTTTCAGTTGTGACTGTTACGGTAGTGACCATTTTAGATACTTTTGGGCCCAGTTTAAAGAAGCTAATCAGCACATGGTTAGCTAGCACAATTCTGAACAGTTGTCTAAATTTTATGGAATAACACACACCAAAAAAGCAATGAATTACAACTGAAACTCCACCAAATGTTTTGGTAATGACAATTTTAGATACTTTTGAACCTATTTTAAAGATGCTAACATGGTTAGCTAGCACACACCTGAACAGTTGTACAGTCATAAAATCTAAATGTTATAGTTAGAATAACTCCCAACAAAATGTGCTTAATTGCAGAAAAAAAGGTGTCCAGTAGTGACATTCCTTAAAGTTACACACAGATTTTCAGACTTTTGAACACATTTACCTGAAAAAACATTGTCTACCCATGTCTTCCATTGTAAACAGGCTATGTCTGTGTGGTCATAATGAAGAATATGGGACAGCTGATATAAACATCTTACGTTTTATATGTACAATAAGCAAAATAATTGCTAATATAAAATGGAAAAGCCTAGCATAACCAGGAATCACAATGTAGGTGGGCCCAGAGAAAAATCAAGTAGGCCTAGCCTAAAAACCATCTGTTATCAAAATAGGCCAACACAACTGCACCTGCTTGAATATGCCGCTGTTTAATCAGAGCATAAGCCTGTATGCCATCCTAAGCAGTGTTAAAAACATAACAATAAGAACAGCATTAGCACGGCGGCCACACCACACACATCCGCTTCTGACAGACGCAACACAACAACGTCATCAAATAAACAGGACAGTGGTCAATCCTCAAGAGGCGGGTGGACAAACAAAAACCCACTAATTCTGACAAACTCCAAGAAGTGATTATGAAAGAATGGGTTGCTATCAGTCAGGATTTGGCCCAGAAGTTGATTGAGAGCATGCCCAGTCGAATTGCAGAGGTCCTGAAAAAGAAGGGCCAACACTGCAAATACTGACTCTTTGCATAAATGTCATGTAATTGTCGATAAAAGCCTTTGAAACGTATGAAGTGCTTGTAATTATATTTCAGTACATCACAGAAACAACAAACAAAGATCTAAAAGCAGTTGAGCAGCAAACTTTGTGAAAACTAGTATTTGTGTCATTCTCAAAACTTTTGGCCACGACTGTACAGCCAGAGCTGGGTAGATCACTTAGAAATTGTAGTCCTTTACTGATTACAGATTACATTATGAAAACGTAGTTGGTAACATAATCTAGATTACTTATTTTGGGTAGTGTATTCTGACTACTTTTAGATTACTTTTTATCTAACTTGTTTTAAACTTAAACATATTGATATAAAGAAGTAAACAGAATGAAAATATTTTCCATTTTGGATACCAACATCATAAAATGCATTAAATGTTTGATTAAATCAGGGCTTCCAAAATTGGTCTTAATGACTGTAGTGGGTTTGTAAGACGATAAAAAGCTAATAATTAATTAAATCAATGTCACTGTGACCACATGCAAATGTGTTGTTAAATTATTAAAATATTAACTTCCTCAGTGATATTTCATGTAAGTATTTCATGTCAGAGGAGTCTGTCTGACAAAAATGTTTGGGAATCCCTTTGTTGGGATCAAAAAATAAATAAAAAATGATTTACATGATCATTTTATATATAGTCAAAGCTGGTGTGACACATTAGTATTTTTAGAAAAAGAACAATTATGGAGAATTTTACATTAAAAATTACTTAATGCTATTGTGTGAATATGTAATCATGTATTCCACAAAAAGTAACCGTCAACTGATTATGTGCATAATAAAATGTATTATACTCTAATTACAAGTACTTCATTTTTTGAACCTGATTATTTAATCCAGAACACTATCTGTAATCTGTCAATTTCTACCCAGCTCTGAGTAGAGCATTTTGCAGTATTTAAAAGCATGCTTGGTCAAAGTCTGGCTCAGCAGCCACATAAACCACACGAAATAAACAACAGTGACTTACTTTTGATGATTATAACAGGAAACGGCGGTGCTTGAGTTGAACACTGCAATGATTTCCTTTCAGTCCAACGATTTTCAGGTAGGTGTGTTCACGTAGAGCTTTTCAAGGGCCAGTGTGAATAAATCTAGATTTAGATTCGATAGTCTATTGACCTGACGTTTCATTTGCATCCAAAACGAGGCGATGTGAACACTATGGAGCACTAAACACTTTCATGCAGTGTATGTTTCATTCATATTGGACACCAGAGAGTGTTCTCAGGCAGAAGTCTAGGCAGAAATCAGACTTTTGAAGTGACAATTTATGATGTGCATGTGCCACGAAATTCCTATCCATTTTATTTTTCGGTTAAGGCTAAATGGGATACAGCTGCGGCTATTGAGCATGCGCACATCAAAATAGTTTGAGTGTGTTTTCACAACGGGTCATCAGTCGGAACTTGCATATTGCTGCTGAAAATGGTCAGTTATTGTTATGTTTTGGGCTGGACCAGGAAAAACATTTGGAGTACCTTAGACTGCCAAAGTTGTAACAAATCAATGAGAAGAGTGCAAAAAACTGTCTTAGGAACAAAAGGCGTTTGTGATTGGCCAAAAATTGAACAGGATTTCCAGGGCAAGACAACATTTGTGTTTGTTCTTATCATTTCCCGTCAGGCAGGTGAAATATTCTGCTAATATCTCAATTAATACTGTTCGTACGTATCTTTGCCACTTAACTTAAGTTTGTCAAAATGTTGTGCCCTTTCCTGCTTACTAAGTCCTTCGCTATGTAATTTAAGAGCTTCCACGCTTTTTTCCCATGGTTTAGACGGCATAAATTAGCAGAACAATGTATTCAGTAGTATTATCAGGGTATTGCCAATATGGCCACAATTTAATAGGTAGAAAATGTAATTTATTGTTACTTTCCAGCTTTATCCCTTCTTGCCACAACCGAAAACTGTAAGAGTGGGCGTGGCCATTTGTAAATTGAATGGGTGTGGCTTCTGGTCTTACCTGCATCCCTCTATTTTTAGCTGTACAAAACAGCTAGTTTTGCTGCTTAATATTGCAAATTGGTGTGCCTTACCATATTATTTAAATGTATTAACACACTGGATGCAGTAAAAGGCAAACAGTTTTACAGTTTACTGTAAGTTTGAGATGACAACACCTGATGTTCACTTTCACAACAAAAATGTACAGATAATGTACTCACCCCCTTGTCATCCAAAATGTTCATGTCTTTCTTTTTTCATTCGAAAGGAAATTATGTTTTTTGAGGAAAACATTTCAGGATTTCTCTCCATATAGTGGACTTCTATGGTGTCCCCGAGTTTGAACTTCCAAAGTGCAGCTTCAAATGGCTCTAAACGATCACAGCCGAGGAAAGAAGGTCTTGTCTAGCAAAACGATAGGTTATTTGAAATTTTTTTTAAACAATTTATATACTTTTTAATCTCAAATGCTCATCTTGTCTAGCTCTGGTCACCATAGAAGTCCATTATATGAAGAGAAATCCTGAAATGTTTTCGTCAAAAAACACTGAAGAAAGAAAGACATGAACATCTTGGATGACGGGGGGTGAGTACATTATCTGTAAATTTTTGTTCTGAAAGTGAACTACTCCTTTAGTTCTTCTCGGCTAATGAACTGGAAATCTCTCATAGTGGCTACATATGCCACTAATGTCATGAAGATAAACCCGAAATGTGTCAGACCTCCTGACACTAAAGTGACTTATGTAGCTCCAAAATTAAAAACAAATTAAAAGAAATACAATGAACATTACATACTGGATTAGCCTACCACAGAGAAGAAAAGATAGCAAATTAAAATAAATATGGCAAGCAGCTACCAAAAACATTCACTCTATCCAGTCAACTAATCACACAGGCTTCATACTGACCTACACAGCTGCTAACAGAAAGAATGAAAAGAGACTGATATAATATTTTTTGACTCGTAACAGATTCAGTTCAGAAAAGTATGTGTACAAACCTGACATGGTTCAAAGCAGGGATTTAAAAAAAAAGGCTGGAAAGCTCATGGAAATGATGTAAGACCTAAATTGTCAATAAGCCTGTGGTTACTGTAAGCCACCGCTGGGTGGCAGTAAAACAACACAAAAGAAAATCACTGACATTGAGGCGTGAAATGTAGGACAAGGAAACTACACGACGAGAAAATAACCACACTCTCACGGTTGCTCAAGGAAAACATTTCATTTATTAAAATTCATATACAAAAAGGAAAATGTTAAGTCCCTAGAAAAAGTATTTCTCTATGTACATTATTTACATGGTACAACGAGCAGCACAGGTCTGTGATGGGCTGACAGGAACATTTCAAGTCAACTATAAGCCATTGTGGCAATGACCTCATGCTCTTGTTAGGTTTACAAGAGGCATAAAGTGACATTGTCTGGACCTTTAAAGAAAAAAAAAATCAATGGCCATATGTCTTCAACTCAATTTATGTCTGTATAGGTTTTGCTGGGCATTTCTTAGAGAACGAACCTAACCCTAACTGATCTTATGGCTCACTGTTTTTACAAAAAGCAGCCTGCAAATTTTAGCAGACTAGTTTTCACGACAATAAAAATAGAACTATACAGATCCTTTGCATTTTAAAACATCCACAAACTTTTTAATGATTGTATTTGCGCTGTGTCTGGCCACATTTGAACTTTTAAACACTTGGACACAGTGAACCTTTCAACTTCGGCTACTCAATACACCGTACATTCATCTGGTGTTGTGACACAGACGATAGGGACGTCCATTTTGGCACACCAGCATCAGAAATGATTGGCATCACACACTATGTCCCTCATATAAAAAAGACAAAGAAAGAAAAAAACCTACACAATGAATATTCACGGCAGGATGCTGATTTATACGAAAGTAATGTAACTTCTGCTCTTTTCGCATGAGCGCATTTGTGATTCATTGGCACATCAGTCACCTATGAAGTCTTTCAGTGTCTTCATGACCCTCTTTTGGCAAATTTATGCTTCAGAGTTAAAATTCAGAAGTGGGCGTCCATCACTAGTGCAGCTGGGTCCATTAGAACGAAAGAGTGTTTTGGTCAAGTGCAGATTTATAAAATGTTACACCCTGATCAGTAAACTGCTGGGAATAATGCTGCGCTCCATTCAAAGCCGGATACTGTGTTCTGTGGTCTGATTCTCAATCACATGAAACGAAATGGCTCTGCTGGTGTACGATGATCCGGAGAAGATCATTTAGGCCTGGTTTCACAGACAGGGCTTAGACTAAGCCATAGTTAAATTAGGACGTTTAAGTCATTTTTATAAACATGCCTTAGATAAAACATTACTGGTGTGCATCTTGAGACAAAACAAAGGCACTGATATATTTTAAGATCAGTCAGTGCAAGTTTCTTTCAGTTTAAACAGCTCAGATTTACATTTTAGTCTGGGACTAGGCTGAAGCCTTGTCTGTCAATCCGGGGGTTAGTGTTTTACACACCTGTCACTGCGAACACTGCTAAGCAGGTTTCATCAGTGTATAAATGTAGGGAATTTGTCTTACTGATGCAATAAATGTTTATTGCTAACTGGGTCATGTTAAAGCAGGGTTCCCACACTTCCTGACAAATTTTTCTGTGCAATTTCCATGACATGTCCATTAGTTTTCCAGTAATTTATGACGACTTTAATAATTTAGATTAATTTAATTATTACTTTTTTAAATTATGATGGCGTTTTAGAAATTTTATATTATTTAATGAATGCTTTTTTTAAATTATTTTTATTTATTATTATTGTTATTTTTTTTTTTTAAGAAATCAACACTTTTATTCAGCCAGAAAGATTCAATATTATTTTTTTTAACAATAAAAAAAGATTTTACTGACCCCAAACTTTTAAACGGCAGTTTAAACGGCAATTCTATAAAATTCACATTTTATAGAATTTAATGTGTTTTTTTAACAATAAAAAATGATTTTACAGACCCCAAACTTTTAAACAGCAGTTCTATTTCAATTCTATCTTAAATTGATCTAAAGTGACAGTAAAGATTCATTTCATTGTTAAAACATTGTTCTTTATAAGTTTCTTTTCAGCAAAAAAATCTTAGAAAATCAGCTTTTCCATTAAAGAAATAAATGACTTTTTTTTTTTTTAAATCTATTAAAATATGAAAAAGGTTATTTTAAAAGGTAATAGTACTTCACAATATTAATCTTTTACCAACCCTAAACTTTTGAACGGTAGTTTGAATTCACATTTTGGCAAAATCAAAGTTATTCTGTGCAATTTCCATTACATTTCCATTAGGTTCCAGTAATATATGATGACTTTTTATTTAATTATTGCTTTTTAAAATTATAATTGCTTTTTAGAGATTTGAGTTTCTATCCTAAGAAATACTTTTAAATTATTATATTATTTAAAAATAATTTATTTTATTTTATTCTACTTTATTTTATTTGATTTTAAAGCACCATGGGAACCCTGTTAAAGTGAAAGTTTGGGGTCAGTAAGATTGTTAGTTTTAAAGAAATTAACACTTTTATTCAGCAAGAATTGTATTTTTTAAATCTATTAAAATATAAAAAGGTTATTTTAAAAAGTAACAGTACTTCACAATATTAATGTTTTACTTTAAAACATTTACAGTTTTTTTTAAACAATAAAAAAAGATCTTACTGACCCCAAACTTTTAAACGGTAGTGTGAATTGACATTTTGGCAAAATCAAAGTTCTGCACAAGCTTCTAAGATGGAATCCTTACATAAAGTGGCATTCTAATGGCATTTTCACAAATAAAGCTAGAAATTTCCGAGTCAAATGGAACGCAGCGTTAGTCACGTGTGTTCACTAAAATGCACCTTAGTTGTAAAACGCTGGATGTGACCGTCTACCATGTTCATCATGGTGAAGTCCTGATGATTCACTGGCTTTGTTCCCTATCAGAGCAAAAATAAATACAGTACATTGAATATTTCACTCAATAAATAAAACAAATCAGTCCTTTAACCTCAGCTGCTCTTCGCCTTTAAAGCTGCGTGACTGTATCACAAATGAACAGAAACCGTTTCTTAGGACACGTTCAAACTGGATGCCTATAAAAGCTATAAAACACTAACACAAAAACAAACGCTGGGCTTGAAGTCGTCCGGTTATTGTTGTTGTTGTTCCTGGCTTTGGCTTTGCACCGTGTCCATGTAGGGGACGGCCAGCTCAGGTCGGCGATAGAGCTCACTCAGGCCTTCGAACTTGGAGCCCCAGCGCCGGAGAGAGTCGTAGCTGAAGGTCTCCTCTGAGATGGCCGATCCCAGAGAGCTGAGGCTGCCGGCGCTGGAGCCCATTCCCTCGATGCAGTACACATGGTAGGTGTCCATGGGGAACGCCAGGCTGTCGTTGTCAGCTTCCCAGATGATGCGTGAGACGTAGCTCTTGAAGTCCATGGAGCAGTGGCCACCGCAGCTGGCGTTGTGGTGGTAGGGAAGGGTGGCTCCGTTGGTGATGTTTCCACAGGGGTGAACCTCCTCCTGAGAGCCCTGGGACGACTTGATGAGGGGGGCAGTGGTGCAGGAGGAGGACTGGGACAAGCTGGAACACAGCGGCCTCTTCAGCTCGGTGATGTCATAGGCGTTCTGTTGGACACAGAGGTGAGACGTTTAATTCTAGGAAAGCGCTATAGAATGCAAAAAATGTAAACGCACATTTCAATTCAAAAGTTTGTGGTTGGTGTGATTAAAAAAAAGTCTCTTATGCTTACAAAGGTAGCATATATTAGATACAGCAAAAAATACAGTCAAATAATGTGAAACATTGTTACATTTAAAAAGAATTGGTTTTTACTTGAATTTTTAAATGTGATGCAAAGCTGAATTTTCAGAATCATTACTTCAGTTTTTAGAGTAACACGATCCTTCAGAAACCATTCTAATATTCTGATACGGTGCTTTAGTAACATTTCTGATTATTGTTGAAAACAGTTGTGGAAACCATGGCATTTTTAGTTTCAGGATTCTGTGATGAATCGAAAGTTCAAAAGAACAGCATTAATTTGAAATATATACACTACACTACCAGTCAAAAGTTTTTGAACAGTAAGATTTTAAAAGTTTTTTAAAGAAGTCTCTTCTGCTCGCCAAGCCTGCATTTATTTAATCTAAAGTACAGCAAAAACAGTACATTTTTAAAATATTTTTACTATTTAAAATAACTGTTTTCTATTTGAATATATTTTAAAATGCAATTTATTTGTGTGAGTTCAAATTTAAATATTTAACATCATTACTCCAGTCACATGTAGAATTTTTCAGAAATCAGCATATTATAGTGATTTCTGAAGGATCACACTGAAGACTGGAGTAATGATGCTGAAAATGTAGCTTTGATCACAGGAATAAATTACATTTTAAAATATATTCAAATAGAAAGCAGTTATTCACAATATTACTGCTTTTGCTGTATTTTGGATCAAATAAATGCAGGCTTGGCGAGAAGAAGAGAATTCTTTAAAAAAAAATAAAAAAATCGTACTGTTCAGAAACTTTTGACTGGCAGTGTATATTTTGTAACAACGTGAAATCTTCTGATCAATTTAATGTGCCCTTGCTAAATAAATGTATTAATTTCCTTTTGAATGGTATGGGAGTATATATAAACTCTTTATTTATTTAAACAACCTTTGCTACGTTCAGAATACAAAAATAGCATGCTAGACTAGATTTAAAATTTGGATTTAAAAATGCAAAACAATTTTATTTCAATTGGATGCCACTCTCTGAATAATAAACTCAGGATTTAAAAAAAAATGCAATGTAATATGGTCATGTGATTGTTGAATAAACTCATTTTTGTTTCCTTTGCACACAAAAAGTGTTCTAGTAGTTTTATAACATTATGGTTGAACCACTGATGTCACATAGACTATTTTAATCATATCTTTACTACCTTTCTTGGCCTTGAATGTCTGAGTTGTGCTGCTATTTATGCAGGGACAGAAAGCTCTCGGATTTCATCAAATAAATTAATAGAGATAAATTAATGACAGAATTTTCATTTTTGTCTGAACGATCCCTTTATGTTGTGCTGAAGAAACATTCTAAAGTGCTGAATGCTGCCACCTAGAGGACGATGGCATTGCTGTGTAGCTGCTGATGGAGGTCATTCCCCTGACCTGAGTCTTACTGAAAGTAAATCAATATCTCCCCTCGGCTGCCCTGTGTTAATGGAATACCTGGTCCTGCTCTCCTCCTCCCTCCTCGTTGTAGTTGAGGATGTTCTCCCGGATGTCCTCCCAGCTCTCATGCTCCGCTGGGATGTGGTAAACACCTCGCTTGCGGAACTTATTCCGACTGCCCTTCTGATTCCATACGGTCACCGCAACGAGCACAGCTGCAGAGGACAAGAATGATGAAACCAGTTATGAAAAGTTTATTTTTGTTGAAGCGTGTATGCTTAAGGTAAATAGCGGTAAATCGTTTTACTTCCATAATATGACGTGCAACAAGGTCCTAAAGAAGTTTAAGGCAATTAATGAAAATGCTTATATTTTACACAACTGTTCAAAAGTTTTTTTTTTTTTTTTTTTTGAAGAAGAAATTAATACTTTTATTTAGCAAGGATGCACTAAATTGATCAAAAGTGACAGCAAAGACAACTATAATGTTATTGAAAATGCTTCTATTTTGCTTTTGTTCCACAACTGTTCAAAAGTTTGGAGTCACTAAGGTTTTTTTGGAAGAAATTAATACTTTTATTCAGCAAGGATGCACTAAATCGATCAAAAGTATAATGTAAAGTATCGATCAACTATAATGTTAATGAATGAAAATGCTTCTATTTTGCTTTTTTCACAACTGTTCAAAGGTTTGAAGTCACTAAGGTTTTTTTTTTTTTTGAAGAAATTAATACTTTTATTCAGCAAGGATGCACTAAATGGATCAAAAGTGACAGTAAAGACAACTATAATTTTAATGAATGAAAATGCTTATATTTGGCAATATGCATATATTTTGCAACTATAATGTTGTAAAGTATTTATATTTCAAATAACTGCTTTTCTTTTAAATTCTTGATGAATTAAAAGTATCCTGATTTGCACAAAATTGTTAAGCATCACAACTGTTTCCCAAATTTGTAAGAAATATTTCTTGATCAGCAAATCTGCATATAAATATGATTTCTGAAGGATCATGTGACACTGACACAGTAATGACTCTGAGAATTCACTTTGCATCACAGGAATAAATTACATTTTAAAATATATAAAAATAGAAAACAATTCTTATAAATTGTAATAATATTTCACAATATTACCGTTTTACATTTTTGATCAAATAAATGCAGACTTTGTAACCATAAGACACTTATTTTTTTAAGAACCTTTGAAATGGTAGTGCAATTTAATACAAAATATTTTAACATATTATTATATTTACAAATAATAATTATTTTTATGAAATTATATTATTTACAGGTTTAAATAAGGTTTCAATTTTGGATTCCAGGTTTATGATTACGAAAAATATCATATTTTAATGAAAGTTTACAAAGACTTTTGTCTTTGGAATAACGTGCACGATGTGTAAATCATCCACAAAAAAGTAAACAGGGTCATTTTTGATTTCATGCTGACTTTTAAGTGCACAAGTCTGACCGCAGGCTTCAGCTTTCACCAGCACATGCCATCTTGCCAGTTCATGGCTGGTAAGACTCCTCTTTTCAATTAAAGACAGATCAATCCAAAAATAACCCGTCATTTTCTGCCAAATTTCTCAGAAGGCCATAAGCCCAAGCAATCCCATCATCTGGCAGCACGTTTCTCATTTTCGCTTCAGTTGATGAGTGATTTCTTCCTGCCTGCATGCAGTAATGCTTTAAAAAGGATTTGTGTGTTTGCTTGTGATGTGGCTGACGGAGTGTCAGAGCTGGCAGAGAGGCCTGGAGGGCACTGCCAGCCTGTCACGTCATTGTTGTACCTGTCTGAGGCTTGCGCGCACACACACACACACACACACACACACACACACATGTTGGGTTTACATGTTTTATGGGGACATTCCATAGGCGTAATGGTTTTTATATTGTACAAACCGTACTTTCTATGGCCCTACACCTACCCTACACCTAAACCTAGCCCTCACAGGAGATTGTGCAAACTTTTACTTCCTCAAAAAAACTCATTGTGCATGATTTATAAGCCTGTTTCCTCATGGGGACCTAAGAAATGTCCCCACAAGGTCAAAATCTACTGGTATTACTATCCTTGTGGGGACATTTGGTCCCCACAACGTGATGAATACCAGGTACACACACACACGCACGCACGCACGCACGCACGCACGCACGCACGCACGCACACACACACACACAGGCCCGCCTCGTCATTTTTACCTCTATTTGTGTGTGCTCTCTATTGACAGCTTTCTCAATATGCAAACACAAAATGAGAGGGTCTCATCATGGGTCCACACTGATAAGACATTACAATGCTTTTCATAAAAAGTGTAACTTCCATGATGTTGTGATAGTTACCGAAAAAGACAAGCAGACACATGCTGATGGCAAGAATGGAGCTCGGACTGAGCGCGGCAAGATGGTGAGATTTGACCCGGCCGATCTCACACCACTGGCCCCTGAAGCCCTCTGGACAGCGGCACTGGTAGCTCTTGGTGGAGTGAGCCAGACAGGTGCCACCGTTACGACACGTGGTGGGGCCGCAAGGGGACGGGGCGCAATGCAAAATACCTGTGACCTCATCCACCACTGCAACCTGATTGGCTGGACACCTGAAGTAAGAAAGCAAATGTTGATATGAAGGAAGAGGCACTTGGCATTAAGACGGTGGGAAACTGTATGGAAGAGAGTGTTCACCTGCACTCGTGTTTCCGCCACAGGTCGACGCAGTACAGTGGACTCAGGCAGGGTTTGGCACTGCAGGCGTCAGAGTGGCAGCCGGGCACGACTCCACGGCGCTCCAGTACAGTGCTGAACTCTGTGCCCTGACCATCCAGCGGCAGAGAGTGGCCGTTTAGTCTCACATCCCACATACAGCCTGTAACGTAAAAAACATAGTGAACTTTTAGATTTTATATTTCTTACTGTGACTTTCATTTGTAATATATAATATAACATGCGGTTAGATTGATCAGTTATCTTATTATTTTTGGAAGAATTAAAAAGTTCAAAACAGCATTTATTTGAAATGAAAATCTTTTGTAATATTATAAATATATTTACAATCTTTTGTTGTGTCCTTGCTGAATAAAAGTATGAATTTCTTAAAAAAAAAAAAAAAAACTAAATATGTCTCAGTCAAAAGTTTTTAAAGAGTAAGATTTTTTATGTGAACAGTAAGATTTTTAAGTCTCCTCTGCTCACCAAGCCTGCATTTTTTATCCAAAGTACAGCAAAAACAATTTTGAAATATTTTTACTATTTAAAATAACTGTTTTCTATTTGAATATATTTTAAAATGCAATTTATTCCTGTGATTTCAAAGCTGAATTTTTAGCATCATTACTCCAGTCACATGATCCTTCAGAAATCATTCCGCTCAAAAATCATGTATTATTATTATTATGTTGAAAACAGCTAAGTAGATTTTTTTCAGGTTTCTTTGATGAATAGAAAGTTCAGAAGAACAGCATTTATCTGAAATAGAAATCTTTTGTAACATTATAAATGTCTTAATCATTGCTTTTGATCAATTTAAAGCATCCTTAAAATAAAAAAGTATTAATCTCTATGATTTCTTTCCCCCAAAATATGAAAAAAAAATTATACTGACTCCAACTTTTTGAATGGTGTAGTGCAGGGGTTTTCAAACCTGTCCTGGAGCCTCCCCTGCCCTGCACATTTTGTATGTCTCCCTTATTAGGCACACCCAATTCAGGTCTTGCAGTCTCTACTAATGAGCTGATGATTTGAATCAGGTGTATTAGATGAGAGAGACAAGCAAAATGTGCAGGGCAGGGGAGGCTCCAGGACAGGTTTGAAAACCCCTGGTGTAGTGTATAATGTTACAAAAGCTTTTTATTTCAGATAAATTCTGATCTTTGCATCTTTCTATTCATCAAAGAATCCTGAAAAAAATACTCAACTGTTTTAAGCATTGACAGTAATAATAATAATAATAATAATAATAATAATAATAATAATAAATGTTTCTTGAAGAGCAAATCAGCATATTAGAATGATTTCTGAAGGATCATGTGATATTGAAGACTGGAGTAATGATGCTTTGATTACAGGAATGCTCTATTTTGGATCAAATACATGCAGGCTTGGTAAGCAGAAGAGATTTCTTTAAAAATCATTATAAATCTTATTGTTCAAAAACTTTTGACTGGTAGTGTACATTGTAGGAGACTGTTTGACAAAGTCAATTCTACAGTCTAGAGGACATTCTGCAAAAATATTTTACCTTGGAAAGCTGAGACTAACCAATCAAAATCAAGCATTCCAGAGTGTTGCGCAATTAAGTAAAATATTAAGCTTTAATCTTCAAAAGCAAGAAAACAGCAGAAGTAAACAAATTCACTCTCATCAGGAGTTCAACACAGCAAAACAGACAAACTCACTGATTACAATTACAGCAGTGAGGAAGAACGAGAAGAGAAAACCCACCTTGAAAGTCTGCCTGTGTGTTTGGAGTGGCGCTGTTTCCCAGAAACACACTGGAGGGGTGAACTACGATTTCCTTCTTCTGACCCAGGACCCCTGTGATCTCACGTGAACCCCCGCCCTGCTCTAGTCGCAGGGTAAAGATGTTGTCATGTCGATGAAGACTGACGAAAACCCACTGGCCGTGGTTCACGCGATGACCTGTTAGCTTCAGAGAGTGAGCTCCATCCCCAAGGTTAGCACGGACCGTGAGGTACCCATCTACTATCTGAGAGACAAAAAATTACAGAGTTATAGCTTTAAAAATATCTTAAACATATTTAGACACTTAAAGGGATAGTTCACCCAAAAATGAAAATTCTGTCATTAATTACTCACCCTCATGTCGTTCCAAACCTGTAAGACCTTTGTTCATCTTCAGAACACAAACTAAGATATTTTTTATGAAAGCCGAGAGCTTTGTGAGCCTGCACTGCAATTGTGTTCTGAGGATGAACAAAGGCCTTATGGGTTGGAAATGACATGAGGGTGAGTAATTAATGACAAAATTGTAATTTTTGGGTAAACTATCCCTTTAAGGGATGCTTAAAATGAATGCTATTGCATCAGATATTATTGCATTCATGTGTATCACTTACTTCCAGAATAATGAACTCATTGGCATCACGTGAGGCCATGCTGAGCAGGCTGCCCATGGAGGAGCGGGTTCTCAGCAGGAAGTGAGCTTGGGTTTTGCGTGGACTTCCTCCACCTCTAAGCTGGTACCTCAGCACACTGTCCTTCTCGAACGACCACTCAGGAAGGGCTTTGTCGCATTTGTGTCCGCTATATCCAGGATGGCAATCACAACTAAAAGAGCCCCATTCTCCCAGACATTTCCCATGCACCCCACAGGAGGGTCCTCCAGCGGTCAGACACACACCATCTGTCAGAGCACATCCCGGGGCGCTGTTCTCGCTCTCCGCTGCGCTGCCGAGGTCGTACACCTGACAGAAACAGACACACGGCACACACAGAACAGCCTGAGTCAGCACAACGCTGAACCTCATTGATCCGTATCGAGTCGCTGTCAGAAAGTGGCTCAGGTAAACTTCCGTTCCGTCCAAACAAAAGATTGTGGATTGAAAACCGAAACACATTCACTGACAGATTCATTCATGAAATGGGAGTATAATGAATTTCTGCAATCATGTTTAAAAGATAAAGTAGTGCATATGTGAGAGTTTTAGTGGCTTTATAAACGATTTCCAACAGGATTTAATTTGATTATGTTTTATGAATGAGGCTCATTGTCAATAAATGAGAAACGCATAATGTTTTCTTAATAATGCAATCATTTTTAAAATAAAAGTATCTGCAACATGTACATATTTACAAGTATTCCATTCAAATAAAATTAGTGCCTACCAAATCCACTGAAAATAGTATGATGAAAATATTACAAGAATAATTCACTTCTAGAATGAGAATTTCCTTATCTCATCCAAGATGTTCATGTCTTTCATTCTTCAATCGAAAAGAAATTGAGGTTTTTGTGGAAAACATTCCAGGATTTTTCTCCATTTAGTGGACTTCAGTCAAAGTCAAAGGGTTAAAGGTATACATTTATAATAAAGGACTCTACATGATCCCAGTCGAGGAATAAGGGTCTTATCTAGTGAAACGATTGGTAATTTTCTAAAAAAAAATTAAACTTTTTAACCACTAATACTAGTCTTGCACTAGCTCGACCTCACATATGACGTAATCACACACACGTGATGTAGGTGAAAGTACCAAGCGAACATGCAAAGTCAAACGCCCTTTACGAAAAAGTCAAACAATGTTAAATGATTTTTAAACTGGAGGAGAAAATGAGCTTACCAACATGATTATGAAATGCATGAAGACACACATGCACATCGCAAAGCTAATGCAAGATGAGCATTTGTTGTTAAAAAGTACATCAATTTTTATTTTTATTTATTTAGAAAATGACCAAGTGTTTCGCTAGATAATCTTATTCTTCTTCTGGGATTGTGTAGAGCCCTTTGAAGCTGCATTGAATCTGCAGTTTGGACCTTCAACCCACTGGGTCCCATTGAAGTCCACTATATAGAGAAAAATCCTGAAATGTTTTCCTCAAAAACCTTAATTCCTTTTCAGCTGAAGAAAGAAAGACATCTTGGATGACATAGGGATGAGTAAATTATAAGGAAATGTTTATTCTGGAAGTGAACTTATCTTTTAAGCAACACGTGTTGCGTTTGTGCACGTGTTTTTGGCTAATATTTCCCTAGGAGGAGTCTTTAATAGTTCTGTAGTGCCTGGAGGGCAATCAGACATGAAATAACTAGTTATATTCCTTAAATGACTTCTCCCCCATGATTAACACCTATGTGCTATGAGCCAGACCTTTGTTCACTATCCAACTCATCCCCCCACCATCAAGATAAGACTCACCTAGCGGAGGAGATGATGAGGCCTGCAATACTGGAAAGGACTTTCTGAACTGAACACAAACGGAACAATGCACAACAACAACAAGCTTGCAAGTATCCGTCCTTTCTACAAACGTAGATAGCTGCGTTTAAGGCGTTTTATAAAAGAAACGATTTCAGGATGTTCAGAACCGTTTCATTCCTGTCCCTTTGCAAACTCACTTTCTCTCTCTCTCTCTCTCTTACTCTCTCTCTCTCTCTCTCTCTCTCTCTCTCTCATGGTGCGTTCACACCGGACGCGACTTGCGCGGAAAAAACGCGCTATTCGCGCGTAGTTGAACGCTTGAACATTTGAGTTTACTCGCGCCATTCGCGCGGTAAAATTCGCGTCATTCGCGCGTGACATTTTCTTCACAACAGACGCGAATTCGCGTCAAGGGAGGGGCTTCTGCCACTCGTCAGCGGGAAAGTAGTTGTAAAATAGGTGAATGAGCTCAATTTGCCAGCTTTAGCTTGCTTGTAGTCTCAATATGTATGTATATGTAGGTTAAATTGAGTAAAGAGCGTTTTTTAAAACTAACCAGATTGTCCGACCTCTTCACTCACTTTATTCCTAGCAAGATCCCTTTTATTCCTGTTTCTACAAAAGTCCAAAGATGTATCGTACAGCTCCGAGGAACCACAGACAGCAACGGTGATTTTGTCCGCCATTGTTGTTTCGGATTTCTGCCTCCGTCACTACTAGAGCAAGCTCCTGATTGGTTACCGCGGCGCGGAATTCCGCCGAAGTTCAGATTTTTGAACTCGCGCGTTTCGCGCGATTCGCGCGAATGGCGCGGCAATCGCTTGAACGCTCAATGCGCGCCGCGCCATTCGCGCTATTCGCGCGTTTCGCGCCGCCTCATTCGCGCGTTTCGCGCCGCAGGATGGCTATTCGAGTCTTTGCATTGACTTAACATGTAAATCACTCGCGCTTGCCGCTTCATTCGCGTCCGGTGTGAACGCACCTTTACTCTCTCTCTCGCGCGCGTTCTCTGTCTATTTGTGTTTTATGTACGTTTGTCTATGTGCGATCGTTTGTAAGTAGAATAGTTTAATAAACAACCATATATTCACATATAATGATTCTCTGTGCTGAATGCTTACATTACAAAGTCACTTAAACTGTTTCGATCTCATATTGCTACCTTAAGCCCTATTCTGTTCAATTGTTTTAACTCCGTTCTGGTTAGTAGAAATGCGTTGCCGTGACGACGGGCCAACGTCAGAGTAATGGGTATCGCTGAATAATTTGCTGGACAAAGAAACCAGTCGATATCGTTATTACTGTTACTGATCAGAAACTGGAAACTGCGTATATTTAATGACGATTATTATACACGATTTCCTGTGAGTTAAACTACTTTCCCTGACTGAAATGTATGTTTTAAATAACTCATTTCATCCTATTCATTGGTCGTAAGACCTGGTGGAGTTTGCAGTGTATATGTGATGAGAGGAACAGTCTCATGCATATACACACATATATTGATCATCTTAAATTCTTTGAGCTAACCAAAATTCTCTACATTAATTGGCGTTAGAATGCGGGGCAGTTTTAAACTATGTGATGTGAGCAGCTCAGGAATAATTTGTGTGTCTGCATGCTTGTGTATTCAAACTCGGCTCGCGACTCGCGTCTCTTTTGTTTGTGTGTGTGTGTGTTAGAACGGTGTGGCCAAGCCCACCTTTAACACCTTCACAGATGTTTGAGCCTCTCGCACAGAGAAACTAAACCGCTGTTGAAGATGTAACTTAACTGCAGTTTATATATTGACCCTATAAAACGAAGAAATCTTTTATAGAGCGTCCTAAAGCCACCCTAAATTGAGCGAAGAAAACCTCTATTTTTGCGTGAAGAAGCTGATTGAGCGATGTTCCTCTTTCACCTTACAATGGCCATATCTTTATATTTTGAGTGTAGATAGATTAGCCATTGATGTGCACTCCAATGCTAATCAGCTATCTTGCTCCTTTGGGTTAAAACCTCAGCTTAGCTAACTGATCAGGTTGACCCCGTTTGCTCGTCGAATAGATTTAAATAGTAAACAACTTCGCGTTATTACTGTACAAATCTTGATCGAGTGTTATTTATTTGTTTTGTGCAAAGCACACACAAGTCTTGTGTCAGCAGGCTGACTCAAGATCAAGGTGCACGCATCGTAACTAAGCAACCTTTTAATAGTGTAAGCATCCTATTAAGTTAAAGTTTGCAAAACACATGTACCTGTGTTCAGTAAAACGGACACAAGAAAGATACACCAGCGATCACGCATCGCCATGGTAACTGCGCTTAGATGCGCGTTCAAATCCACACAAGGTGGAATCTGAAATCCCGCATAAAAGGTATTTCCTTCTATTAAAAGATAGAAGTCTGTCTAAAACCTCTTCCAATACCTATGCCTGATTTCATATTATTTTTTTATTTTATTTTATTTTTTTTCTTTGAGCAACAACGCTTATAGATAGTCCCAGTCAGTCTCTCCCTTCTCTTTTCCTTTTGATGTTACATTATTAATTATTGTTATTTAAACCATAATGATAATTAACATAATGTATGTTTTTCTCTTGTGTGTGTGATTTAATTTTAATTATTTCACCGCCTTAGATTCAACTCTCCCTTTAGCAATTATAATCGTATTTGCTCATTTTAAATTTTTGATTAAACAGTCTTGATTTAAATTTAAACTTTGACCAAATCGATCAAGTTGCACTCTCACTACCCCGGGTAATTCGGCCCATCCCAGGGGGGCCTTTCTCTCTTTTGCTCTCTCAGCTCTGCCATTTCCCAGGTGTGACGACTCCATAGCGCCCCCACCCGGTGGGCCCCGTCACTGACCTCAGGGCTGGCAGTCAGCTCACTTTCTCTCTTTTGCTTTAACCCTTTATACCTCTCTTTCTGATGGATTTTGTTTTTATTTCTCTCCCTATTAGAGACTGAACCTGTCTGAACATCAGTGAAATCTTTTGGTAACTACACCGATGAACTGAATAGCTCTAAAGTTAATCGCTCATCATTAAGTTTACTCATAGTTTCCTGTGTTTACCCACACAAACTATCTGACCCCTTCTTTACAGCTAGGATAATAAGCGTTTAGTTTGCGTCACCATCTGATGACATCAGTTAAGTACGCAACACATAGCAACATTTTAGCTCATTAGTTCTGTACGGACTTGCATTGGCTCGTTGTGCTTTGTCTCTCCCTCTCTATTTGTGTCAACATGTCACCATCCAGTCTCGCCATCCAGTCCAGACAAGGCAAAGAGGCAAAGAGGCCATCCTGCCCTGGGTCTAGTGACTACAGCCCCTGAGCGGAGAACAGCCAGATGACCACGCACACAGGCGAATGGATCACGATCCAGTCAAGAGCTACGGCTGCAGAGAACCAATCAACTCATCTACAGCCCGGACCATCAGTGACCACGCCCTCAACAAGATCGTCTGACTAAAGCCGCAGCGGAGAAAGCTTCACCCACGACGGAACCAGGACAGCGCGCAGAACCGCCTAGACCATCTGGATGTTCAGAGATAGCGGATGAAGAGGACAAGGACCTACACGAGGAGAGAGGAGAAAAGCTTCAAGACATGCCTGAAACACCCCCACAGACTGAGCGCAGAGAGCAGTACAGGAGAACACTCCTAAACAGCGGAAGCTCTCTTTACAATGAACCCAGCACACCTTAAAGAACTCAAATTCTTGCAGATAACAATATGAACAAACAGGAGAGCTCAACACAAAATCTCTCCCGGGCCTAACAGCCCACCGTTCACACCTCACACGCCAGCAAGCTGGCCGTGAATCTGACAGCTGTCACCACAAAACGCTGTCTTCCTGAACACTGCAGTAGGCTACAACACACGCCTGTCTGCAAAACATTGACTCTTAAGCAAGAACATTGCCCAGTGTGACCACGAGACAGATCTGCTTAGCTCCACCTCCAGCTAACAGGACCCCAGCCATTTGTCCCAGCAGTCAAAACTGTCAAAACTGAATACAGCAGCTAAGAACACGACTGCTACGACCAGCATCTGAGCCTACGTGAGACAACGCGACAGGCACCAAGGGAAGATGGCATCAACGCCAGAAAATCTTTCCCCTCAGATATCCACGTCACACTGTGAGTCACCACCCAAATGCTACAGCCTTCTTCCGTACAGCGATTGCTCGATTCAGCGGACTCTACAGACCGCCGGAAAACAGCCAAGCACCAGAAGGCAATAAATATTAGCAAAGTGATTGTCCAGCTGCCCCATGCCAAGGGGGGACGTCTGACTGACCAAGGTGAACAAACATACAGTGGTGTATGGGAGCTGAACACGCAGCGACATCACTGTGTGGGAGTGATCTGAGATCAGTGCAGGCCAACACTGAGGACACCTGTGCTCTGAACTTAACCTGGAATAGACAATGCAAAACCTGCTATGTCCTGTTTCTCACAGCCCTACGATACTCCCTCAACTGCGAGAAAGCCTTGCTAGATAAGATTACTCCCAGATGTTTACACTCTGGCGAACGAACTACCTGCATTCACCAAAAGGGGTCACTGTTCGGCTCAAAACACAGTGTGGCTAAAACCCTAATGCTGCACACACATTCAATGGAATACGTGAAGCAGTGCCCACTCTAGAAGCCACACCCCCTTTCTGAAAAGTAATCTTTTGCAGTGTACATACCATTCAGGTATTTCAAAGACTTTAAACAATTCCGTCATGAAGAGCCTAAAGGAAAATGGCCACTCAGAAATGGTGCCAAGCTGCTCTCCACATATGACGATGATGCAGAACTAATGTCATGTACAAGGCTCTCAGCAGAGCCCAGCACCCAGATGACAACAGCTGCGCTGCACAAGCCATCCAGCGATGTGCCAAGCACACCAGAAGACAAAGGGAATCACAGAGACCTGCCACCACTGTGTGATGTTTATAACTGTCAATGCCTGCAGACCAAGGATCCCACGCACACAAACCCATGTGCTCATAGACCCAAGAGCGAGGCAAGACACGCCCAGAGCAGGTACCTAGTGGAAAACGACAAGCCTGTCCCACTGCAACACCTTAAGCCGGGCCACCTGACATTACAGCACGAGTGACGGCAATCGGATCAACCCTTGTGTCACAGCAAGTCGCAAGAACTCCCTCTGAAAATTACTAACCTGCATAGACTCAAAGTAGGCTAAGCTCAGTTTCAAACAACACCACTCAGTTTGAAACAGACGAGCATCAACAACTGTTCCAGACAAGCATTGCCATCACAATAAGAACATTTACATGCTATTCGTGGAAAAACAGTGAAAGGCCCAGAAAAAACTGAGGGATTTTGTGGCTGCCTAAGGTTTTCAACAACAAAAAACCCACCCACCCAACCCAAGCATCGCTTCTAAGCCACAAGCAAACCCCTCACGCTGCTACGCCGCCTGCATCACACCCATGCACACTGGCTCCACCTACAAAATAGCTCTGCTAAAGCAGCCTCCACTGCTCCCAAGCAATGCTGACACTTTGCACTGTCCGACCACACTAAGGCACTAAGCCTAAAACAACTCAGTGATGTCACACACATGCCGCATCTAGATGACACATCCTCACATTTGTTCCTGATAACCAAACACCGCCACAGCTCCCAGCTTTCCAGGAACAAAGGGGGGTCATTGCTGATGTATGCCCAAGATGCACCGTGCAGAATACACCAGAGTACCAAAGCCACTACCAATGCAAAAGTGGCGCACTGCCAAGCATGCAGTGACAGAGGACATCAGAATATGCTAAGTTTGATGCCAGCTCGAAACCAGCGGATTTCAAACGACACAGCCTCTCTACGATGCAAAGCAGTCAGTCGACGAGAAACATCTGTGAACGTTTACCACCAGATGGCACCAGAAACGACACCCGTGTCAACTAAGAGACCACCCGTGTCACCACCTACATTGCTCACCAGTACTTCAGTGAAACATGCCCGAGTGCGACACCTGCATCCAAAGAGCGCAGGAAGCCAAAAGCATGCCGCAGCCAGCGAGATTCACAATAGGAACTGTGAACCAGTGTGTCTCGGACATCCAGCCCTGCCACTCACCAGGACCAACTGGAGACTCAGCAGAGTACAGAGAACGGCATCCTTCAGCCTAAAGCAGCCAACGGCCTGCAATGGCAGAGAAAGGAACAGCAGGACTGCGACAAATGGACAACTCACATCCAGCCTGGACAACCAGGAGCTGAGCAGCATCATCTTCTCCTTGGCCCACACCCTCAAGGGCCTCAGACAGGAGGTAAATGAACTGAACCTGCAAGCCTCCGAGTACCAAAATTAACCGACACCCACAAGGACAGCTGAACACGCCTGCTTTTCCAGAACAGAGTTTCTGATGCTAACAAGGAGCTCCTTGAATGAAACTCCACTGAGAAGTACTGAAAGATAAACTTCTGACTCCTTGCCCAACGCAACACCGCATTAGACTTCCTAAAAGGAAAAAGCATCCCATAAGACCAGCCGACACCTCAGGAGCAGCCAGACAATGTTGAATGGAGCAACGGGCCCACAGGCCCAACAGCAAAACCCCTACCAACACCACTCAGACCCGCTCAAGTCAGTGTCGACACCCCCAACATCAGACGCCTGATGACATTTGAGCAAAACAGCGGGATAACAGACACCTGCTGCCCTCCTGCACCCTAACCGGGTCCGTCGGAAACTTCTTTACACTACAAAATCTTTACGACAATTCTCTGCGAACCCTGGAACTACCTGCCCTCTCACAAGTGAGAGTCCAACCAGCGATTCCAGACTGCAGGGACCACAGATACTAGATAACAACCACCTGACACAGACCAACCTGGGTCAGGATGACCAGTGACAGTGCCTCGACACCTGTTGCACAAAGCTCGAGGACCCATACCTTGCCACTGTCTACATTATCACACCTGATAACGTCGACCACGGCACCACAGCCACTCCTTGAAGCACCAACCTCCAGAGAGCCACCTCTCTCTTCCAGCCATGAGTGCCGGGTGCATGCCTGATTGTTCCGCACCTTTGACGTCGCTCGCTGTTGTCTGTTGGACGGACAACAACGTTCGAAAGAGGGGATATGTAGTGCCTGGAGGGCAATCAGACATGAAATAACTAGTTATATTCCTTAAATGACTTCTCCCCCATGATTAACACCTATGTGCTATGAGCCAGACCTTTGTTCACTATCCAACTCATCCCCCCACCATCAAGATAAGACTCTTACAGAAATGCAGATACACTTTCCTTATTCAGACATACAGTCCCACATACAGTTATATAGAAATGTACACATATCAATGTGTTACCTTTTCTTATATCGTTGTTTCTGTTATGTATGTCGGCCTCAAACATTAATCCGCAATAGGTGAATCATTGTGCATGCTAAGACTCACGTTTAGAATCACTCAGTCAACCGAGAAGATTCATAGATCATGTTTGGTGTCTATGAGCAGCATTTATTATTCCCTAAATGTTAATGTTTGTGGCATCTTAATAACTCCTTGCTTTATATGTATTATTGAACTTTTGAAAGTTTTGTGGCCAAACAACCAATCAGCTTCCACATGCGAAACCCCATTGTGAGAGACAAAGACTTTCAATCTTCCCTCCAAAACTCAGATCAACCGGATTGGACAAGGTCCAACTGTGGGCGTGAACGACCTACAGGTTTATAAACCTCCCCTCATCTCTCTCTCGCTTGCTCTTGCCTTCGGGACACAAAGACACGTCACCCGCACCTCCCCCCAGATCCATGGGGGGGGGGGGTCTCACCTAGCGGAGGAGATGATGAGGCCTGCAATACTGGAAAGGACTTTCTGAACTGAACACAAACGGAACAATGCACAACAACAACAAGCTTGCAAGTATCCGTCCTTTCTACAAACGTAGATAGCTGCGTTTAAGGCGTTTTATAAAAGAAACGATTTCAGGATGTTCAGAACCGTTTCATTCCTGTCCCTTTGCAAACTCACTTTCTCTCTCTCTCTCTCTCTTACTCTCTCTCTCTCTCTCTCTCTCTCTCTCTTACTCTCTCTCTCGCGCGCGTTCTCTGTCTATTTGTGTTTTATGTACGTTTGTCTATGTGCGATCGTTTGTAAGTAGAATAGTTTAATAAACAACCATATATTCACATATAATGATTCTCTGTGCTGAATGCTTACATTACAAAGTCACTTAAACTGTTTCGATCTCATATTGCTACCTTAAGCCCTATTCTGTTCAATTGTTTTAACTCCGTTCTGGTTAGTAGAAATGCGTTGCCGTGACGACGGGCCAACGTCAGAGTAATGGGTATCGCTGAATAATTTGCTGGACAAAGAAACCAGTCGATATCGTTATTACTGTTACTGATCAGAAACTGGAAACTGCGTATATTTAATGACGATTATTATACACGATTTCCTGTGAGTTAAACTACTTTCCCTGACTGAAATGTATGTTTTAAATAACTCATTTCATCCTATTCATTGGTCGTAAGACCTGGTGGAGTTTGCAGTGTATATGTGATGAGAGGAACAGTCTCATGCATATACACACATATATTGATCATCTTAAATTCTTTGAGCTAACCAAAATTCTCTACAGTTCATTTGGAACTTTTTCAGTTGACAGAAAAAAACCCAGATGAATGCAAGTATGATGCTACTACAGAAGTTAAGCAGGCAAGTAAAATTGCATAATAATGTATTTTAAGGCAATGACATTTGCCAAATGCTTATGAAGACAAATACAAACATTGCATAACAAGAGATATCATGGATCAGTTTTATGACATGGGACAAACTTAAAAGTATGTCCTTTCCTATTATCAGTGAGGTATATACTTCTACTACATTATAATATTCTAAATAGACTTCAAAGCAAAGTACCCCCTAGATAAATATTGTTTTACCTGACTGTCCACCACCAGGTTCCTCACACATCCCACAAATCCTTTGTAATGGGGGTGTGTCCTACGGAGTGAGTGTGTCTCTTTAACCCCACCCAGCTGGAGAGGCTGGTAGACATCCAAAAACCTGAAGATAAATAAACACATGTAGAATTTAGTTTACATCACAGCCAGGAACTATGATTTGCTACTTAGTATTTAAGTCAAAGCAGGTGGGATTCTAGAGAGCATTTTATTGAACAAACATTTGTATATGCCTGGGTAAATAATAAGTAAAGAAAGAATAAGACCATTGTTCATCTTTGGAACACAAATTAAGATGTTATGAAGTAATGTTATGAAGCTACGAGAGTACTTTTGTGCACAAAGAAAACAAAAATAACAACTTTAGCTTCACAAAAACACAAAAAAACCGTGTTCGGTAATCAGCCTTCGGCCCAGTGTTTAATTTTATTCGGCTTTGGCCAAGAATTTTAATTTCATTGCATCCTTAAAAAATATCTTAATTTGTGTTCCGAAGATGAAAAAAGGTTTGGAACAACATGAGGGTGAGTAATTAATGACCGAATTTTCACTTTTAAAATCAAATTTTACCTTTCACTGCCTGGCGTCTCTCCAGATGCCTTGCACACTGACTGATCAGTCTCAAACATCTCAACTCCCAGACCTTCCACCTCGTTCACCGTGACACCAGAGCAGTGGTCCAGAATCATCTGCACAGTCTATACAAAACACACACATACACACAACGATTTGTCTTCAAGGCAAAGTATTACACCATCTGGGAGCACGAGAGGTCACGTTTCATAATGGAATATTTTAGACCCAAATCCCAGAGGGCGATAAAGCTCACAATCTGTCTAACCCAGTGTGAACCTCAGAGCTATGTGATGATCTGGAGTCTCTGACAGCTTCATGTCTCAATGAAATTGAGGTGAGGTTGAGAACATTATAAAGTCAAACAAAAATTCCTCCGGGAATGGCAAATGCCCAGTGTCTTATCCTGGTCACGTGACCTCCATTTTAATCAATGCTTGTACCTTGCCGTCGCTGATGATGTCGAGGTGATGCCAGCGGCGGTCCGTGACAGTGGCTCTTGTGGACAGCTGCAGTGTTAGAGTCCCCGAACCGTGATTTACACTCAGCACAGGAACTCCATTTTTCAGTTCTAATGAAACAAACAGAATCATGGAATTTCATTAAAAAACACAGAACTGTATTGATGTGAGTGCCACTTAACATTTTCATGGAAACTGTTAATTAACACCAAAAAAAGACAGTTCTGGACCTAAAGACATGTAACTTGTCTTGTTTGTGCTATGAACATGAATGTCACCCCAAATCATGCTGCTTGTTATTTATCTGATTTTTTCCCAGAGGAACATAAAAAGGCAAAACAGTCACACAGATTTGACCCCAGGCTCTTTGATCCCACTAGTACACTTCACCTTTAACAAGTTCTCAAACTCATCATAGCAAAGCCTATGACACCGTTACCGCAAACATGTGTGACATGAAAATCTAATGCTGTTTTTATGCCCCCTAAGATTGGTTTTGACCCCCAGCAGCAAAAAATGCTTATTCGTAATCAATTTGTGGTCAGTTTGAAATTGCTGTCACTGCAGTGGAGGGTTTTGGCCCCAGTTCAATAAAAACATGTACCAAACTGATGATGTAAGCTTATGCAAGGCCACGAGAGGGTCGTTTCCTGAGATCATACGACCAGTTGCACAATACAGTATTGGACAGGTGGCACAGAATCTGAATACGTGACCTTCACTGTTGACTTGGGGTCAAGATCAATGCTGACCCAAAGCCCATTCACACCACTGCTGACCACACACATTTACAAACATCTATAATTAATGGCTCACTTCAGATTGTGCATGTTGCCATTAATCGATTTTAGTCACACAATTAATTGGTAGAGGAAATTAATGTCATGCAGTGTAACAAGAGAATCTTAAATTATGATGGTACTATGACGGATGTTTTCTCCATTATTGAGATTGTTTTAAAAGCTTTGTTCAGGTTTTCCCCATCTAAACAGTAAATTTTCACATATGTGACCCTGGACCTTAAGTAGCATGGGTATATTTGTAGCAATAGCCAAAAATATAGAATATATTGTTCTTTTATGGCAAAAATCATTAGGATATTAAGTAAAGTTTGTGTTTGTAAATTTTCACCGTAAAAATATCAAAACTTAATTTGTGATTAGTAAAATGCATTGCTAAGAACTTCATTTGGACAACTTTAAAGGTGATTTTCTCAGTATTTAGATTGTTTTTACACCCTTAGATTTCATATTTTCAAATAGTTTTCTCTCAACCAAATATTGTCCTATCCTAAAAACCATAGCTTTCAGATGATGTATATATCTCAATTTAAAACATTTACCCTTGTGACTGGTTTTGTGGTCAACTATTGTTTTCTCCCTGTCATTCGGATGTGGTGCATATGGTATTGTTAACTAATATTAAATTAATTATAATTTTTGTTTTAATGTGGGGGGGGGGGTAATTTTAATAAATCTGAAATAAAATAAAATATATATTAAATTAAATTAATTTAGATTAAAATTGTACTTAAAATGAGACTTAAAATTGAACTTAAAATGAGAAATGTTGCCTTGGGAACTAACTGAAATAAGTTTAAGTACTAAAATTTCCTGAAAGTATTTCAAATTAAATATGAATTACAAATCAATTGCATTTATAACAAATTATTAAAACAAATATACAAAAATATATATACCCAGTGCAATGAAGTCCTCTTTTTCACCAGGCTGAGGTGTTCCCATTGGGCCATTGTAGAATAGCAGACCATTGCTTGCCTCTGTGATGAACTCCAGAGAGATGTGGCTCTGGAAGCAAGGCCTTATGGGAGTGAACCATGCATAACCATTGCCCAGGAAGCTGTGCTTGGTTTGCTGACATTCTGGTCCATCAAACATAGGGGGACATTTACACCTGCAACAGATCAGCCATTATGTCACCACAAGTATAACTGCATTATATGAATAAACAACATTTATTCTGTCATAAAGAAAAAAAGCAATTATTAACAAGATTTAAAGGGACAGTTCACCCAAAAATGAAAATTCTGTCATTAATTACTCACCCTCATGCTGTTCCAAACCCGTAAGACCTTCGTTCATCTTCAATACACAAATTAAGATATTTTTAAATAAAAATACGAGAGCTTTCTGACCCTGGATAGACAGCAATGTAATTACCATGTTCAAGAGCCAGAAAGGTAGTAAGGACATTGTTAAAATGTCCATGTGACATCAGTGGTTCAACTGTAATTTTTGTCATGATCTGGGCTGTGGGGTTGTCCCTCAGCCACCTGAGGTCGCTGTTTCCCTTTCCCTTGCACTGCACTTCCCTGATTGTAGTACACCTGTCTTTGATTGTCACTCGTGTCTTCCACAGCTGTTCACTATTATCACAGTCTTTATAATCCCCACTTTCCCCCCACGCTGGGGTGTCTGCATTGTCTTAAGTTCTGTCGTGTAGTCTGTGTTTCTGAATCCCTGGCCTTCGATCGTGTTCTTGGTTTTGTTTATTTTTGTGTTTTAGTTGAGTAGTTTGTGCTGTGTTGGCCTTTTGTTCTGTTTATTTGTGTTTATTTAATTAAAACTTCACTCACCTGCATCTGGACCCAGACCCCTTCTTACTTAACGTGACAATTTTATGACGCTACTTTATTCAACAATTTCTAACTTTCCACATCAGTCTCTGCTGCAAGTTCACAAGAGTACCTTACTACCTTTCTGGCCCATTAACACGGTAATTACATTGTTGTATATGCAGGGTTAGAAAGCTCTCGCATTTCATCAAAAATATCTTAATTTGTGCTCTGATGATGAACAAAGGTCTTACGGGTTTGTAACGAAATGGGGTGAGTAATTAATGACAGAATTTTCATTTTTGGTTTAACTATCCCTTTAGAACGTGAGATTGTTTTACCTGTAGCCGAGTTCACTATCCACACAGGTGCCTCCGTTCAGGCAAGGGTTTTGTGAGTATAAAGAGCAGTGCAGGTGAACGCCCTCTCGAGCGAGGCAGCCACACTGAGCACTTGCTTTGGCTGAAATGGACACTAGAGAGACGTTTCCATTGTTTAGTGTTTTAGGGGTGTCACTGAATGTCACTTTGCTAGAGCAACCCCCTGTCTGACCGCAGGCTGCATAGGTGCACTCGTCCACCCCCACCTGAAGTATGGTCACACCCAACGCAGACTCCAACTGAAAGAGAAGAACAAATTCTTTCTTAATTACTTGTTGAATTTTCCCCCCATTTAAAGGGATAGTTCAGCCAAAACAAAAAAATCTGTTATTAATTACTCACCCTCATGATGTTTTAAATCTGTAAGACCTTCATCTTGTTCATCTTCAGAACACAACTTAAGATATTTCTGCTAAAATCCAAGAGCTTTCTGACCCTGTATAGACAGCAACGCAACTGACACGTTCAAGGCCTAGAAAGGTAGTAAGGACATTGATAAAATGGTTCAATCTTAATTTTATGAAACTACGAGAATACTTTTTGTGCACAAAGAAAATAAAAATTACGACTTTATTTAACAATTTCTTCTCTTGCAGGGTCAGAAAGCTTTTGGATTTCATCAAATATATCTTAATTTGTGTTCCGAAGATGAACGAAGGTCTTACGGGTTTGGAATGACATAAAGGTGAGTAATTAATGACAGAATTTTCATTTTTGGAGAACTATATCTTTAGCATTTTAATCCAAATCCATTATTATCCAAAACAATCTACAAGAGGAACAATGCAACACAAGTGATTCACCATAATCATTTCTGTACATGTGCTGTTAGTATGAGTGTTTGTTTGTTCTGGACTCAAGGGCAGTCCATCACATCAGTCAGCAGCGGCTCTAAAAATGTCAGAGCAGCTTCCTGTGTAGTGCATCAACATCATCTCGGTGAGAGCATTAGCACCACGCTGGGCTGTGAAGAGCGCCCACTCTACACCTGATTTATAGACTGGTGGATGCTGCACAGGGAGCAACATGTTCTTTCTATCCTTTCCTCCCTCACTCCCTTTCAGGAATCCTGCTCGGCTCCCTGGCCCAAAGCGACAGCCCACCATCTCATACCTTACATGGAAATGAAATATTTATTGACCCGTGTCTCTGAGTGCAGGTGTGAGACGCGTGTAAATGTGAACGGCTTCATAGACTCCATGTCTGTGCCTATGTGAGAAACACAGGAGACGTGGATTGGTGTAAAAGTGTGAGTTTTTGTGCACTTGTCTTTGTCACCTTAGCTTTGTGCATGGCCACGTAGCCGTGGAGTTTCTCTGGCTTGTAGTAGGGTGAGCCATGGGCGGCAAACCACACGCTGAGGTGATGCTGAGCTGGCTGGCTGCCACTGGCCAGGGTGAAGATGTCAACATTCTCCATATCAGTCTGGAAGAGCTCGGACAAGAGGCGGCGGAGACGCATGTATCGGCTCTCCTCATTCGCTGATGCTCGGAAAAACTCATTTGCAGTCAGGTCTGTGCACAACAAACACACACATATAAAGAACTTGCAATCAATGTAAAACCCAAGCATATTTAATAATGTAATCATCTCTTTGATCCTATTTTGCAGGACTTTTTTTTCACGCTATTCCCGCTATCCTAAGACTTCTATGCAAATGGCCTCTTCGCATGTGAAATGAGTAAGAGCATTTACTCAGGCTGCAAACGGCATTATGCTCATTTATCAATATCAGCCTGGATTACATATGACAGGTTTACAAAATCTGCATTGAAATGTGAAATGTGCACAACTTTTAAGGTCAAACAAATTGATTGGACTTAAAATCAGCCACTTTTTTCTAATCAGATACATGGATGCAAAAGTTGTGTATTTTTAAATGCATTTGGGTTTCATTCTGAGCTTATGCACCTCAGTTTTTGAGTGATAATGCTTGTTTGAATCACTTGTCGCATGTGCTTACCAGGTTTTGTGAAGTTTCGAAGTTGTGAGTTTTCGTTTAGGCTTTATGGGCTTTTGGGCAGTTTTGGACAATTATTAACCTAGAGAGTCCAAAGGAACTAGGACTAGTTCGCAAAAGTAGTCTTTTTTTTACAATTTCTCAATCATTTAACAAATGGTTTGATTGACACCAGTGGTTCTACAGGCAAAGTTTTTTTGGAATGAGTAGGTCTATCTTATGATATGAATATCATGCATATGTGTAAAAAACCACATAATGTAGAATTGTTTATGTAGAATTCTAAGCTCTGCGACTTCTTTCACCTGACCTCAGATTTAGCTCTAAAATACGCATTTTGGACAATTATTGACCAAAGAAAATTTCGGGTGACAGACAAAATCGAGGCATGTGTTTTGTCCGACATGAGCCAAAGATTCTGATGACATAAGACACTTGAGTCTGCAACAAACAGTTTAGGAGTTATGAGTGATTTCGTACTTTGGATCGCTGTAGCGCCCCCATTAGGCCGATTGAGGAGAGCCTTGGTAACATTGTAGTTTTAATTCTCTACAACTTACGGTTTGTTCTGCGTGATCAGTTTTACATGGAAATTGCTGATCCATGGCCATTCTAACAATTACTATAGGGTTTCAGCACTATGCGATTGAAACCCTAATTACAAAACCCAATGGCTAAGTGAAAGAAAACAAATTGATAAAAATACTGGATCTAACATTTGGTAATAATACAGCTTAAGAGATTTACAAGCAATTTTCTGTTGGCCATTCAGTTTTGACTAGGAACACCACAAGTGTTACAAGTATGGAGAAAAATCTTTAAAAAATACAAAAATTATTTAATTTTTGAGGAGAAGTCGTTATACCATGTGTGAATCAAGTCGATATGTTTTGGACCAATGCAGTAATATTAACGAGCATTTTTGGGAAAAAGAAAATGAGGGTTAAACATAACGATGTAAGCATATGTTAAGATTTCAGTTTTGGTTTTTAGTTTTTTTTTTGAAAGAAAGAATCACTCACTGCCCAGTCTGATGGACCCAGCATTCTTCAGCGCCTCCTCCTCCAGCTCCATCACCATGACCTCAGCCGATGAGGTGACGTCGGGCCAGCTCTTATCTGCCACCCTCACCTGCAGGCTATAGAATCCAGCTGGTGTTCCCTCTCGGATGCTCAGCTGACCGGTGTTCTGGTTCAGGCTGAATTGCCTGTGTGGGTTCATGTTTAGTGGGGCAAAAAGATGAGAATTAATGCATGACTCAAGAATCAACTAGTGTATTTATGATCATCTCAATTTACCACCTTTAAATACTAATATAATTAACAGAATTAAACAGACAATTCTTAATTTACTCATGTAGTAAATAAAGATGTTTAAGAGAAAGTGTGGTATAGCAATTAGAATATATTGTACAAATATGGATGAATGACTGTTATAATCCTTTTTTGTGTTTGTTAGAGTTTAACAGCATCTGTACTCCTTCACTTTTTAGACAAAGGAAGGAAAGGAAGGAAAGGGGGTGAGTGAGGCCAAGTATGGTGACCCATACAAGGAATTTGTGCTCTGCATTTAACCCATCCAAGTGCACACACACAGTAGTGAACACACACACACCGTGAACACACACCCGGAGCAGTGGGCAGCCATTGCTGCGGCGCCCGGGGAGCAGTTGGGGGATCGGTGCCTTGCTCAAGGGACTCACCTCAGTCGTGGTATTGAGGGTGGAGAGAGTGCTGTACATTCACTCCCCCCACCTACAATCCCTGCCGGACCTGAGACTCGAACCTGCAACCTTTGGGTTACAAGTCCGAATCTCTAACCATTAGGCCACGGCTGCCCCCGACAGCCAAAAGACAGCGACGTCAACGTTCTGTCTAACATCTCTGTGTTTGATGGAAAAAGAAAGTCATGTTGGTTTGGACCAGCATGAGGCTGACAAAATTGTGTCAGAATTTCCATTTTTGGGTGAAGTATCCTTTTAAACTTAGACAAATAGTAACTGGGGATTCATTCCAAGGTTCATTCCTGGATCATCACACATGAGAGAGCAGCACTGATGCTGTAAGATGACTCAAGCTGTATTTTTAATGGCAGTGTGTATATCAGTGAAAGCACTTATGTCAACTCCTGTCTCCATCTCCAGATGTGATGACCATGACAGGGACACTTCTGCTGTTCTGTATAAGAGATTCCAGGAACAGCTGGGCCACACCAATCTCTTTTCCTTGCTCTCTCTTACTATGGATACGCTCTCTGTCTAGGTCACAGTTGTATTATCCCTCCTCTGTTTTTTTAAGTGTGGTTAAATGCAACTTTTTCTTGCTTTAAAGCATAAACCATCACTAAATTGCATTAAATTTGTTTAAAATTAGAAAATATTTTTAGGGTCAGTATGATTAAAAAAAAACTTTTAATCAGCAAGGATGCATTCAATTGATCAGCTGTCACAGTAAAGACTTTTTGTTACACATAAAATAATTGCTGTTCTTTTGAACTTTCTATTCATCAAAAATCCTGAAAAAATAATACAGCTTCCACAAAAAAATGCATCTCTGACCGTATCTACTATCCTGAATTTGCATTTTCTCACATAAACTAACACATATAGTAATGCAAGAGTCTATTCTTGACCACTGGGAGGAAAGGTTTTTGGTCATTTTTTGTACAGTTTTGCACAAGCTGAAAAATAATTAAAAAATAAGACGACTGCAGACTTGCAATGTCAATGGCTGTTGCTCATGTCTCTCTTGGACCCAGATTTCAAAATGTAATGTGAGTGTGAGTGACGAGCTTCTGTCTTGTAACGTGAGCTAAGAGGACAAGGACACAAAATGAAAATGACACGTCTATTAAAGCAACACTGGTTTATGGCTCTTAATACGGCGTTTGCTATGAAGCTATGTTTGGCCCTGTGACTTCGAACATTGTACAGCAAGGTCGCAAAACTCACAGTAGTCACTGTTCAAATTAAATTCAATCATGTTCATATAACAGGAATAGAGTTCCACCTCGATGGTAACCTTCAGCTCCGGTGCCAAATTAGGTACTTAACTGTCAAGTAAGCAAATGAAAAACTGCTTGGATCGAAGCTACGCTCTTGGAGCCAAGAGATGTGTCACACTAGCTAGCATCAAACTGCTAATGTATTAATGTGTTAATTATCCAAATTAATGAGAGCAGATCCTCCACAACACACCGTCGGGCACAGCTTTGGATGGAAGTTGAAATAGACTGTGATTGAACTCGAGACTAAACTGATTGAGTTGGCAGTGGTTTGTAGAGTGTTAGCATAATCGCTTTGCTTAAAGGTGCCATCGTTGGCATGAGCCTCTGAGTCTGGTTTGGACAAAGACCATCACACTTAGATGCAGCTCATTAGAGAGAACCTCCAGCCAACGTAATCTTTCTTATCAGTTACTAGGAGAGAATCCGTGTATCACTTCAGAGTGAATTTTGAAATTAAAAAGGCGAGTGACAGGCGAGATGTCAGTAAGCTAATACGCTGTGCTCCGCACGCTCTCATCCTTTATCCTCCCCTCACTTTTGTTCTTTTTTTCTTCTCATGTAAGTGTCACTTGACACAGTAGAGTTTGAATCAAACTTCAATAGAAGATCAAAGCACCTGGGGGGTTTGCCTTGGAACTTGTAAACCTTCTCGCTCCAGTCATCAAGGTCAGGGGATTGAACCTGTCCAAGCACCGTCGTGGGGAGTGTACCTGGGGAAAATACATAATGAGGTTAGAGAAAAGCTACCTCCATCCAGGCTGTGCGATACCTGGGGCGATGCGCGTGTGTGGGTGGGCGGAGGAGACATATCTTTAAAAAGATAAGCAAAAAGCAGAGCATCTCATTGGCGCATATGGACCCACTTAAACAGCACAGTGGGGGGGATGCAATGCTATTAGCATGCAACATTGCCATTTCTCCAAAAGGCAAAATGAAATGCTGTAATCCTGTTAGTCATGAAATCAACATCCTTTAAAATGGTTCCTGCTTATGTGCCTCTTAAACCTGGGATTTAAGTAAATTGTTAGCATCATGCCATGTTTGAGCTATGACGAATTCTTATTAGAAGCCTAATGCATTTCCATCAGAGAAAAGAGAAAAATGCTAAAAATATATCATGTAATGCTATATTTCTTTCCTAAAATGTGATGCATTAAGAAGACTAAAAAACTGTGTTTTGGCCATGTACCATTGCAGTACCTAAGTTTCTCTTTCACATTTACCATTAAATATTTTTAAAGTACCTTAAAGGCATAGTTGACTCAAAAATGAAAATTCTGTCATTAATTATTCAACCTCATGTCGTTCCAAACCTTAGTTAATCTTCGGAACACAAATTAAGATGTTTTTGATGAAATCCAAAAGCTTCCTGATCCATAGACAGCAATACAACTGATACGTTCAAGGCCCAGAAAGTTAATAAGGACATTGTTAAAATAGTCCAAAGTCGTTGCTTTTGTTTTCTTTGCACACAAAAAGTATTCTCATATCTTAATAATATTACAGTTGATTGCCACATTTTATTGGATGTCTTGACTACTTTTCTGGGCCTTGAACGTGGTACTTGCGTTACTGTCTAAGCAGAGTCAGAAAGCTCTTGGATTTTATCAAAAATTTCATAATTTGTGTTTTGAAAAAGAACAGAGGTCTTACAGATTTGGAACGACATGAGGGTGAAAAATTAATGACAGAATTTTCATTTTTGGATGAACTACCCCTTTAAAATAATCCCATGGTACTTTGGAAGTGAAGCATGGTACTACCATGGTATTCTGGACATGTAGCAGGGCAATACCATAGTCTACGCATTTACCATTGCAGTACCATGGTGCATTTTGAAGTACCTTGGAGTACAAAAAGTACTACAGAATTTTGGACAAGCAGAAAGGTAGTATCATGGTATTCTTGGAAGTACTTTGGAGTACCATAAAAATACCATGAAATACAGTCAAACCAAAAATTATTCAGACACCAGATATAATTTTTGAAATATTTTTACGAGTGGGTGCAGGGCACTGTAGTTCATTTATGTAAGTGTGGATAGTAAAAGTAAACTGTGACATATTATACCTAAAAATTATTCATAACAGTGGACTACCAGTAAAACTGAAAAACAATTGGGACCAAAAATTATTTAGATACTTTGACCTGACCATGTTTTGCTTAAGTGTTTTTTTTCTTAAATTGCTAATGTGACCTTTTTACAACACAGACTGAAGAAAATTAAGCATTGCTTGGTAATTGGTCAACAAATTATTGATCGTTGTGTAAATATTGTCATACTAACTGTTGTCTGAATTTTTGATTGTAGTCCATTACATACCTTTCTATCAAAGTTATCTGACATTATCAAGATGAATTTGTTCTGACACAGTTTAACTCTGAGTTCTTGTCATATTTTATTACCATTTTCTAAACTATAGCGAATAAACTGTGATAATGTGAGAAATACTGAAGGTGTCAAATTTTGGTTTGACTGTATATCAAAGTAAGATTATTATTTATTATTATATATTATTATTATTTAAGATTAAGACATTTCTCTGAAACATACCCTGTAAGTTGTATACTATGAATTCGCTGTGTCCAGGAGCATGAGGATGGTCATTTTTATCTCCAATTATGACGGTGAGTGTACTGGTGGAGCTCATTGGTGGTGAGCCGCTGTCAATCATCAGGATGGGAAGAAGATACTGCTTCTGCTGTTCCCGGTCAAAGCTGCGGAGAGCGGTTATCATGGCACTGCCATTCCGCAGATCAGTCAAGTTGAAATTAGTAACATCAGAAGTCAGCATCAGCAGACGAATGGAAAAAGGCCCTCCGTTAGATGATGTGTCCCTGTCAATGACATGCAACAGAACGGATGTGTCGTTCATGTGAACGACCTGTGGTGCAATAGTGTTCTCCCACACAATGGGCCGATATAAAGCTTCAAACTCTGGACCATTGTCATTGACATCTTGTACGGTCACTAGCACAATGGCAGAGCCGGTCAGAGCAGGGCTGCCCATGTCTGTGGCCAGGATCATAAGCCTATGTTGAGACACCTTCTCTCTGTCCAGAGAGTCAGCTACCACAACCCAACCACTCTTATCCACAAGAAACTGCTGAAAGGGGTCGGATTCTGTGGCGATGCTGTATGTGAACCTCCCGTTTTGACCAGAGTCTAGATCCACGGCTGTCACCTGTGCGACAATGGTGCCTACAGGAACATCCTCGAACATTGATCCCGCCTCGTAGAACTGCGGGAAGAACACTGGAGCGTGGTCATTGGAATCTTCCACCTGAATGATGCAATAGGCCAGGCTAAAGAAGTCAGCATCCTCTACTTTGACAGTCAAGTTGAATGTGCGCTCATGTGGCTTTTCAAAGTCGATCTTCTTCTTTAGTCTCACAATGCCACGACGGTTCACCTTGTCAGTCTCAATGAAGAATTTGCGGTCTTCGTCTCCACCAATGATGCTGAACGTCATGACTGAATTTTCACCTTCATCACCATCTGTGGCAGCCACTACTACGACCTCACTGTTGATGTCCAAGTTTTCTGGCATTGAGGCCATGTAGACTCTTTGGGTGAACACTGGAGGATGGTCATTGACATCGGAAACTACAATGGTGGCTGTTCCTGTGCCTGAAAGTCCTCCTCCATCTCGAGCTTCCACCACAACGAGATATCGGTCCACCACTTCCCTGTCCAAAGAGCGCAGAACAGTATAGATAGTGCCGGTGGCTGGGTTGATGGAGAAGAGGTTGAGATTGATCTCATTGCGCACATTCTGCACAATCCTGTAAGTAAGGATAGCGTTCTTCCCAGCTTTTGGATCGTCTAAATCGGTGGCTCGCATCTCCATTATGGACGTGTCCGCTGGGGAGTTTTCAGGCACGTGACCCAAAAAGCAGTTGTCTGTTGCACACATGAAGACAGGTGCGTTGTCATTGATATCCTGAACTTCGACTAGAACATCAGCAAACCCGGTAAGACCTGCCCCGTTCTCATCAGTGGCAAGTACCAGGAATTGCCAGGCTGAGCGAACCTCGCGATCTAAACGACGTTGGGCGAAGATCCTACCGTTCATCTCATCTATGGTGAATTCACTACCAGCTCCCTGTCCGTGTAGAGAATACCGCACCGCACGCTGGTCCGCCTCCTGATCTGGATCCGTGGCTGAGACCTGTATGAAGAACAGATGGGAATAAACAGGCATGCATATTATAATTCAGCACACTTGTCAGAGAACATATGAGGCAATTAAAAGTTAATAGTCACAGCAAAGGAATGCCGATAGTTCTCTCCACCTCTTTTCCGGTATGTTTATGCGAAGCCTTTGAAGTCTGTTTTTTACACTGACAGCACAATAGACAGCAATATTGAGACACGCTAGCAGAGAATGACAACCGTGGCAGGGTGTGTCAAAATATTTATTTCAAATAGGCTTTGGTTTTTCTTTCTAAGCTTTAAACTACAAAAACTGGAACAAATGTACAGCACATGTACAAGACACTCACAAAGTGTTTTAACCCCTTACCTCTAGCACAAGGACGGGAAACTCTGTAAGCTCCTCCATGACGCTGGCATGGTACTCGGTCTGAGTGAAAAGGGGTGCCTCATCATTCTGGTTGATGACGTTAATGACAACCATTGTCTGGTTTTCCCATTTTCCATCCGAGGCGACCAGCCGTAACTCGTAGCGCTGCACCTGCTCGTAGTCAAGCCGCTGGGCGATGAAGATCGTGCCAACCTCTGGCTCCACATCGAACGTGCCCATGGTGTTCCCGGAGGTAATCTGGTACCGCAGTTTGGCATTGGCACCTGTTTGGGGGGTTTGGGAAGCGTTAGCATTCTAGGAAGTGTTAAGCTTGGCTGAGCTGGATAAAAAGAGAATGTCAGCATTAATCTGTGCTCATTTGATGAGGATTACATAAAGGACAAGAAAGCTCTAATGCACACAGGCATGATATGATTGTGCTTAAATATGGAAATCAACATTACATGTGACTGTTTTGTACATATTTTACACTTCTCTATGCAGATGTAGATCTGTGGTTGAAAATCTCATTTCAAACAATTGTCATAGTCTATCTTTCACACTTTTTCTGCTTCCCAGCTTGACCCCAAATGGCTTTATCCACCCATGGTACATTGCAGTGGGGAAAGACTCTAGTTTCGCGCCAGCTCTGTTTACCAGTCCGGATCAGATTCTATGAGACAAACACCATCTGGGCGTGATGTGTGAGGATTTCATTAGAACGTGTCGTGCTCACCCTGGCTACGGCCATCATGGTTGTGAAGTGTGATGTGCTGTGACACTTGCTGAGGGGAGCTCCAGTGATTTTGCCAAAAGCAAGCTTCCTTAATGACTAGCCGGGCCATATGGCGGCCCTCCCCACAGCACCACCACAGGCCAAGCAGGTTAAACCTAACCACTGTGATCTATAGAATGGTCACTGGTGATGAAAGACAGCTGAAAGTCTAGGAGACCTTGTGCTCATTCAGCTGTTGAAGAAAGTTTGCCATGTTTTACATATTCCATCTTTGAAATCAGTCTGGAGTTTAATGAACAGCTCAGAGAGGGCACTGCTAATCAGCTTTAGGAAACACTTAACAGGACCATAAAATTCCTTCTCTCCTGCAAATCAGCTCCTAATTATTCCTATTCCCCATTTTCATCCCCAGCGTAATAAGAAATATTGCATTTTAATGGCGATCTCATTCATTGTGCCTTTCAAAGCAGGAAGGGGACAGAGGGACATCAAGCTTCGATTTGCATTCCCCTTCATGACAGTTGTGAGATATTAGCTGTCGCTCGGCTCCGGACCGTCCATCCAGCCGTGGCAGGTCACGTCACCCTTCTCACCTCCACGACGGCGCGGGCGTCTCGTCATTAATGAGCTATCAGACACCTGCACGTCTCCATCCCGCAGCCCCTGTCTCTTTCGCTTCAGTCTGCTTGTTGACACGGCTCCACGCCACACATAATTTGTCATGCATATGTAACAGGTGAAGCCGCATCGCCGTGAGAGACATCGCGCTCCCGCCTGTTTGTTTATGTTGACAGATGAGCCGAAGTCGCCATGCCTTGATGGAAATCAGAGCAAGATCAGGTGGAGGAATCGTGTCACCGAGATGTGTGGAGGTGACAGCCTGGAATATTCTACAGGCAGAGGATGAGAAATGAGGGGGTGGGCAGACAGGCAGCCTGCCATGCTACGTTGGACGGATAGGTGATTTGTCCAAGCCTGTCACGCTCAGAGTAACAGGAGCGACTCTATGGCTGACGGAGGAAAGAGCGTCGGACCGAATGTTCCAACAGCAGTAGTCACTCCAAAATATGCAAATTTAACTGACCACCGAGAGTTCGCTAGACTAATTCATAGCTGCTCATGCATTCACAGTTAAGGCGATGTTTTCAGGCAGTTCTTAGATTGTCTGAAGGATACGGGCTCTCTAAAGACATAAATAAATCATTTACTAAACAGCCAAGTTTCATTTCAGAGGTCAAACAATGCATAGCATTAAGGTAAAGTACGCTGTCAGCAATGCTCGTGCACATGCTAATTTTGGCATCTTACATTACAAGGAAAAAAATACAGGCTGTCTTCTGTAAAATGGTGTAATGGCGATAGTTACATCATTGCAAAGTCTGTGCGCTATTGAAATAAACATGAACTCCCTGTAGTTTCAGCTTGCCCTTCAGGGGTTCTGCATACTTTGGTAACAATACCAAAGTATGCTGCTGTGTGGAGCAGTTTGGACAACAAAACTGCATATTGTCCCTCTTTCTGCCTTTTGGAGTTATCTTAAAAAGATTGTTCATCAAAAATTTAATTCTGAATTACTCAACCATTAAACAAGATTATATATATAGTGTATAAATAAATATACAAAGTATATAAATAACTAATTTTTTAAAGAAACATTGTCCAATAGCAGTAAAGTTACAGCAGGAGTCCGCATCTCTCTCGCCTCCCCTGAGCACATTGAGTTTTAACAGACCCGCTAAAGCGTGTGGTGAGTTTGGTGGGGGGTAATTAAGAATGAATGGGGGAAAGTCATGTGAGAGGAGGCAATGCCTCCATCAAGATATGATTGGATATGTCTGGTTATGTTCAGCTGTGATTGGTTTATGAGATGAATCCCGCCTTGAGTGTTCTTTCACATTCACAAATCAGTCCGAATGAACAAATATAATGTTGTTAATGAGAAGATTAGTTTAGAAAAGTAAGTAAACAACTCACACACTAAGATATAACCACTTTGTAACATCCAAAAAGACTTAAAATGGCAAGAAATGTCAACAGGGTCTGTGGGAGTTTTTAATGAGTAATTAGCATGGAGAAATATAACGTATAAATATAAATGCCGTGTCTGTCACCAATATTTACTGAGCTTTGATGACTGATGATTTGAAAAATTCAAAAATAGTTAAAAGTTAACTATTAAAAAGATAAGCTCAACATAAGTTCACAAATAAAATATATGTGACCCTGGACCACAAAACCAGTCTTAAGTAGCACGGTTATTTTTGTAGCAATAGGCAAAAATACATTGTATAGGTCAAAATGATCAAAAATTAAATTTTTCTTTTATGCCAAAAATCATTGGGATATTAAGTAAAGTTCATGTTCCATGAATATATTTTGTGACGCTCTACCATAAATATATGAAAACTTTTGTTATATATGAAAATTTTTGATTAGTAATATGCATTGCTAAGAATTTCATTTGGACAACTTTAATGGCGATTTTCTCAGTATTTAGATTTTTTGCACACTCAAATTGTTGTATCTCGACAAAATATTGTCCCATCTTAACAAACCATACATCAATGAAAATCTTATTTATTCAGATTTCATATGCTATAAAGATGTATAAAGCTGAATTTTAAAAAAAATTACCCTTATGACTAATTTTTTGGTCCAGGGTCATATATTGTTTAAATTGTTACAGCCTTGTAATAAATATGAAATGCTTAAAAACAAAAAAATATTTTTTAACAAATTCAAAATGTTAATAAAACAACAACAGAATCTGTACAATATGTAACCCGTATTAAACATAGTGCATCAATCTCAACTGAGATTGGGAAAATGTTTTAGATATGTTTTGAAGTCATGGAATAAAGCAGACCACTTTTATGGCACTTACGTGGTGCCATATGGAAAAGAGCACTCATAATAAAAAGAAATTCATACATATGACATGAAGTTGAGTAAATGGCAGAATTCTCAGTTTTAGGTGAACTAAAAAAACTTTTTTTTGTTTGAGTGACAGATAATAGATGAATGAATTTGCGCAGCTTGTTTAATACACTTGTTATTTTCTTTCTCATTTAATCTCTGGTTACGCCACCTGAGCCTCTCGAGAGTTTTGTCAAAAATCTACCATTACTCACTACTTTTATCATCTCAGTATTTTTTTCAAAAGTGTGGCGCTGCCTATTCCGTTCCATTTAAAAAATCTCAATGGTTATTTGCCTGGTCCCTCAGATGTCACGCATCTCATGTAAATTTCGACGCAAAATCTTTCACACAAGGGTTTACTTCCATCATTAAAGAAGGCCTGCTACTTATTTAATTCTTTTTCTTGAAGACAACAAAGTAAAACAAATCAAAGAGACAAACATCAAATGGGGTGCTGAAATTGTTACACCCACATTCACCACAGAGATTTGCTAACAAGCTCAGCACAACAAGGAGCGAATTTTCCACCTAGATTTATTTCGCTCAATTTCTTTTTGCAACCCCTCCTCCTCCGTCTCTGTCAAATATATCAGTGGGCTGTCAGATAGAAATCACTGCACAAACAAACAAAACTAAAACAACAAAATCCACAAACTAAAGACAAGTGACAGGACCACCTCAAGAAGATATTTGATACACCTACACACAACGGGGAAAAAATTACCTTCATCTTCATCGTTAGCTGTAACGGTAATGACCACAAAGCCCACTTCTTTGTCTTCCTCCACGCTGATCTCATATACAGGCTGAGAGAAGGCTGGAGCGTTGTCATTAACATCTGTGACAAAAACCCTCACGTAGGCTGTGTCTACAGGGCAGAAGAGGTGTGCATTACTTCCAGATCACATCAATGCATATAGACTCTCAAGAGAAAAGCCCTTCTTTATGGATAATTCTTTTAGAAATCAAACCAAGATGGGACAACAGAACAAAAACAAAGTCATTGTCATTCACTGTATGATGAAATTTAATTAGCATACAAGCTCAAATGTGAATATGTGTATATATTTGCACAACCATTCAAAAGCATTTCCAAGGACAGCCTTCATAGAAATTATTATTTGTGAAAATTGTATTAAACATCCTAATGACTGTTTAATATTAAAACTGCAGTCTGATTATATTATACGCAGTCAATATTACACAGAAATCCCTTGGATGGCATTAGTTCTTCATTAGGCGTGACTCATTGAAGTCTTAATGAATGGAGTTCATCCTGGAGGCTGGTGTGCCCCGCTGTAATTGTTGGAGGGGGAAACAAAGCGACCGAGGGGTTAAGAAGACATGTTTGATGGATCACACCTGTGTTGGGTTGGCCCTGTTGACCGGGTCGCGCCGACTCTGAGCTGTCCTGAGACTGGACCTCGATCAAGTAGGAGCCTTTCTGCTCACGGTCGAAGGTGGCCCGGGTGTGAATGATGCCCGTGTAGGAATTAATGCTAAAGAATTGCGAGTCGCCACTTTGATCCTTCAGAATGATGTAGTTAATCTAGATAGAAAAGAGTGCCAGACAAGATGAATAAAGCACATTGCATTAAGTATTATAAGAATCAACGCAAGGTAGTTTAAGAGTTTTAAAGCCAATTTAATTGGAGAATCAACATCAAGCACCTGCCAACACCAACAGATGCCACAGGGTTAACACAATGATCTGAGAAAAACCTGACGATGTGTGTTTTCATCTGTTTGTGTCTGTCGGTGCAGTGTCAATTGCCATTTAGAGAGAACCATGTAGGAACAAGCTTAGAAGAGTCTTACCATTCCATGAAGCCCAGAGTCCAGGTCAGTTGCTGAGACCTGAGCAACTGATGTGCCAATCTCCGCACCCTCTGGGACCGTCGCCTCATACGTGGATGACATAAAAAAGGGAACATTGTCGTTCACATCTGAGAAAAGAGTGAAAGCAATAGGTATGGGTTAAATATAATTCTCGTTATAATTCTCATTTTTACAAAATGATATTGATCCTTACATCCCGAGAATCGATTAGACTAGCCTGTTTTTAGTGAATGAACGGAATATTGTAAGGCGCCTTCCATCCAATAAAAAGCTTTGTGCTTTGTTACTTTTGATAACAAAGTCTCATATTGCAAATCATGTCCATTTTATTACAATATTCAAACAATAAATACTGTTTTGGCACTGTATTAATGTGGAGTGACAGGTTGCTGTAGTATCTCAGCGGCAGTGCGAAGTGCACATGAACTGATCAACTCCTCCGCTTTAATACCGGTTATGGCATGAAATAAACATGAATGAACATCTGAATGTATGTTAAAGAAAGAGTACAACCTCTCGAAATCCGTATCCTGTGTCATGTAATCGCTCAATTAGTGTTTTTAACCACGCAAAGACGTCAATATAACAGCCTGTCGAATAACACCACATTTACCTCAGAAAAAGCATATTCAGTGACCATAAATATGTTAGTCAGCTAAAAAACTCTAGAAAGAAGAATTTTGCTTAATATATATCATAATGTAAAAAAACTTGCTTTTAACCAAAATCAGCTCTTTTCACAGCAACCTGTTTTGTTAAATGTCTCTTTAAATGCTAATGAGCTCTGCTCACTCCACCCATCTCTTCTTTAGGTTGATGCGCTGTCCTGTTTACTTTAGCTGCATTTAGCTGCATTCCCTTCAAAAACAAAATTGATCCACTGCATCTTCAGCAGCTCGGATGTCGGGAGTAAATGATGACTACTATGTTCAGTTCTACATCCAACAACAGAAAACTTCAATCGCTTAGGAGTCATTCTTGTCTACGTCCCTGCTCCGGCGTCGAAACAATTGCATGGGAGCGGCCTTGGTCTGTCTGACACAGCCAAGGATCAGAGAACGGCTTGATTGAAAAAGGGGATATTATTTATAGGGATTAAAAATATACCACTGGGTGGATTTTCATCTTTATAGGGTGGTTGTGTACACACACTGCCAACACACATTTATGTTCATACAACATGTAAAAGTGCATGGATTTTGCATCTGATGACCTTTTTAAAATAGTTTTACTTCAAAAATATGCTTTTGCAGTCTTCTTTTAAAAAATACTTCCCACTTGGTTTAATATTTTATCTATTTTTTATATTCAATGGCATTTTTAAGTCACTTTTGAGGTCATTTTTTGGTCTTTTCATCTTTTTTTATTTCAGATTGTGATCACGTTTGGTGTGTGGTTAACTGTGTCTAAGTTAGGCATGAATACATGCAGATTTTAATGTGTGGATTCACTTAATGTGGGTTTATTGTCTGGATTCTCTGCACTTCATAGATTACAGCTCCTCTAAACTAGTTTTTCCGTGGGCTTTTTGTCTCCTTTTCCCTCTATTTCAATCTCCATTTTCCTCTTAATTAATGCTGATGTGGTTTCAAGCGTTGTGTGTCGGTGCCAAAGCTCTTCACTGTTCCTATTACACACACACACCGCTGCTCTACGCCCCCCACCCTCCACCTGTCATGCACTCATCAGCGCTCTGGATTTCCACATACACTCAATGACAGCAGAGAACACTTTTGTGTACAAATGCACAACGCAGGCTAAATGAGCTATGAAGAAAGGGAAAAAAAACATTAGCGTCAGCGGCTCAAACACAATCAGTGGATCAGATCAGACACTGCTGTGCTTCTGAGAAACCGCGCTGGCATGAAATGCTGATTGCTAAACTACCGCAAATGTGTTTACCTCTCTGAGGGCACACAGGCAGCGTGGAACCGGTTGTCGAGGCATATTTGTAGCGCGCTAGTGAGAGGTGTCAACATGGACTATTATCATCGTGTCAGATTTTTGCATTTTTGTTCTCTTTCTTTCTATTTGTCTTACACTAAGTATAAAATAGTAAGGAGTTACCAAGATTTTTAGACATGGTACTATAGTAATGCACTGACAGTGTTACAAAAGACTTAAAGTATATTCCAGAAACTGCGCTTCTTGTGAACTATATACAGTTAAAGTCAAAAGTTTACATACACCTTTCAGAATCTGCAAAATGTTAATTATTTTACCAAAATAAGAGGGATCATACAAAACGCATGTTATTTTTTAGTTAGTACTGACCTGAATAAGATATTTCTCATATAAGACGTTTACAAATAATAGTTGAATTTATAAAAATGACCCTGTTCAAAAGTTTACATATGCTTGATTCTTAATACTGTGTGACCTGAATGGTCCACAGCTGTTTTTTTGTTTGTTGTTGTTTTGTTTAGTGATAGTTGTTCATGAGTACCTTGTTCGTCCTTGTGTTTTTTTTTCAGCACATCTGTGTATTTGAACCCTTTCCAACAATGACTGTATGAATTTGAGGTCCATCTTTCACACCGAGGACAACTGAGGGACTCACATTCAACTATTACAGAAGGTTCAAATGCTCACTGATGCTTCAGAAGGAAAAACAATGCATGCAAGAGCCAGGGGTGTAAACATTTGAACAGAATGAAAATGTGTACATTTTTCTTATTTTGCCTAAATATCCTAGTTTTTCATTTAGTACTGCCTTTCAGAATCTACAGAAGATACCTACATGTGTCCCAGAAGACAAGATAAATTTACCCTGATCTTCAAATTCCAAATGTTTTCACTCCCTGGCTCTTAATGCATTGTTTTTCCTTCTGAAGCATCAGTGAGCATTTGAACCTTCTGTAATAGTTGCAGATGTCCACAGTGTGAAAAGATGGATCTCAAAATCATACAGTCATTGTTGGAAAGGGTTCAAATACACAATTTATTTTTCTGAAGAACAGCGGGTAGTTAACTTTTCAGGACAAACAAGGGACTCACAGTATTAAGAATCAAGTGTTCAACTTTTGAACAGGGTCATTTTTATAAATTCAACTATTATCCTCTCTTGTGGACTGTATGTAAACATCTTTTATGTAAAGTATCCTATTCAGGTCAGTACTAAATAAAAAATAACATGCATTTTGTGTCCTTTTACTTTGGTAAAATCATTTATTGCATATTCATATTGCATATTCTGCAAGGTGTATGTAAACTTTTGACCTCAACTAAATATTCCCCAAATTTGTGGTACTAATATTTATGTTGCATACAATTTTGATGTAATTTATAGAAGATTAGGATATCTCTCACCTGTGATGTTAACATAGACAGTAGTGAAGGAAGCTAGTGGTACAGCCGCCACGTTCTGTACACGCACTCGAAGCGTAAAGAAACGTGTTGTCTCATAGTCCAGATTCTCTGCCACCAAGATAGAGGCCGAACCGTCCCTCCGGTTAGGCTTGATGTAGAAGCGCACAGGCATGTTGGTCTCAGGAACCTGACCTTCCTCCAGGTTGTAAGTCACCCTGGGATCACCAAGAGGGGATGTCGCCTTGATGGTCTGTTTAGGGGGGAAATGAGCTTGGTTATATAAAATTAAATATGGGCTGCATGGTGAAATATTATGTCATGAACAAGTAGTGATGTGCATATGGGTTTGTGTGTGCAATTGGGTTAAAACTGCTTGGATATGCTATAATATTTAATAAGACATTTTCACTTTTTATGAAACACATATTAGATTAAGACATAAACTCCTTTTCCAAAACAGGATAATTAGCATTATTTGTGTGAAGGCATTTGAAATCAGCAGAACTGTCCATCGAGCACCTGCTGACTGCAGCGTGTGAATACATTAGACACGGTTCATCTATAATCCATCCAACTGCTTATCGAACTGATATTGACAGTTAGTAGTAGTAGTTTCCAGACTTCCATCTCACAGACTGTGTCATACTAACAAACCTAAAAAACATAAAGTTACATATGCAGTCAGAAATATACACAGCTTCTCGTCAAGATGGCGCCGCGGATGGCAGCCTCTGTGCTTAGCTCTCCAGTTGTTTTAGTGTTTTTGTTCGTTTTTCCTGTTTTTTGTTCTGCAAACACGATCAGTTTCACCAGAGATGAACTGCTGAACATTCGGCAGAACACACCATATAATCTCCAACCGGTTTTTGATTATTCAGACGTTTTGCTGAACATATTAGTTGGCGGAGCAGCAGCGCTGAGACGCTTTCGGACGCGCAGGAGGGGGAAGTGCGCCGGTGCGCTCGTGAAGCTTCGTCAGCGTGGATTCAGGATGTTGCTGCCCGGCATACATCTGGCGAATCTACGCTCTCTACCCAACAAAACGGACGAACTCATTCTGCTCTCCCGGACAAATAAGGATTTTTCACATTCTGCTGCTCTGTGTTTCATGGAAACCTGGCTGAACGCGGCTATACCGAACAGCGCGATTCATCTACCGGGATATCAGCTGTTCAGAGGAGACCGCGACACAAAATCGACGGGGAAATCGCACGGTGGCGGGACGTGCTTTTACATCAATGAGAGGTGGTGTACAAATGTAACAGTGTTAAAGAAGACGTGCTGTTCTGATCTAGAAGTGCTTTTCATTAACTGTAAACCGTTCTATTTGCCGCGAGAGTTTTGCTCGTTCATTCTCGTGAGTGTGTACGTTCCACCGCAAGCGCACGTAAGCCTGGCGTTGCAGAAACTCTCCGACCAGATCACAGAGACAGAACAACAACACCCGGACTCTGTTTTAATCATTCTTGGGGATTTTAACAAAGCAAATCTCTCACGTGAACTGCCAAAATACAGACAGCATGTTACATGTCCGACCAGAGACAGTAATATAGTTGGACCACTGCTACACCACAATTAAAGGAGCATATCACTCTGTCCCACGGGCAGCTTTGGGACTATCTGATCACTGTCTGGTCCATCTTATACCATCCTACAGGCAAAAACTTAAAACTGCTAAACCTGTAGTTAAGACTGTAAAACGAAACAGAACAGGTCTTACAATCCTGTTTCTATTTGACTGATTGGAGTGTTTTTGAAGCTGCTGCCACCGATCTGGACAAGCTCACAGAGACTGTTACTTCATATATCAGTTTCTGTGAGGATTTATGCATTCCTACCAGAACTTATTTAACATACAACAATGACAAGCCATGGTTTACAGAAAAACTCAGACATCTTTGTCAGGCCAAAGAGGATGCCTACAGAAAAGGGGATAGCGTCTTGTACAACCAGACCAGGAACACACTGAATAAAGAGATTAGAGTGGCTAAAAGGACCTATGCAAAAAGGTTAGAAGATCAGTTCACTTCGAATGATCCAAGTTCAGTGTGGAAAGGCCTGAAAACCATCACAAACAGGACACCACCCCCGTGTACTGAGGCGACTCAATGACTTGCTGAAGACCTGAATGAGTTTTACTGTAGATTTGAAACCCCCTAAACCTGTTCTGATGATCTCTTCACACAACCATTAACACCTCCAGCAACCCCCCTCTCCCCCCTCTCCACTTCTAATCAGCGAAGATGAGGTGCGCCAGGTCTTCAGGAAGAACAAAAGAAGAAAGGCACCAGGACCAGATGGTGGGACACCAGCCTGTCTGAAAACCTGCGCTGATGAGCTGGCCCCCATTTTTTCATAGATCTTTAACAGGTCTCTGGAGCTGTATGAAGTCCCTCACTGCCTAAAACGCTCAACCATTATTCCTGTCCCAAAGAAATCCAAGAAAACAGGACTTAATGACTACAGACCTGTGGCGCTAACATCTGTTGTCATGAAGTCGTTTGAAAAACTGGTTCTGGCTTATCTGAAGGACATCACCGGACCCTTACTGGACCCCCTGCAGTTTGCTTACCGAGCAAACAGGTCGGTGGATGATGCAGTGAACACTGGCTTGCACTTCATCCTGCAGCATCTGAACAGACCAGGGACTTATGTGAGGATCCAGTTTGTGGACTTCAGTTCGGCCTTCAACACCATCATTCCTTCACTCCTCCACACCAAACTAAACCAACTTTCTGTTCCTAGCCCTATCTGTCAATGGATCACCAGCTTTCTGACAGATAGGCAACAGCTGGTGAGACTGGGGAAATTCACATCAAGCAGCCGCACCACCGACACTGGCGCCCCTCAAGGTTGTGTTCTATCCCCATTGCTCTTCTCCCTCTACACCAACGACTGCACCTCTAAAGACCCCTCTGTCAAGCTCCTGAAGTTTGCAGACGACACCACGGTTATCGGCCTCATTCGGGACGGTGACGAGTCTGCCTACAGACAGGAGGTAAAAGAGCTGGCTGTCTGGTGCAGTCACAACAACCTGGAGCTGAACAAGCTCAAAACTGTAGAGATGATAGTGGACTTCAGGAGGAACCCCCCTGCACCTTCCTCACTCACCATCATGGACAGCACTGTGGCTACAGTGGAGACATTTAAGTTCCTGGGATGTTTCATCTCCCAGGACCTGAAGTGGGACACTCACATCGACTCCATTGTAAAAAAGGCCCAACAAAGGTTGTACTTCCTTCGCCAGCTGAAGAAGTTCAACCTACCACAGGAGTTACTGAGACAGTTCTACTCAGCCATCATCGAGTCTGTTCTGTGCAGAGAACGGTTCGGTCTGCTGAGAGGATTATTGGTGCTCCCCTGCCCACCCTTCAAGAACTGTATACATCCAGAGTGAGGAAAAGAGCTCATAAAATCACTCTGGACCCCTCACATCCAAGCCATGCCCTCTTTGAACTCTTACCATCCGGCCGGCGCTACAGAGCCCCAAAAATCAGGACTACCAGACGAATGAACAGTTTTTTCCCCCAGGCAATCCACCTTATGAACAGTTAAAATGTTCCTCCCATTGTGCAAAAAATGTGTGGAATAATCTGACATCTACTGCTACCACCTCCACCCTAACACATCCCTGCATTCCATCCTATCACCTATAGCACAACTGTACATACATATTTATTTGTCAATTTATTTTTTACAAATTATTATTATTATTTTCTATTTTTATTTTTGGTCTATTTATGCTTACATATGTGTAATTTTTCTTATTCTTTTATTTTTATTGTCTGTGCGTCTCTGTGTACTGGAAGCTAATAACACTGAAACAAATTCCTTGTATGTGCAAGCATACTTGGCAATAAAGCTCTTTCTGATTCTGATTCTGATATTGCCAAAAGTATTGGGACATCCCTTCTAATGAACATGTTTGACAATTTTAGTAATTTCCATGAGTACAAATCTCAATGTTTAAGCATATAATGATATTCTAGGGAATTGTGTGCTTCTAATTTTATAGCAACAGTTTGGATAGGAGCCTTTTCTATTCTAACGTGACAATGTGCATAAGGCAATGTTCATAGAGAAATTATTGATTCAGTCAGCGTGGAAGAACTTGACTGGTCTGGATAAAGCCAAGTCCTAATCCAAGCTGAACACCTTTGGTCTGACTTTAAATGCAGACCTTGAGCTAAAAACTCATCACCAAACACCAATGATTGTATGTATGGGTACACAAATTTTTGTGACTAATCTAAAACTGTTGCAACAGTTTTTTTTAAGTATGTTTAAGTATGTTTCCATATTTGTTGCCACAGTTTCTGAAGTGCCTTTTTCTGTTCTAAAGAAGGGGGTGTCCCGATACTTTTGTCCCATGTAGTGTATGTACAAGTCATTGGTGTTTGGTGATGAGTTTTTGGCTCAAGGTCTGCATTTAAAGTCACACCAGAGGTGTTTAGCCAGGATTAAGACTTGGCTTTATACAGACCAGTCAAGTTCTTCCACACTGACTGAATTAATAATTTCTTTTTGAACCTTGCCTTATGCACACTGTCATGTTAGAATAGAAAAGGGTCCTGTCCAAAGTGTTACTACAAAATTAGAAGCACACAATTCCCTAGAATATTACTATATGCTTAAACTTTACGATTTGTACTCATGGAGATGACTAAACTAGTCAAACCTGTTTATTAGAAGGGGGTGTCCCAATACTTTTGGCAATATAGTGTATTTTAAAACCATAATTATAACATTACTTATAATTTAATCAGAGCAGTATTTTTTTCTGGCTCAAAATCAATAATTTAATTTATCCTAATATACCTAATATACTATATTAACTGCAAAATAACAGTAATTTAACCAGTGATGGACATCTGCATTTGTTTTACTATAAAAACTATGTCAAATTTAACTACTGTTTGGCTGTTAACCTGAATAAATGAACACTTTTTATTATTATCATACCTTGGCTGTGCAACCCTAAAAGTGTACTGCCACAACCTGAAAGCCAAAGTCATTGTTTATTCGCTGTTTGGCCGAAAACACGTGCATAGTACTTGGATACAAGACATACTGTACAGACGATTTTGGCTTGGAAAATCCAATATTACAGCTGGAACTTGTCTGCGAACTGAAACTCATTTAACCCAAAACACCATCAAGCAAATGACACTGTAAAGCAAACAAAACATTCCAAAGACAATACAGCCAAAGGCACAGCAAAGCCAACAGTTAAAAGTCAAAGAGAAAGTCCCTAAACCATGTATGGTCAACCAGAGTAATGAATGCTTGGCGTACAGCACAGGTTATAAAACTTCGGCGACAGAGAAAAGGGCTGAAAAGTCAGAGGAAAATAAAGGTGCATGGAGAGAGAGAAAGAGATGGAGAAATGACGAGTTATAGAAGGAGAACTCTGTGTGTCAGAGAACATGGGTCCAGTCAGCCATTAAATCAACCCTGGCCATGGTTTTGAGAGCATCCGCCCACTGCAACTCAGAAAACAAGTACGTTAAAAGCTCTGTGGCTTTTGCTTCCTGCTTTTAAGGGTCACTTTGCCATCCGGTATATGTCCCCCAATAGAAATGACCTATTCAGTGAACTTATTTGCCACAGTCACTTTGACAGAGCTCCACTAACTTCCCTGACCTTTGCTTCTCTGACAGTGCCACTGTTTCTCAATGCTGATGCAGATCTCTTTAAGATTTGTCAGGACCCACTAAATTCTGATATATGTAATAGAATTATAAAATAATTTACTCACTCTTAAAGGATTAGTTCACTTCCAGAACAAAAATATACAGATAATCTGCTCTCCCTGTTGTCATCCAAGATGTTCATGTCTTTCTTTCTTCAGTCGTAAAGTAATTATGTTTTTTGAGGAGAACATTTCAGGAATTATCTCCATATAGTGCACTTTAATGTTGCCTGCTAGTTTGAACGTCCAAAATGCAGTTTAAATGCAGCTTTAAAGGGCTCTAAACAATCCCAGATGAGGAATAATGGTCTCATCTAGTGAATCTGTCGTTTTCTTTAAAAAAAGTGTATACTTTTTACCCTCAACTGCTTGTCTTGTTTAGCTCAGCCATGCGTATTCGGGTCAATACAGGGTCAATACAGTTAGGGTAGGTCGAAAAAGTACAGACCCACTGTTTACAAAGTACAAAGTCAAACCCCCTTTACAAAAAAGGTAAAACAGCAATGTAGGAAATGTAGAAAATGAGATGGGACATACCCTATCTGTATTGACCCTGATTGCACAGAGTAAGCATGCGCATAGCTTTTCTTTTCTTTTTTTTTTAGAAAATGACTAATCGCTTTGTAAGATAAGTACTTTATTCCTCAGCTGAGATCATTTAGAGCCCTTTGAAGCCCTTTAAAGCTGCATTTTGGAAGTTCAAACCATTGAAGTCCATTGTATGGAGATAATTCCTGAATTGTTTTCCTCAAAAAACATAATTTCTTACGACTGAAGAAAGAAAGGCATGAACATCTTGGATGACAATGGGGTGAGTACATTGTACATTTTTGTTCTGGAAGTGAACTAATCCTTTAGGCCATCCTATCCATTCTTCTTTCAGATGAATACAATCAGAGTTATATTAAAAAATGTCCTGCCTCCTCCAAGTTTAATAATGGCAGTGAATGGCGGTCGAGATTTTGAAGCCCAAAAAAGTGCATTGATCCATCATAAAAAGTACTCCACAAGGCTCCATATTTAAAACTTTATAAATCACAGTACCTAGCTTCCACTAACTGTCATATGCATGTTCACGAAGAAAAAATGGTTCTGTAATGCCTTATGCTTTCAAAATGTATAGATAAAAAAAGTGTCAAAAAGGGCATTTGTGGCCTGAAATGGTCGCTCACACACTCTCAACACATGCCAAACAGGATATTTTACTGCTATGTGACATCAAAAAGCTCTTAGAAGTTAACTAGGCTGGTGCTCTTGTCAATTGGGACATCTTGTCTTCACTTCAAAACACTTGACTAATTCTTCATGTAGTTGACATTTTTATCCAAAGTGACTGACGGGGACAATCCATCTGGAGTAACCCAAGGTTAAGTGTTTTGATCAAGAGTACAATGGTAATATTTCACAGATCAACCATTGTGGGATTTGAACCTACAGGCTTTCATTTACCAGCCCACCACACCATTCTTTTGGTTAACCACCCGTGGGGTTAAACTATTCATACTAGCGAAAGTTCCCCTATTCAGCTAAACAGAAATCTGGTCAACTTTCAAATCCCAACCTGTCTAATCTTCCCTCCAAGAGTTTATTAGCGGACGTCTCTCAGGCTTGATGAGAACGGCATTCTCATTATCCATACACACGAACAAGGCCCTTTAAATTACATCCTCAAGGTTGCAATTACTGCTTTTGAAAATGTGTTAATTAGCATTCCTTGAGATAATACCACAATGAGCTGACTGATATTTAAATTTTTAATTAGTTAGACAGAGAGACAGATAGATAGATGAAGAAGAAAGGCGAGGGGGGAGGAAGTGAGAGCGAGAAATGAATAGGAGCACTCGACGCACAACAAGGCTACTCAGTGTTGCTAATGAATGCATTATACTGTTTAACAAGCCTAATTTGTATTTAGAGTTCTGAGGATGAATTAGCATGAAGGCTCCCAATGCACAGAACAGATTTGAACAGCCAGTTGCTACAGTTATTTCACATTAGGGAGTTCATACTGTATTTGGAGGGTTGAAGCGAAAGAGAGTTCGACTGTAATTGTTGTAAAGCGCTTTGTTTTTCAAGTCATATTACGGGGAACATCGGTGTTAGAGTTCGGCCGTCGGCGTGGGCGTCGAAGGGAGGGAAATAGAGACACGCGAAAGGAAGGATAAAGAAAATGAGGTTATTTGTCCAATTGTCAAGGTGCGTTCCATTAACAAAGGCAGTGATTGCATCTGAATACTTGTGCGACCTGTGTTTTGAAACCCCTCGACTGCAATTATAATCATTCCAGCCAACTAAAAGAAGTGTGGAGGGGCTGACGAAGTAGTGGTTGACTATGAAAAGATGAAACTCAACGGAGAGCAGGAGGGGGGGGGGGGTGGGGGTGATAAAAAGCTCTGAGGAACAACACTTATCTTGTTTTCTGACTGAAAAGACACTGAAGGTGACCTCCAGGTACATCCTCCATTAGCAGAGCTATGAGAGTGGGCAGGGACGCACAGATCTGCTCTGACACACTGCCCCCAGGACCATCACCTTCATATGCACACTGTGCCAAACTAAATGCTAACACACACACACCCAGGCATGCAGAAACCTGTCTACAAACTCAAAAGCTGAGACTACAGATAACTTAGTGAGGATATACAACAATGCTTGTCTAATGCAACTAAATTTTCACACTAGTCATGGCTGATCAGTGCTGGTTTGGTACTAGTCTAGCTACATTTATTCATTAAGCAGACAATTTTATCTAAGCGACCTACAAAATACAAGTAATTCATTTTAAGGAGGCAATAAAACAAGAAGCACTAACAAAACGAAGATTCAAATTCAAAAAGAGGGATTTTTAGGACATTTTATTCGTCCAAAGGCATCTTTCCATTCTTTTCTCCTCTTTTTATTGGTAGGAAAGCAGTGAAGACTTACATTACACATTGCTTCTCTTGTTGCCCTTTGACTGAAAATTACAACCAAAAGCCGCACAATGTGGCATTGTATCAGTATTTTATTTTCTGTGTTGTGCTGTGGTAAAAATAGCAACAGGTAGCAACAGTAGCTCACAGAGTGCAGCAATTTGATGCCATCAAAATGATTGCGCCCCGCATTATTCAAAATATGTTTAAAATGATGTGAGTTTTTAAAATAACCGAAACCTTACAAGGAGTTTTTACTACATATTTCAGTAAAAGACATCATTTACATTACATTAAGCCATGCAAGTCTTGCTCTGGGGGACATGAAATTTTGTGAAAATGATCAAAAACGTTCTTCAAAAAATGCAGGTGCGGAAAGAATTAAAGAAACAGTTAACTCAAAAATAAACGTTTACGCTTCTGTGGTCTGATGTTCAAGATGTTCATCTGTGGTCTCATGTCAACAAAGAAACTGTTTACAAAATCAGAAGTAACCGCACAAAAGAACTGAAAGAGACAAAGTAGTAGCTGATGAGATCCAGTGCAGAAAGCTGTTCAAAAAACATGTCTGAATGATAAGATGGGTAATGGCACTCCCAGCAAAATGAGCACAGCCTGAGGTGCCATGAAATTAGCAATAATTAGAAATCATCTCATTACACAGCAATGGCATCCGAAAGAAAAAGCTGATCAGAGATGCCTTGCGGTGGCACTTTTTCAGTGGCCGTCATAAAATACGCTTCATTGCGGTCACATTGGATATTTTGCCCTAGAAGTGACAGTTTTACTTACACTGCTAATACCCTGCTATTAACAGAAATCATGCTGTCTAGAGGATCAGATTATATAAATACATTCATTTATATATTTAAATTACATATATGTATATATACATATAATGCAACATCTGTGTGAGTAAACGTCTATACTTCAAGTTGAGAATATTTAGTTCAGAGCAAAGCCTGGTATAAATATGAAAGTAGTGTAATTTAGAATGCTATTAATATAAGCGATAATGTTAAGTAATATAAATAATTGAGTGAAATGAGTTCTATAGACGGAGATTAGAGAGATAAAGTACATCTGTATTATAATACACAACATGCGGCGTGTGGAACAGTACATTAGGACGATATTAATTTTCTTTGACAGGGATGCTAACAGAAGCCCCCAGAGGAGGGCGGGCTGTCAGGAGATGAATGCAGTTAACTGAGCTTCATGCTGCTAGTAAAGTCCCGGCCAATTAGAAACTACTACGCAACATGCCGTTTTAGCTCTTTTTCCCGTTCTTCATCTCCACGAATACACAAAATCAAAGGATTCAAGCAAATTGTGGATGTGCATATAGTAAATCTCTGTTCCAAAACCTAGAGCATTGACTACATAGTTGCTGTCTAATGCAAAGACAGTAAATCAGTACAGATTGTGCCTATCTTGGATATATGTTTTAATTAAGTTTGTCACAGTGCTTGAACAAGCCATCTTTTGATCAAGTCTGTTTAAGTACTGTTTAAAAGCTGTCTAGGTAGGCAGCTAAGTAGGGTTTAGAACAGAATATCTATCTATGAGTGTGTCTTTGACTTCCCATTCAGTGTAAACCCTGTAGCTCTTTACAAACAGGTTAGTGAAAATGACTAGCGAAGCAGTCCGTGCACTAAAACCCATGCCGAAGCAACCACCCTTTACAAGCCAGCGGGGAACGAAGGTATTTTAAGATCAAACATCCCACCTAAGCCTATTTTACATCCTGTGGCAACGTGAAGAGGAGAACATTCCCGCCACAGTGTGTGCCACCGAGGACTGCTAAGACAGATGCGGAGGTTCACACAGATTGCAGAATAGCTGGCAGCAGCCAGAGGAAGCCGCTGATGTCAGGGAAACACAGTGACTCCAGCAAGAACTCCTCCTGGCACTCTTCACTGATAAATCTGCTGTATGTGAGGAAAACGGACTCAGAGGACTGGCCTTTTCGCCCCTTTTGAATGAATTAGAATGGAATGTTCAGACAAGCAGTCTGCTTGAGTTTGCTGGACAGATGAGGTTGTTTGTGGATGCTGATCTCTTGGTGGGTACGAGCTCCCAGACGAATGTAAAATGTGACAGCGAATGAAACAGGCTGAAATAGCAAACAAGATGAAGGCTGGATAAGATGTGACAAGCCTCAGCGGTAAGGAAGTCACAACACTCTACCTTTGCTTATCAACAGCACAACAAAGCAAGAGGCACTGTGAGTGAAAACCACTCCTCTGTTTCAAAAACCAGTCAACTGCATTTAAAGACATCACAGATGCAGTCCTGATGCAAAGGCTGTTACAGAAAGCATGACTTGCTTTTGGTTAAACCCAGAATTGCAGATAAGGCAATGCCAGAATTACCTTAGACAAGCTTAGTGAAAAAGAACTTAATATGGTAAGTGAGAAAGATCTTAATAACAATTGTACTTATAATTCAAAGAACAGACTATTTGTTTTTACTATGTATTGTGAATAGTCATGCTTATGTCATTTTTCTCGCTTCACCTGTAATGAAATCAATAGTGAGTCAAGTATCTTGTGCACTATTTGTATGACACACATGAATTGCTATGTTGAGCATTTCACATATTGCAAGGAACACACACACACACACACACACACACACACACACACACACACACACACACACACACACACACACAAACAAACAAACAAACAAACAAACAAACAAACAAACAAACAAACAAACGTGTGTGTGTGTGTGTGTGTGTGTATGTATATGTATATATGTATATATGTGTGTGTGCACATATAAACATATTTAATTAATTAAAAGGTACAATAAAGACATTATTAATGTTACAAAATTTAGAAAAGGTTGTTCTTTTAAACTTTCTGTTTATCAAAGAATACTAAAAATGCTTGTGGTTTCCACAAAAAATAAATAAATAAATAAATAAGCAGCACGACAGTTTTCTTCATTTATAATATTACGATTTCTTCAAGTTTCTTCAGCACCATGTCAGCATATTAGATCATGTAACACTGAAAAATGAAGTAAAGGTGCTGAAAATTCAGCTTTGCCAACACAGGAACATAAAAGCCATTGAATTTTTTTTTAAATTGTAATAATATTTCACAGTATTGCTATTTTAACTGCATTTTTGATAAAAAAAAAAAATGCAGCCTTGGTAAGAATAAGAAAAAAACAACTTACTAACATGAAAACAATTTGCCAACCCTTAACCTTTATTATATATTACTTGAACAGTTACAGGGTAGTTGCAGGACTTCTAATCTTAGGACTTGTTAAGACTTTTTTTAAAAACCTGCACAAATAAAATTAATATATTATTAAGGTTTTCACGTAACAAAAAGTTTTATAAAATGACAACCTTCACATTTCAGCCTTTAAACCATTTTCATGAAAATGGATGTGTCAAAAGTATCAGTTATTATACTAATTTAAACAATTATTATCAATGAATTGTTATATTAATTCAATAACATATAAATATGTCTTTGTGTCTTAACTGTTTAGATTTTTCTAATGCATTATCTTCTTGTCTACCTACCATTTCACATTTACAACTCTGCATGTTTGCAGCATTAAAATTTTCACATTGGTTTGAACAAAACTGGCAGAGAGGCTGCAAAATCATTCTCTGCCAGCAGGTGGCGCTTTTGGAATGGAAGAAATATAGCAGTTTACCTAGTAACTGCAGTACCTAGCTTTATTATGGCAATGTGTTTCTCCTTAATAGTCCAAAACAAGTCGAATAAGGCGCAACCATCCACAATAAAAAGTGCCGGACATGGCTCCGGGGGTTGAATTAAGGTCTCCTGTAGTGAATCGGGCTGATGACATGGGATGTCGGCATTGCGCATGCGTCTGTGAGTCTTGTAAAAATGAAATGTTTGTTTACAGGAGCAAAAGAAGCAATGTTTCCTTACTTTAGCAAAAGAAAACCAGCCTCCTCTTGGCTTATATCGAAATCGTCTGACATCTTGCTTTACAAATCCTCGTTTTGTAAGACAGTTTGCACAATCAAGATTCAAATAATTATTATGTTTTAAATATGGATATTTTTCTTACAAAAATGCATTGATTTGCTACAGTAGGGTTTCACAGGAACAGCTGCACAATCTGATTGACTTTGATGTTACATGTTTTTTAATTATGAACTGTGGTGGTTGTACTTTGTGTTTGTGTACACTCTTATAGAAAGCATATAGGAAACTGCAGTGGAATAAGAATGTCTCACCACTATTTTGGTGTCGCGCGGTGTGTTCTCCGGGATCGTGACCCAATATTCCGCCTGTTCCCACTGCGGGGGCTGGTTGTGCACATTGGTGATGATGACAGTGAGGTCGACCGAGCTGCTCCGGCTCCCTCCGTCTGTAGCGATGATCTGCTGGCTGATCCGTGATGTCTGTCAGGACGAGAGACAGGTGATATAATCCAGCCTAGGGGCTTATCAGCATACACTGAAATAATACAGGTTGTCACTGATACCGGTGAAGACGGGTGAAGTTTTTTTGTCAACGGGGGTTCGGAGATGAGAGAAATCCCTGATACTTCCACCTGAAGAATTGGTCTCCATTATCCATCGGATGTTTCACATCCAGAACATCATGTACAGCAGCTAAGACTCAAGATGTGTGCTTTTTTAATTTGCTTCAAATGACTCCTAATAATTTAAAAGCACTTCTAAGATTGAGTCAGCAATAAACTTTGCTTAACTGGCTTCAAAATTTTGTCTTTTTCAGGTCAGAAAGAGGAAAAGGAAGATGCAGACTGATGGAGAATGAGAGGAGGTAGGAATAACAGTAGGGGGGCAGTTTGATGTTGTCAATTTGAAGACAGGTGAGTTTAGTGTGGGTGACATCGTCTGCCTTTCTAAAACTGATCCACTTGGACATGAGTGACGCAAGGCAGTCAGAGTGAAAAACATGGGCCAGATGTACAGTATACACATCTTAATGACCTACTCTGAGGAAACTGCAATCACATCCATTTCTGTTAAGATGTTAAAAGCAGAGTAGTTCTGGACATGAACCGTGCATTAATAAAGTCCAGTCTCTAATGCTTTTCCTGAAGACTGCCATCACTTATGACTCTATAAACAGGATGCAGGAGATTTCACCGGAGCATGGCCTGTCTTTCTGTCTGGCCTCTGTATGCACATATAGCGTTTTAATGTCAAATCAACTCCAGAACTCTCAAAGCTTATATATCCAGCATTGAAATGACACAGACAGCCATTCGTGGGCAGAAAAGTGAAGACGGTGGCATTTCTGCCCAGACCAAACAACACACACATACGCAAGAATAGATGTTTCTTCAACTATGTAAACTTTTGTTCTTAAAGACTTAAAATAAAAACATATTTCATGCCATAACAGTCATATAAAAAAATAAATTGTTTTTTTCAATTATCATATGTTTATGATTGATCTTTATAGTCAAGGATTAAAAGTCTAGGTCTTAGTAAAAGGTCACAAAACAGATGAAAAAAATAAGTTTCAATATAACAAAAAGAAAAAGTAAAGAACATATTTGTATGCCTATTATCACAGAATGCTGTTCCTCCGGATTTAAGGTTTGTATGGATATATATAGCATCTCTTTGGGACCCTACCATGTTTAAAAGTTGTATCAGCGATTTCTAGCCTAAAACATAAAGTGTCAATTTCAGCTGACCTTTCATCACGATCCGCTCACTGCCTGCCCCATAAATTGTCTGTGAAAAAAACGCGTCTCTCTGGTCAGCCTAGGGTCCGAGATATGCCAAAAAAACAATCGGCGCTATCAACTATTCCACAGATAAACAAACAGTGTTCCAACCAATCAGCGTCAGGGGTTTGGTGTTGTGGACTTTCGCTGTTTGTTTATCTGTGGAAAGGTTGGTAGTGCCGATTGTTTTTTTGGCATATCTCGGACCCTAGGCTGACCAGGGAGACGTGTTTTTTTCACAGACAATTTATGGGGCAGGCAGCGAGCGGATCGTGATGAAAGGTCAGCTGAATTTGACACTTTATGTTTCAGGCTAGAAATCGCTGATACAACCTTTAATATGCAAAACTTTTGAGGATTTAAAACACACACATGCAAGACAAAGTACCTGTATTACAATAAGCAGGAGTTTTCTCAGCAGGAATGAGTGCATGTGATCTTTAAACATAAGTTTGTTCATGCAAGTGTGCATATGTGTTTACTTAGCTGTACTTTAGGGACAAAAAGAAAGGTTAACTAAAACTGACAAACCTCAAAGATATGTGACCCTGGACCACAAAAACAGCCATATGAGTCAATTTTTTTAAATTGAGATTTATACATCATCTGAAAGCCAAATAAATAAAAGCTTCCATTGACATATGATTTGTTAGGATAGGACAATATTTGGCCAAGATACAACCATTTGAATATCTGGAATCTGAGTGTGCAAAAAAATGTAAATATTGAGAAAATCACCTTTAAAGTTGTCCAAATGAAGTTTTGATATATTTACGGTAGAAAATATACTAATTATCTTCATGGTACATGATTTTTATTTAATATCCTAATGATTTTTGTACAAAAGAAAAATTGACCCAAAGAATAATTTTGACCCATAATGCATTGTCGGCTATTGCTACAAATATACTTGTGCTACTTATGACTGGTTTTGTTATCCAGGGTTACATATAAATATATTATAGTTTATATAAATATAATGCTACATGCAACTGAATTTATTTAATCATATATATATATATATATATATATATATATATATATATATATATATATTAGGGTCTGTCCACCCAATAGAAGTCTATTCCATGTTCCCATTTTGGAAGCCTGGAAAAGATGTGTTTACAGTATGCATACCTGTGAAATAGGCTGGTTGACATAGATCCATCCTGTGCTGGGGTTTATATGAAAGTAAGCTGGGTTCTGCTGGGACAGAGAGTATGTAATAGCCGCATTGGTGCCCTGGTCATCATCATGAGCTGCCGCCCTCAGAAAGCTTGTCCCAACCGGCGTGTCCTCTCGCAGGAAGTCTGGCATACACAGGGTTAACACGGGCATCAACAAAAACAAATAACAACAGTCTAAAAACAAGCAATGCCTGCTGCTGTTAAAATCTGCCTGCTGTTAAAAAAAAAACAGAATGCGCGTCCCAGAAATGTTTCAATCTTTCCCTTTAATTGTTAATGAGCTTTCTCAGTACCGCTTTTAATGTGATGAAAAGGAATCCTGACATCAAACTTACTGAACTTGCATTTGCAATTATAAATAATATGACTTAGAAGAGCACAGCAAATTCTCACACATCTAGGCTAAGCGGGCTTTCCAGGATTGCATCCGATTGCATCTAAAAATGATTTGTGATGTGTTTATACTGTGTTCAGCGCATTAAAGCTCACCTTGCTCAGACTGTTATGCATTTTTAATACTGAGGTTTAATGTGTATTGACTACACTCAAGAATCCTGGACTTGAGAATTTGTTAAGCTTGCAAAATCCTTACTGCTGTTAAGTGCAGTGGTAAAGGTCCATGTATAAATGTTTAAAGAGTCTACAGCTACAACCTGAGTTTCTGGGACTATGTTACAAACGTGTTTTTGCTCTTCTATCACTACTTTATATACGCTTACAGCAGAGAAACAGATCTTAAGTATCGTCAACAGATCCTATCACTACAGAGGACCATTTGAAAGATTACATACCATAATATCACTACATAACAAGCTTTTACTTGAGGATTTACAAATAGAAAAACCTACTGCCTTGTACACTGTAGCTAACATTGACATCAGTTTGACCAGGTCTTCCATAAGAGTTCTAAACATTGTCCAGTGGTTCTTACATTGGTAGCGGCTGTTCTCAAATTTGGGGTCGTTGTCGTTCTGGTCAGCGATGAGGACAGTGATCTGACAGATGCCGATGAGGGGCTCCTGTGCCTGGTCTGTTGCTGTGACTGACAGCGTATACTCTCTTTGCCTCTCTCGGTCAAAACTTACCGCTGTACTGATTACACCTGCGCAACAAACACAATGCACATTTAATTGCATTTCTTTGGTGAATTGCTATTTTATAGATTTCACAACAAGTTTAATGCAACTAAATGCCATGAATTTGTGACCTTTTTTATATTAATAAATATATCTTTTTCTTTTTTTAAATTTGTATTTTATTAAATAGAAATAATATTGGAGCTAAATATTTTCAAATAAATGCAATAATTGTTTGTGTTACATACCACACCGTTCAAAAGTTTGGCCTAAGATTTTTTATGATTTTTGAAAAAGTCTCTTATGCTCATCAAAGTTTTGTTTATTTGATCAAAAATACATAAATTTTACTGGAATTAAAATAACTGTTTTCTATTTTAATATATTTTAAAACATCATTTATTTCTGTGATGCAAAGCTGAATTTTCATCAGCCATTACTCCAGTCTTTCGTGTCACATGCCTCTTCAGAAATCATTCTAATATGCTGATTTATTATCAATGTTGGAAACAGTTGTGCTTAATATTTTTTGGAACCTATGATACCTATGATTTGTCAGGATTCTTTGATGAATAAAAATGTAAAAAGAACAGCATTTATTCAAAATTGAAATCTTTTCTAATAATATAAGTCTTTACTATCACATTTTACCAATTTAACACATCCTTGCTGAATAAATCTATCATTTATTTCTAAGAAAGAAAGAAAGAACAATATTTACTGACTCCAAACTTTGAACAGTAGTGTATATTGTCAGAAAAGATTTCTATTTTAAATAAATGCTGTTCTTTTTAACATTTTATTCATCAATAAATCCTGAAAAAGTATCACAGGTTCCAAAAAAAAGCAGCACAACTGTTTCCAACATTGATAATAAATCAGCATATTAGAATGATTTCTGAAGGATCATTTGACACTGAACAAGAGAGTAATAATGCTGAAAATTTAGCTTTACATCACAGGAATAAATTCTATTTTAAAGTATATAAAAAATTTAAATCACTATTTTAAATTGCAATGACATTTCACAATATTCCAGTTGTTTAAATCAAATAAACACAGTCCTGATGAGCAGACAAAAATCTTACTGATCCCAAACTTTTGAACAGCAGTGTGCATTCCAATGGTGTCCAAGAATAAAGAAATGCATTCTGCTTATGTTTAAAGAATGAGGCCCATTGACTAGAAACACGTGGCAGCTCAGGTTCACTTGCATGTAATCAATGATCTGGTAAAGAAGGAAGGAAATACCTGTGTCAGGGTTGATAGTGAACCCGGGTGAGGCCCCATCCCTTTGCATTATCCCGTACTTGACCTCCCCGTTGACCCCTGTGTCGGCGTCATGAGCCTGCACGCGCAGGACAAAAGTGCCTGGAGGCTGATTCTCCAGGACCAGTGCATTCACGCTGTAGTTGTGGCACTTTAAAAGGAACAAAACCAGAGTTTTGAGTCAGATATGGATAAGGATACAAGAAATGCCAGAAATACGTTCTTGGCAAAGGCCAATATCAAGAGTTCAAACAAAAACTAAACAGTACTAAATCATTGCTGAACATATGAATCCTCATATTAATAAATAAAGAGCAAGAAAAGTGGGAACAGGACACCAAGACGACAAAATGACGACAGTTTGCATTTAGAAGAAAGTGTTTATGAATTCCTCTTTTGAGGTCCATAAAAGTAGCACACACACTGATAATGAGGCCTCAACCTCCTTCTTCCTCCTCCTCCGCTTGCTTTCTCATCATGCTCTCATTACAGAGCGGGCATCTGGCAGGGTGTCCTGGTGAGCGGTGCCCACGAGGGAGCGGCATGTCAACTTAAGGCGATTAATCAAGTGACTAGATCGATACCAGGGCTAAAAGCTGGAATTAGCTTCCCTCCCAGCCTCTGAAGAGAATTCTCACTGCGCTTTGCACTTCACACCTCTCATTGTCTTTCGACTCACCCTTCTGAGAGGGCTTAGGGAGGATTTCTCAGTTTAGCAAGGGAAAAGACTTGAACAGATAGTCTATTGCCGTAATCTGCGATGCTATTAGGAGTGCCGGCAACTGGTGACTACAAAGCAGGGCGAGGGTTTGCATTTGGCTGAATGTCGAAAAAGCATGTGGGGCAATGCTTCGGGTGAACCTAATAACCTCACATGGTCATACTGCATTTTAAAATCAAAACAAAAAGGCTATGAACATTTTTTGCATTGTGAAAGTTTTCATTACATTTCTATGGAAACCTGTTTTCGCTACAGAATAAAGAAATAAAAAATGTAATTGCAAATTGCTTTTTATCTAACAAATTCAGACTTGTTTTCTCTTTCTTGTGATTCTGAGTTCATATCTTACAATTCTGACTTTTCTTCTCAGAAATGGCAGATATAAACTCAAGAAAATTGCAACACAGTTTATACCCGGAGTTTTTATCTAGTAGTTGTGATAAAAAAATTTGAATTGTTAAATGTAATCCTGGACTACAAAACCAGTCATAAAGATCATTTAAAAAAAATAAAAAATATAATAAATAAGCTGAAATCTGAATAAATAAACTATCCACTGATGTATGGTTTGTTAGGATAGGACAAAATTTGAATGAAATACAACAATTTGAAAATCTAAATATTGAGAAAATCGCCTTTAAAGTTGTCCAAATGAAGTTCTTAGCAATGCATATTATGAATTAAAAATTAATTTTTGATATAGTTACGGTAGGACATTTACAAAGTATCTTCACGGAACATGATCTTTAATTAATATCCTAATGATTTTTGGCATAAAAGAAAAATAGATTATTTTGACCCATACAATGTATTTTGGGCTATTGCTACAAATATATCTGTGCTACTTACGACTGGTTTTGTGGTCCAGGTTCACAAATCTAAAACTAGAATTGTGAGGAAAATAAGTCAAAACTGTGGGATAAAAGGTCACAAATATCCTTTTTTTATTCCTGTGGTGGAAGCAAGCTTCCATGCATTTTCACCAAGGAAAAAAATGTAAATTGAAAGTTTTTACACATGGTAATATTTGTTGTACTGCTTTTAACTCATGCTGACTACAATGAAACACTAAATTTGCATTTCCCTACTGAAATACCAGTGCTTACAATGTAGTTTTATTGAAGTGTAAGACTTAATGAAATGAAAGTAATCACAATTCAGTTTGCAAACAGATGTAAGAAAATAAGAATAGAAGATAAGAAGATTCATACTGAACTTTGTATTATATATAACATTCCACAATACATTATAAGTCAATTACATTTTTACTTTTATCTTAATAATAGCACACTTGAGGTGGAAAAGTGCTAATTTGTCATAAAAATAATTACAATGCAAAAAAATGCAAACATTTTCTTCATGCATAATATAGTCTCTAATATATTTTGTTTTAGGGTGATGCAATGTGTTTTGTGCAATCAATTATTAGCTGCACAGTGCATGAAACCATCAAAATTCAAGGAACATTTAGAAACCAAATACTCCAACCACAGAAAAAGAAGACTGCTGAGGTGTTCAAACATTTTTTCATGGTAATATTAATAAATTACCATTAATAAATAGATTAGAAACTTTCAATGTTTAAATATAAGAAAAAAATTTGTACAATAAACAACTTTGGTTCTGCATTGAATCACTACTTGATGTAAAACCAAGATTATTGAGAACCAGTGATAGAGAGGAAAGACTCTGGTCAGCAGGGCAGGCATGGAGACAGAAAGAGCTAGAGGAAGGAACAGGGCCAGATGTTGCCCCTGGGGCTCATTTAGTGCTTCTATTTCATATGCATCCCCTGTGCCGGTGAGTAATTCCCCCTTGAAATATTCATGGGCAGCAGCAGAGGTGGCGGCGGCAGCAGAAGTAGGGCCTGTGGGGCTCACGGAGAGTGTACAGGGACACGGCTCTGCCTCCTACACACTCACACACAGCCCTCCTGCACCACCGGCCTGCGCGGAAAAGCTCTCCCACCGGAGACCTCCGAGAGCCTTTAGATCTCCTTCTGCCAGCTGTCTGCTCTTCCCTCAGCTCTGCTTTCACCTGTCTCTTTCTCGCTGTGTTTCATTTTGCACATTCTTTAATATTTGCTCTCTTTTACTTGCTCATTTTGGTCAAATGCAGTCTTCAGTGTAATCAAACAATGCAGTCAAACATATTTGGTCTGCTGCCATTTCGAAAAAAAATTTAAAACTGAGAATTGTGTCATGGAAATTGCATTCAGCAATGATTCATTCGTTTGTTCGTTTTTTAGTCAACTGGGCTATAAAATGACACTGGCATGTCATCAGTAGACGCAATTCATTGTTTATTGCTTTATCTTACAGTATGTCTTCTGCGCTCTTATTTCTGTATATTAGCTCCCACCCATCATTCTTTACTTTTGTCCCCTCAGACTTCATCTCTGTCTCTAAACACTGCCATTAGTGAGGTGTTCATAGTGTCATTGGTATTACAAGCCTGAGGCACTTCATGCTAGGCAGGTTTAATGAGAGAATATATTTGAATTCGCTATTCATATCTAGACTGGTTGAGTCAGGTTCTTCTCCTGTACACACTTTCTTCCCTGTCTGCGGATTCGGTCTATTCAACTTCTTACTGGACAGTTTTATGATCTTTTTTAACCTTACCTCATCAAATACTGGCTTGTTATTGTTGATGTCATTGATGCCAACGATGACCTGGGCGGAGCTGCTGATGGGGAGTGGCCCACTGGCGGCGTTGTCATCAGTCGCTGTGACGTTGAGGACATATTGAGGGCCACGCAGTTTAGGAGGAGGGCTACGCCGCAGTTTGATGATGCCTGTAAATAATTCAATAGAACAGATTAGCTCATGGTTCAGAACTGTAACATAGCCTATTGATCTATTCGGCGGGACATAAGATAGCATAAATTTGCTGAACATCTCATAAAACGTTCAAAAATGTCTATTTCTGGGAGTATGAGAAGAGCAGACATGGATAAATTTAATGACACAAAAGAGAACTCAATTCGGTTCGATTTTCTGAGTGTACATATCGAAGCAGAGCCTCTAACACAGCACACAAGTACTCTTTCGCGACTCATCAACAGAGAAATACACACAAAATGATATTGAATTGTCCATTTTGATGAGTATTGATGTAAACACACTCGGTTATGTCTTATGTGAGCGTAAAAAGTTGCGAGAATTATTGTGTATCAGTACATTGCATCCGTGCATACGGATGTAAAGTGACAGCAGCCTAATTTAGTTGCTATTGGTGGCATTGATGTTAATCAAGCAACAAAAGAAAGACAGAAAATCAGTCACTGCTCTTGACTGAATCACTTTAGTAGCCCTAATAAAGATTAAATGTATTTATATATATATAAATATGGCTGCTTGAAAGAATGAAGAATGTGGTAAACAAGTTGTTATAAATAATGCATAATTAGCCTATATAACCACTGGTATTTCACTGAAAAGTTTTATTTCATTTTAATATAAAGGGCATGTTGCGTGTCAAAGCAGTTAAATCTGTGTCTGCCATGATAAAATCTTAATTTCAAACCTATACAATGAGTTTGGTCATTTTAGAGAAATGCTTAATAAATAAATTACACTGTAACTAAACCTGCTAGATTTTAGCCAACTAAATCTACTGTAGATTTAGACGACTAAAATCTTAGGATATTTAGTCGACTTAATCTAGACTAAAAACTAAAACAATTCAGATGACTAAAGATGAGTTTGGTCATTTTAGAGAAATGCTTAAAGGGGCTATATGTAACTTTCTGAAATTTAAACTCGCGACTGACACCTGTGGCCAAAAAACGGAACTGCTCTTCCTTTCTGCTCGCTCTCGCAGCGCGCACTCGTACATACACACTTCACAAGTCATCCGCTGCAAAGAAGTCAACATTATGTTTGCAGAGGTAAGAACAGTCAAATACATATATTGTTTGGGAAACTAAGTTTGTTTGCAATATATATGACTAGCGGTGGTGGCAGAGTGATCTGAAACGTTTAACATGAACGCGCTTGACGTCACATCCTTAAAATTTGACCCGACAGAAAATAGGAAAAATAGGATTCAGGCTTATACAGGAGATGTTTGAGTCATAAATGGTCAAATAAAAAGGCTATTGTTACGTTTATTTTGGGGAAAAAGTTACATATAGCCCCTTTAATAAATAAATTTCACTGTAACTAAACCTGCTAGATTTTAGCCAACTAAATCTACTGTAGATTTAGACGACTAAAATCTTAGGATATTTAGTCGACTTAATCTAGACTAAGAACTAAAACAATTCAGATGACTAAAATATGACTAAAACTAAATGGCATTTTTGTCAAAAGACTAAGACTAAATCAAAATTTGGTGTCAAAATTAACACTGAGGTGATATCAGTGGTTCAAACGTAATGTTATGAAGCTATGAGAATACTTTTTGTGCGCAAAGAAAACAAAAATAACATCTTCGAAGTGCAGTCATAAGAGTCGTTATTTTTGTTTTCTTTGTGCACAAAAAGTTTTCTCATAGGTTCAGAAAATTACGGTTGAACCAGCATCACATGGACTATTTTAACAGTGTCCTTACTACATTTCTGGGCCTTCAGCATGGTTGCATTACATTGCTGTCTACTGAGGGTAAATCTTAATTTGTGTTCTGAAGATGAACGAAGGTCTTACAGGTTTTGAACCACATGAGGCTGAGTAATAAATGACTAAATGAATTTTCATTTTTTAGGTGAACTAACCCTTTAAGCATACTCTGTTAAAGTGCATTATTTCCATAATAAGTGTGGTGCATATAAGTGTTTTTTTTACCCAAGGTGACAACTTCTCAAATCGAAAACATTATATAATCTGTTAAGAATGACAACTGCCTTCATGCATCAAGCTTAACAACATCGTAAAATAGGCTTCTAATGATGCACATTCACCAAACAACTGAGAAGTAGGGGGCTGTGTGCAAAAAAAGTGTTGCTGCATCTTTGAAGTGACAACTCCACGAGTGCTGAAACCATAGGCCATCTCTCTGCACTGGCCTGTAATGGGTTGGGTGGTGGAACAGCCGTGCCGCGAGGCCGATAAGACAGGAGAGAGCTTTAGCATACTGCTGTTTTCCAGCTCTCAGGCATAAAATGTGCTGGTAAACAAACGAAAAGCAAACACTGCAGACAAATGTAACCTTGAGACTGAAAGCGCACAGGCAGGCAGGCAGGCAGGCATGAAAACAGACAAACATTGCATTTACACACAAGTGCACACACACACACAAAAAACAAGACCTGTAGACCAAAAACAACACAAGGGGTGTTTGTTTTTCCTACAAATACCGCAAACGTGAGTTGAATGATGGATTAGAAGCACGTGCTGAGCAGACAGGAAGATTTTTTTTTGATGGCGTTGGATGTTCTTGTTAAAGACAGCATCCCCAAGGCCTTGTACCAGATGCCTGGATGCTGTTACCAAAGCTTTGAGTTTGCATCCCACTTGACTCACCCTTCTGGTTGTCCAGCTCGAAATTGCTGTCTTCGTTACCCCCGGTGATGGCATACGTTACGCCATCCCCGTCTGGGTCTTTGGCGTGCACAATGGCCACTAGCGTCTCCGGGCCGGCGTCTTCTGAAAGAAAGGTTTTATATCTGCAGAGAGAGGGAGACAGCAAGAGATAGACAGACAGATCAGGCTCAGAACATCACAGACCCACCATCTGCTTCCCCTATACGGCCTCTGAAGCATATCCCAGGGCGCACACAAACAACCACGCGGTCCCTGCACTGAGAAGAACCAGAGCAAATCCTAACATAAACACACACACTGCAGCTCTAATGATGATACACCACCACCAGCTCCTTTATGTGTCTCCCAAACTCCTACCAAGGGAGATGATGTTCTCAAATAAAGCCCTGTATGTGTGTGTGTGTGTGTGTGTGTGTGTGCAGACGGCTCGCTTGCTTCACTGTGATTGTTGTCTTTCTGCTGAATCGGACCAAATGTCTGCTTCTCCTTCTGGCTACATTCAATAAATGCCAGAGCTGTATAGCCTGACGCTCAGCTTTCACGGACCCTCTGGTGGTTCTGCTCGACTGAAATCCCATTGTGACGAAGAAAAAGTTTAAAACGGTATATTCTTAGGCAATCCAAAGAGATACTAGGAAAAAGAAGGGGAGAATAAAATAGGAAACTAAAACTAAAATAGAACAGAGATAAACAGTGAAATGCATGGGTCCAATTAATAATTGTCAACTCAATTTACTATTTAATGCCCAGTTCTTTTTTTATATTTGTAAATTGCATTTATATATTTATTTAAGTAGCTGTGAAATACATAGGATAATTTAGTCATAGCAAAATAAACCCCAATTTTAAATTAAAGTGATCTTTCAAAGTTTTTTTTGCATTAGATTTAGATGATTCTGTGTATTTAACAGATACTTAAAGGAGAAGTTCCCTTCCAGAACAAAAATTTACAGATAATTTGCTCACTCTTTTGTCATCCAAGATGTTCATGTGTTTCTTTCTTCAGTCGTAAAGAAATTATGTTTTTTTGAGGGCAAACGTTTCAGGATTTCTCTCCATATAGTGGACTTCTATGGTGCCCCCGAGTTGAACTTCCAAAATGCAGTTTAAATGCAGCTTCAAATGGCTCTAAATGATTCCAGTCGAGGAAGAAGGGAAAAAAACAGCGATGTAGGGCGGTTTTAAAGTTGGAAGAGAAAATGAGATGGGAGTTTTCGACATACCCTAACTGTCTTGAACCAGAATACACAGAGTATAATCAGAGCTAGAAAAGACGAGCATTTGAGGTTAAAGTATATAAAATAACCGATCATTTCACTAGATAAGACCCTTCTTCCTCGTTCTTCCTTAAACTGCATTTTGAAAGTTCAAACTCATGGGCACCACAGAAGTCCATTATATGGAGAGAAATCCTGAAATATTTCCTCAAAAAAAAAACTATTTCTTTACGACTGAAGAAAAAAAGACATGAACATCTTGGATGACACGTGGGTGGGTAAATTAGCTGTAAATTTTTGTTCTGGAATCGAGCTTCTCCTTTAAATAAAAAAACAAACAAAAATCACATCTACCTATAGGAATGCTACTCCTATCATGGCATTTCTATACAAAAGCTCTATTCAGTATTATTCAGTAGCTTTTTCACTTGTACAGGAGCAAACGCCCTCCTCCATCCCCAACTCCTCCTTTAGCGACAGTCAGGACCTGGCTTTCTGATATTTCACACTTAAAATATCATTAAGTACATTAATGATATCTGCTTTGTTCTGTTCTGTTCTGTTTATTATTGCTGACAGGCTGCATGAATGGGCAGGGAGTTTTTTGCCCAGAACAGAACCATCCCACCAAACCAAACTGTATGCTAAAAGCATAAAATGATAGTGACGATAGTGGTCCTGACAGCATTTCATTCTTTAAAATGAATATCTGCTAAAATTAAATATATATATATATATATATATATATATATATATATATATATATATATATATATATATATATAAATAAATAAATAAATGTTTCATTTATTATGTGGGAAGCAAGTCAATGATCAATAGTCACTTATATAATTTAAAGGATTAGTTCACTCCATAATAAAAAATTCCTGATAATTTACTCCCATGTCATCCAATACATTCATGTATTTCTTTCTACAGTTAATAAGAAATTAATTTAATTAATTATGATTAAAAAATAATTTTTTCTGCATATAGTGGACTTGGGATCAGTGGGTTGATGGTGCAAATTGCAGTTTCAATGCAGCATCAAAGGGCTCTACATGATCCCTGTCGAATAACAAGGGTCTTACGTAGCGAAACAATTGATTTCTAAAAAAAAAAAAAATATATATATATATATATATATATATATGTATATATATATATATATATACTTTTTACCTACAAATGCTGACACTGACACAAATTAAACTGCAATTTGGACCTTCAACCCACTGATCCCCATTAAAGTTCACTATAAGTAGAGAAATCCTGGAATATTTTCTTCAAAAAAATTGATTTCTTTTTTGACTGAAGAAAGACAAGAACATCTTGGATGACATGGGGGCGAATAAATTATTGAGAAATTTTAATTCAGTAGTGAACTATCCTGTAATAAGTGATTGTGACTGACCAAACAGAATCAACTATTCCAGACAGCTTTGCAATCAAAAGTAAAATGAAAGCAAAGAGAAGAAAAGAATCATACATAGTTTGTGAAAAGACAGGGGCTTCATCGTTGACGTTGGCCATGCGGATTCGGATGGAGGCTGTTCCTGTACGAGGTGGTGTTCCCTTGTCCACGGCGACCACCGTGCACTCGTACATGTGGTTGGGTCTCTCATAGTCCAGCCTCTGACTAGGGCTCACCACTCCCTGAGATGAGATGTCAAAGTCCACACTCTGGATGTAGTAGGACAGTTCTGCATTCAGGCCCGTATCACAGTCTCGTGCCAGAACTAGAAAGAGAAAGAGAGTGGGATGAAACAGCCGTGTTAAACATCAGGTCACGTTGACTAAAGGCAACAGCTAGCAATAACATGGCAGTAAATTGTGGTGAAGGCAACCTTGGCGCAGATCTACTCTGGGTCAGGCACTGAAAACAAATGTCAGTTGTTACTCATCTCGATGCTTTTCTCAGACAGTTGTGTTCTCATTAGGCCTGGAAAGTTCTGATATGAGGGCATTCACTGTCAATTACGAGCTTTAATGTCACTATGACCAATGCTTGTGTGGTTTAAAGGATGGATTTGTGTGTGTGTGTGGGTGTATAACCATGATTTTAAGTCTATAGAAAGCACATTAAATGTAAGTAAAATGTCTACTTTTAAGATTTCAAATAAGTTTTTGGAAAATAAAATGTCAAAATTTGGTTGAAATAATGTTACATTGTCATTCAGTGTAACATAATATTTATTTAAAAATTCAAACAAGATGCTTGTTCTGACTTGTACATTTTAAAATATATAAAAGAATAAGGGAGCATATTCAGTTTTATTGTGTTTTAAATAAGTAAAAAATTCTTACTGACAAATGGGCAAAACCTAGGATAGTGGCAAATTTTTGTTGTAAATATCCCTTATTAAATATGTTACACTGAATGACATATTACTGGGTGTCTTCTGTGAATTAGGAAAAAATGTATAATATTTATTTTTTGCTCTGAAAAAACAAAAAAATGCAATAAAATTAAACAGAAAACGTTTTAATATTTTTTGGAACAACAACAATTTAAAGCAGTATTACACTGTCAGGGGTGCGTGCAGGAGTAGACGAGACGATAGACAATATTTACAAAGTTCAATATATTTAATATAAATCTCCGAATGGAACAAGGCTGGAACAAGGCAGGAACAGTCACACACATCAAATTCACAAAAGGACCGACAGGGAACTGAAATCAAAGACAGACTTTTAAAGACAGACTAATTAACAAACACAGGTGACACAGATGACTAATAATTACAAGGACAGGTGCAGGGAATCACAATAACGAAGGGCTAAACCAAATGACAGATCAACGGGGGGGAAGACAAATGGGAAAAACCAAAGACAAGACAGACAGAACTGTGACATACACTTGTTGTTTTTATGCTTAAAATTTTTTACGTCTTTACAAAGTTTCCAGTGTCAAGTACACTATAAGATGTATATTATAAGTAGAAGTATATTATAAAAGTCATTTATAATGTTAAAAAAAATTCTACACAGCTGTTTTCAACAAAATAATAATAAAAGCAGCAAATCAGATTATTAGAATGATTTCTGAAGCATCATGTGACTGGAGTAATAATGCTAAAAATTCAGATTTGAAATGATCGGAATAAATTACATAGTAAAATATATTCAAATAGAAAACAGTTATTTTTTAAATAGTAAAAATATTAATTTTTTTTACTGTTTTTGCTGACTTCTTTTAAACATTAAAAATCTTACTGTTCATAAACTTTTGACTGGTAGTGTAATTTTGAGTGACAAATTCAACTAGAAGATACTTATTGTTTAATTAAATAAAAAGAAGAAAATAAGGCCTTGCATTTTGCCTAAAATAATAATAATAATAATAATAATAATAATAATAATAATAATAATAATAATAATAATAATAATAATAATAATTTTTGGGGTCCATAAAGATTGATTAATTGATTGATTTAATACAAATCTGCAAAAAATAGAATTTATAAAATATATTTTAATACATATTAAAGTTAAAATATAATGACATAAAATATAATATAAGAATAATATAACTAAACAACTAAAATATAATTACAATAAAAATAATAATTAATAATATAATTAACAATTTGACACAACTAAAGGGTAAAAGATTTTTTCATGTTTTTAAATCCAAAGTGTGTCATGCTCTTGCATTTATTCAATCAAAAACATTCTGTGAAATATTATTACAATAAAAAAACAATATTTTCAATATTTTTCAATGTATGATATTTTAAGACACATTAAAATATAATAAGTATTTTATCATCTTGTTTGGTAAAAAATTCTTACTGACAAATGGGCAAAACCTAGGATAGTGGCAAATTTTTGTTGTAAATATCCCTTGCATTTATTCAATCAAAAACATTCTGTGAAATATTATTACAATAAAAAACAATATTTTCAATATTTTTCAATATTAATAAATGATATTTTAGGACACATTAAAATATAATAACAAGTATTTTAGATTTTAATCAAATTTCACAAAATTATAATTTTTACTATATTTTTTTATCAAATAAATGCAGCATTGGTAAGCAAATTTGTTCAAAGACATTAAAAAAATCTTAATTATTACATAAACCTTTGAATTTTGGTAGTATATAATATAAATATACAAAACTCACAATACTGAAATTGAGAGTTTTGTGAGATTTACACAGTTAGAACACAGCATAACACTGCAAAACCATCTTGTTTGAAGTTGTTGGACTTTGTGTGCTAAGTGCTTTTTAAATTACGTACGGTGTCATATTAATAGAGCCAATATTAATTAAAACTATGTAGCGGAGGCCAATTCTATATTTGATCAATTTAAGTGCCCATCTGTCAGTGGCACAGCAAAAAGCTGCTGTTGACTGAAGCAGATCAAAAGTAAAAGTGGAGGAAGGCTTTGCTGTCATTAGGCCCACAGCCAAAGTCAGGGTCCTGTATCATTATACTGCAGGCAAGCTGTCATCACACCCAGCCAGCCAGCACACTCATTTACTACCGCCACATGACGGCCCTCTAATCTCCAAGGCAAATAGCTAGCACCCACAGATGTAGCGACGTTCAGCAGAAACCCTCTTTCTCCCGTGGTTAGGCTGAGGACTTGTTGCGGCTGTGGGAAGCAGGTGGGTAAGGGTGGGTGTCAGCACCCTGCACGCGTATAAACAAGTTTCGGAGAGGCCGTGAATGCGTGTGAAGTCATACAGCCAGGATTCAAACAGAAGGTTCATTAAAAATACAAGCCCTAATACACCGTCTCTTAGGGCTACCTATTACCATATTTAATGCATGCGAACGAGAGACCGGGGCTAAATTAAACATACCAGTTAGGCGGCTTGGGAAAGAGAGAGAGAGAGAGAAAAAGGCTAGTAGGAAGGTGGGCTAAGGTTGGGCGAGTTTTAAGTGCGTTGCTTCGCCGTGCGCTAAATCCTCTCCGAGAAGTTTTCTGTGCGATAATTGGAGCGCGTTCTGCACTTCTCTTCCTGCTAGGCCCTATTAAAAGCCGGCACCCAATTTACAGTCTAATCCCGTTTTAAGGTAAACAACAATAATAATCTTCTCTCCCTTCTGCCAGGCTTCGCACAGTCGACGATTGCGGCATGTTTTTCTTTTTTTGCCGCTCACAACAGAACACATTTGATAAGCAAATAACAGCCCCAGCTGGTGTTTGTGTGAACCTGCTGCTTTTACATGTTGAGAGCGAGAGAAAGAGAGCGAGGGAGACGAAATGAGAAGAGAAAGAAGACACAGAGACAGAAAAAGAAAGTTGTTTTGCGTACCGCACTAAAACAGAAGAGCCAACTGCAATCAGAGGCAGGAACCGTTCTGTTTGCATACGGCGAACAGTGCGTGTTTTCACTGGGTGCAGCGATATGTAAACATAATTGAATTGCATAAATGCGGTTGGCATTCTAAATTTGTGCATCTGCCTCACAAAGCGTGCGGTCTGCCAGATCTGACTCACTTCTGTCGCTTGTTGCTTTGCTTTTCTCTCTTTTCTGCTTCTTTTCATCAGTGTCGTGGGCTTGTGTACAACAAAGTCTAAATTAAGAATAGTTAATCACTGAGAATTGTGCCTAGAAGGTGAGGAGCTCTTTGAAACAGTGAGCAGCACTGGGGCAGCACAGAGCTTTTCGATCTCTGATGAGCACTGGATAAGAATTTCCAGGCTGCTGAGAACAAAGCTTCTGTTTGATACTAAGATAACTATTAGATTGGAGATTGTTAATACAGCTGGATCAGAGATGAAAAGTACACATGCATGTACTCAAACATACAGTTGAACATATACAGTTCATGGCCAGTTTTTGATTCTTAATACTGTTGCCTGAATGATCCACAGCTGTGTTTTTTTGTTTAGTGAAAGCTGTTCACGAGTCCCTAGTTTGTCCTGAACAGTTAAACTGCCCACTGTTCTTCAAAAAAATCCTTCAGGTCCAACAAATTCTTTGGGTTTTCAGTATTTTTGTGAATTTAAACCCTTTCCAACAATGACGGTATGATTTTAAGATCCATCTTTTCACACTGAGGACAACTGAGAGACTCATATGGAACTATTACAGAAGGTTCAAACACTCACTGATGCTCCAGAAGTAAAAACAATGCATTAAGGGGGGTGAAAACTTTTGAACGAGAATGATGATGTGTAAACTTTTCTTATTTTGTCCAAATATTATATTTATTTCATTTAGTACCGACTTTATAAAAGCTATAAAAGATACTTACGGTTTCGCAGAGAAATAAGTTACCCTGATCATCAATTCAAAAAGTTTTCACCCCCCCCCCCCCCCCCCCCCCCGGCTCTTAATGCATTATGTTTTCTTTAAAGCATCAATGAGCGTTTGAACCTTTTGTAATGGTTGCATATGAGTCCCTCAGTTGGATGTGAAAAGTTGGATCTCAAAACCATAAAGTCATCGTTGGAAAGGGTTCAATTACACAAAAATGCTGAAAAACTAAAGAATTTGTGCGACGCAAAGGATTTTCCTGAAGAACAGCGGGCTGTTTCATTAAACCAAAAAAAAAAAAAAAAAAAGAAAAACAGCTGTGGATCATTCAGGTAAGAACACAGTATTAAGAATCAATTGTATGTAAACTTTTGAACGGGGTCATTTTTATAAATTCAACTACTATTTTCTCTTGTGGACTATATGTAAACATCTTTTTTTAAGTGAAATATTCTATTCAGGTCAGTACTAAATAAAAAAATAACATGCATTTTGTATGATCCCTCTAATTTTGGTCAAATAATTAAAATTTTGCAGATTCTGCAAGGTGAATGTAAACTTTTGACCCCAACTTAAAATCTTGTTTCACATATATTAATGCTGTTGGTTTTCAGTGGTTTTTAAGCATGTTGCTGTGGCCACCCAAAAAATTAAACAATTTAAAAGCAATTAAATAATTAAAATTAAAATTAAATCTTTAGCAAATCTCAAAAAGAATATTCATTTATCAAACTAAATATTGTCAATTTTCACTTCTAGCATTTAACAGATGTTAGTTTATAGTGTTTTATTTTTCACTTATGTAGATGGTAAAGCATTTTAATATCAGTTCTATCAGTTTAATATGAGTTTTTGATCAGTGCATCCCAAATTTATTGCTGGTTTAATATAACCTAGTTGCAAGCAGCACACTTCTCTGTTACAAAATCTGAGGTGGCATTCAAGTCTGTAGAAAAAAAATAGCATGGGTTATGTTACTAAAATATGTGACCCTGGACCACAAAACCAGTCTTAAGTCGCTGGGGTATATTTGTAGCAATAGCCAAAAATACATTGTATGGGTCAAAATGATTGATTTTTCTTTTATGCCAAAAATCATTAGGAAATTAAGTAAAGATGATGTTCCATTAAGATTTCTTGTAAAATTCCTACTGTAAACATATCAAAATGTAATTTTTGATTAGTAATATGCATTGTTAAGTACTTAATTTGGACAACTTTAAAGGTGATTTTCTCAGTATTTTGATTTATTTGCACCCTCAGGTTCCAGATTTTCAAATAGATGTATCTCGGCCAAATATTGTCCTATCCTAACAAACCATATATCAATAGAAAGCTTATTTATTGAGCTTTCATATGATGTATAAATCTCAGTTTTGTAAAATTTAACCTTATGACTGGTTTTGTGGTCCAGGGTCACATATAAAGTGAAACTTCACCCAAAAATTACAATTCTGTCTAAGCCTAAATTAAATCTGTTCATCATATGATGCAATCTTATTTTATAATCTTATAAGGCTTGAATTAAACTGCTCAAATCAACTTTTTAGGACCTTCTAAATTTTGGTAACATGCACTTTTAATGGAGGGACCAAAACCCCACAGGTTTCGTTAAAAATATCTTAATTTGTGTTTTGAAGATTAACCAAAGTCTTGGTTTGGTTGGACATGAAGGTAAGTAAATCATGACAGCTTTGTAATAATTAGGGTTAGAGGTTTGTTCAAATTCCAAACGCTAGCTATGAGCAATACTAATAGTAATGGCTGTCTTAGCAAGCACCACTAATTAGAGCTTATGAATATTTATTCAAACAACTAATGCACTCAAGCTTCTTTCTGAAATGCAACACGACATCTCATTCATGTTTTTTAAGCCTCTAAAACACCTTCAATTACAGCGATAAGATCGCAGATGGGACCGGCACAGAGAGATAAACAGGTCCCATCCCATTAACGCTTGTATTTTAGAGGAGGAGGAGGTCAGGTGTGCTTCTTCTTCAGAGCTGTCTTTCTCAATCAAACATGATTATCTGAAGAACATGGAGGCCACAGGGGAGATCTCACCTCTATTGCTGGGTCACAGTCTCCGACCTGTGGTTATAGAGTCCACAACGTCACAAAAGCAAAGACACAAAATGGAGGTTGGTCTGACTAGTTTGACAGAGCTAGTCGGGAGAATGAGAGATTGGAGAGGAGAGGAAGATGGGGGCAGAAAAGCTTCTCTGCCTGGGAGCCAGCGAGCTGGCTTTGATTACAATCCATTTACCACCCAGAAAGCGCTGCCATAATGAATTATTTCATAATTACAGGACTGAGTTGAAGAGACACTCGCCCCCGCAGAGCAAGCGGCAACAGCACCTGCCTCAAGAGCAGGACTGCCGGGGGAAAAAACACGGACGGAGAGAGAACGAAAGTGAGACGGACACAGAGACAAATCGAGAAACAGACACTCACCCTGTAGTAAGGATGTGCCAGTAGGGGTGGTCTCAGGGACATTGTCTCGACTGTAAATGGAGTGCATAAATTCTGG